>NW_020653608.1:913761-967208 GCF_003589595.1 Hyposmocoma kahamanoa | reverse complement strand
TAAAGATTTTTCTGACCGGCTCAAGCCGACCCCACTAATAAGTGTAGAGACTCCCTAATATAATCGTTTTTACTTACGTTGAACATTTATTGTAATGCGAAACGAAACAACGACTACTTTAATAGAAGTCTCAACTCGAAACAGCAGACATCCGCAACCAATTATTATTGACAAAGCTTGATCTCAATATGTGCTAATAGCATAGCTATGGTCCTTTAATATGGCGTGCGGAGGCGGGGAATTTCTGCTAATGTTAGGCTGACCCAAATGACTATATCGCTATGCTAATCCTGTCATTAGCATTAATCATAGGCATAGGCAAAACAGTAGGTGTTGCGTTTCTAATACTCGTCTATATTAAAAGAATTTCTTTATTGGTGTCCGGACTTTGAATAAACAATGACCTTCGTTCGTACTTAGTGTGTCTGTAATGATGAATGTAATCATATAGTAATTGATTCAATCAAGAAGTATTATGGACTACTACTATACTAGCTCGACTGCCGTCTTCGGCAAACTACTTTGACTTACCGAAAGTGGTGCAGTCGACTTGTTGTTTACATCGAGTCGACTGCCGCTTTTTCTGCAAGCGAATTCGGCGGACATATGCGGCGCAGTCGACACGCTGTTTACAAAGAGTCGACTGCCGTCTCTTCGCAAGCGAATTCGGCTTACTAAGTCTGCTAACAGATTGCCTGCATGTTTGCAGTTAATGGGTGAAGTCGTAATTGATAGCGACTGCTAGTGATAACGACTTCACGCGTTAACTGCATGAAGTCGATGGCGACTCTATGAAGTCGGTTTCGACAATCTGTTAGCAGCCTTCGACAGCGCAGTCGACACGCTGTTTACAGAGAGTCGACTGTCGCCTCTTCGGCAAGCGCATTTGGCTAACGCGGGCGGTGCACTTTACGCACTATTTACACCAAGTCGACTGCCACAGTCGCCGAAATCACCAAATCAAAAATCTTTAGACGCAGAGACATCAACAAATCGTTCGAAACCTTTGTACGTCGCCTAGACAGTGATTACACCTAGTCAACTTAATCGACTTCGGCAGCGAACCGCGGTCGTCAAACGACTCGGTGTTTACACTGGAAAGGATGTTGTCTTCGGCTAGCGAGGGCGATCTGTCGACTTACTGTAAACGCGTCGTTTAATTTAATTCCGTTAAGCTCCATTTAATAAGTCTTTTTTTTCAGATCTATTATCCTATACTAATATTATTAACATTAGTTTATATTTATTTATTTGTGAAAACACAGGTTGTGTAGGAGTTGACACGTAAAAAAGATGTATAGCTTTACTGTGTGTGGCCAACCATTAGGCATACAAATATTGATTGATTCACGTACACTACAACAAACTAAACTAGGTGTAATATGGATGACGCATGAATTTAATAAGTCAGTCAGTGTTTTAACCGCGGTGATAGTTATTTGGGTGACGCGAGATTTTATTTTTGCTTCTGACTAAAAGAAAAATCCGATGATTTCAAGTTTATGCTAAGGGTAGTCGAAGATTGCTTTCTTAATATTTTAAAGGCGCAATGTAGAGGTACGTAATTGCCTACTTACGGCACGCAACGTAAATGCAGTAATTATAAACCGCGGAAGTACAAGAATTAGAACATGTTGTTTGTAATTAATGAGAGAATTCCATTTAAAGTGGATGCCTAGCCTTAGTAGGTCCTTGAGTGGTTAAAATAAAGACAGCCAACATAATTGCGAAAGTTGATCGTGCTGACAGCAGAGACAGCGTAACCGAATAATCGACAGCTTTCAACTTTAACTTATTACATTATACACACCCGTTTAGGTTATGAGACAACGAAGAACCATCATAATTTTATTAATACAAATCCCGAAGTTAAAATACGTTATAACGGTTTCAATCGAAATTCACAAATTATATGTAAAACCCATTGACTTACAAATAAACCTTATAATTTTGAATTGCTGTAGATCAATTAGCTTCTACATGTACCTTATTTCCTTAAATAAATTATTATTATTTATAACTAGTTATTATTTTACTAAAGGCAGATGGACTTGGTGTACAGTCAAGAGCACATCAATCTTGACACTTCGTACTTTGGACCGTTCTTATCGTAAGCGGCATAGAGTTCGATTTAAGTCTTAAATGTCAAGCTTAACGTGCTTTAACCATAGGGTCAGTGTACAGACACTCCGCATTATTAGCTTGGTGCAGCAAGCGAACAGCCAATTACAGTTGAAGACTGAAAATCAGCAATGCTTTACAGGCTTTAACATTTTTGTCCGCATCACTCAATTGTATTTTCCATTAATTTTTAAGTATTGTGATTCCTATGTTTTGTGGAAATAATTGTCTTTTTATTATTCGCACTGTTAATAGTGTACTAACTCAAAAAGTGTATTTTCTCAGAATCGACGACAAAACGTTACTTCACGGGAAGCGAGTAATTGCTTCCCGTGAAATATCTGTGTAAATTTGTGTGTAGGTTATTTCCTACTTACCAAATATACATATTTAAAAAGAAAAGAGAAAAAATAATTTCATGTTTTTGAACAAGGACTATTTTGGTCAGAACTAGCTTACATAAATCTTGTCTCATTTTGAGTTAAGTAGATATCTTTTAGTTGTTTACAATAACAACATTCTAACAACAATATTCAATATTACAATATTCTAACTCCGGTTTTATTGACGTGTAGAGAATCAATGTTACGTTCAACAATGATATAATCTCGATTTTCACATGTTTCGAGTTATAACACTATTGTAATAGCAGTGCGATATTGTAAACAGTGTTTTGAAAAAATGACAATCAAAAAAAAATCAAAAATCATTTATTCTCAGACAACTACAGTCCACATTTTACAGTTATAATATTAGCTTAGATATTTCAATAGGTTTACACACATTAAAAAAACAAAAGGCAGCTTAAAAACATAGAATAAATAAACAAATTAAATTAAATATCAAATAAATCATCGACATGGTTTTAAATGCAGTTTCATGCAATGTAGCATGATCGGGCAATCCACTCTACCAGCCACAACGCGCAGAATCTCATTCGTGCCGCAACGGATACGACTTATTAATGAGGCAGCTCTCTTTCTAAGGATAGCATGGAAACCATCCGTGTCCGCGAACATGCCTGATGCGCTGCAGTACCGTGGCAAACCCAATAAAACCCTGAACGCGTTGTTGTATTGAACGCGCAGGGCGTTGATTGTCTTCTGCGTAAAATGAAGCAATGAGGCAATGAGGCATTTTTTATCGAAATTGGAACTCATGTAATTTTGAAACCTTTGGAAGTCATCGGGAAACGGATAAACCACAGACATAAATATAAACTTGTAGATCGTCGACGATGTGTCTACAAAATCTCATTAACTTTGATTAGTTATTAATTGAAATAGAATTACGACCATCGTCGTCCACGTCTTCAAGAGCTGAAAATAAGTGGGTTCTCGGTTGATACCGATAACGTTAACGTTTCAGGTACTGGGAGCTGGTAAGCGTGCACGGCAAGCTGGACCCGCTGGTGTCCATCGACCTGCGGCCCGAGAAGCGTGTCCAGATCACCTTCACCTGTGGCGACACCAGCGAAGTGCGCACCGTCGATGTCTACAGGTCTGCCTTTTCCGTTACGTCTATTTATTATGAAGACTGCGGCTGTAAATTATTTGTTCCCCTCATGGAAGAATGGCATAAGTGGAGTTACGTCAAAAATGTTTATATTTTTCTGTATCTAATGGAGCAATAAACATTTTTAGCAATAAACCCACATCCTCTCCAATTCGTTTAACTCTGTCGACTAATATTGTCGATAATTTAAAAAGTCAGATACACAAAATGTTAGTAATAAAGTAAGGGAAAACAAAAAGTACATAAACAAAATATATATACAAAGTAATCTGCAAAGAATTCATCGTCTGTTCGAGATTCGAGAGTATAATTTCGCGTTTTAATCTTCGATTAAGGCACAAAAGCACTATCCTATTCCACTTTAAACTAGATTTCACAAAATAATTAAAAGTCAAAATAAAAACGTCACTTTTCCCTCCAACAAAGGGTCCAGAGCGAATTGAAATTTCTTTCTTTGTTACCATAAAATATGGTTTACGAAAACGATGAGTCCTAATTTTTTTAATATTATTTATTTAATGACCTTGGATTCATGTCTTTGAATCTTACAATACCAAAATTGCCATGCGAATCTGTTTTTCTACATTTTTTAAAGTACATCATTCCAATAGTATTAAGTTTTTAATTGTGTATTGTTTGTATACACAGTATTTAGGAGTGTCGTTATAATGTTGTTTTTTTTTTAATATAATTTGTTCTGTGTCTTTTTTGAAGACGGAGTAAAATGACTTATGTATTTTCGCCAGTTTTCATACAATTTTTATGTAGTTGCTGTCGATAGTTTTATCGAAAGATTGTAAAAGACGATAAAATTTTGCCAAAAATGACTGAATTGTAAATGTTCTAATGGTTACTAATTGCGTTATTGCCTTCTTTATTCTTATTTTAACAGTTGGCCTACTAGTATATAGATTTTTATTCAGATACATTTTTACCTATATTGAATTAATATTAAAAACTTTAAAATGTCTCGTCTTTGTATTTTTCATAAAAATAATTCTAAACACAGTGTAGGTTTGTACGTAGCAACTTTAACAAATTGACAATTCAAATGAACTTTTGCTCAGTAATTGGTCGAGGATTGAGAGTGACAGGATGATACAAGTTATATTACTTTTACATAAGAATTAAATGAAATAAACACAAAAATGTTAATTGAAGCTTATCTTACCATCCTGAATACCGCATTCAAATTGGTGCAGCTTTAGTGGAGATTTGTGTGCACAAACGCACTTTAAATTTAATAGCGTGTGTTCCGTAGGTAACACCGACTTTTATTTTTTATTATATGCATTGATTTAAACCATTTTTTCTACATTTCCAGAACCGTAGCAGACTTGAAGCAGCGACTCGCCGGCCTGGCTGGCTTCCCTGCCTCCAAGATGAGATTATTCTACGTCGACCAAGATGTGCGAGACACGCAGGTAATTACAATTTGACCTACATTAACGTTAACAACTACGATATTATAAAACAACAATACAAAATAATATCAGCGAGGCAGATTTGGTTACCTAATTTAAGTTTTCAAAACCACCTGTTAAGTTTTAGTAGCTGTTGGGGGGTTCTTATTGTTCCAAGTTGAACTGACTTATTTTATCGGCAGTCCGCCAATTCTCTTTTATTCAAAAGAACTTACTAACTTTTTACTTTTTATTACTAATTTTTTTAAATAAAAGGGGTGTTTTCGCCGTCTATCGTCTACCATTTTTTACCACAGAGTCGAAATGTATCAGTAATATTACCATAAACAAATTACAATTTATGAATAAAGCTTCCCATAATAGTAGCAGTAAAGCTTCTTGTGAAAGAATTCGTCCAGGGAAGTACTGCCACCTTACCTATTTCTGCTGCCAAACAGTAATGTAAACATTACTGCGGCTTGGAAGTGTAAGGGTGCTAGTGAAATTACAGGCACATGGGGCTTGTCAACTTATGTCTCAGGGTGACCGGCGCAATGGCAGTGCCCCTCAGATCTGTGCGATTTAAAGGTCTGAAGGGCTCTGCAACTATTACGGATAGGCGTGTCGTTTACCACCAGGCGCACGACTTGTTCGTCCAGGCAAAATATATAAAAAATGCAACTGAATGTTTAATTAATACCCATTAAATGAAACCTAAAGCTAGAAATCATAAACAGTACTAATAATAAATGCAAATAACCAATAATCAATAAAAGTATGTTTTTTTACCTCCCCTAAAGAGTGTAGATGTTGTGTTATTCCCTTTTTCCCTGGAGGCACTGATATACAGAGTACTAAAAATTCTAACTTTAAAAGTTCGTTGAATGACATCTATTTGCCAAGTTTTATTAAAACTTGTTACCGGAAAGTGTGCGAAACCGGATTCATCCCCTAGTTTGCCACCCTTAGAGGTGGAATATTTTCTTCAAATTTAAACGGAACCAATACTGAGGCACCCTCGTTCCAACAGAAAAAAAATTATCGAAGTAACAAAAATACAAGTCGAAGAACCTCCTCCTTTTTTTGAGGTCGGATAAAATGTCATGAGACACGTCATCTTAACCTGTTACATCCCGCTGCTGGACCGGGACTTCTCTAAAGAGAGAATTTAAACAGTCCCCTTTATTAAATTAGCCATAGGTAGGTACATGGCATCACAGGGACTCGAACCTTCTCAATTGAAACGCAACCGTTTACCACCGAATCCTTATTAAAGGTATCTGTGGAATTATTCCAGGGCCCTGAGGAGATGAAGTACCCGACAAAGCAGCTGTACTCGTACAACATCCGGTCTGGCGACGAGATCATCATCGAGTCCAAACTGAAGAACTCCATCTCCAACAACTCCACCTCGTGAAGTCCACGCCGGCGCCGCCCGGTCGGGAAGCGTTAGGTGCATTTCTGGGAAAATCGAGACCATTCCCAGGAACCCATTTTTAAACTATCAGATAAACTTCTCGTTCTGCCAAAAACTACAAGTCGCGAGTTAAACGGAAATGCGCCTAACTGTGTTTTGGGGTTTGATTAAGCCTCAATGCCATAGCAAAATGTTCATATGCTAGTGAGGTTCAGTATGATTACATTGTGTTTAATTAGCTCTTCATGTCGTACTAATACTGCGTTTTAATGTAAAAAGAGATTTAGTTTTTTTTATATTTTTGTAAGAGACATTACTTTTTGTTTTATCCCAATGGGTATGTCTTAATTATTTCCTCCTTCACAAGAATGTGTTATATATGATGTATTTTGTTTCAAATGGTTGTTGCGAAGCATTTAGATTCTAAGATTAGTCACAAAGCGATAGTGACCATTGTGATTTAATTTACTGTTTTGACAAGGAACGATATTTGGAATAATTTTTTTTTATAGATCATGACATCCTACGTTTTAACTATTATTAGCTTTAAAATAATGCATGCTACTTACAAAACCTGAGTCAGCTTTCATAGTTTATTTGCAATAAGCATCTGTGATATAAATTATAGTTTAAAAATACAATTACAACCTGATTGAACTACTTATCATGTGGCGTATTATTGTTTTGACACTATTTCTAATAATAATGGTAAAGTCCTAAACATCTCAATGGCTTTCTAGAACAGCGGCCTATCTCAAAAACCCAAAATCAGGGTTCAAAATGATCAAGATTATCCAATATATTTATATCCGATAATTATCCTTGCTGATTCATAGTTTTGTCTCTTTGACCGTCTCGGACACAAACGCATGCCACGGCGTAATTATCAATGTATATTTATTGTGATAATTACCACTTCAAACCCTGCCCAACATTCAACAGGAAGATGTCATGTACCAGCCCTAATGTTGACAACATTGATTTTTTTAACAAACAGAGGCTCAAGTATCATATTCATAATAAAATGTAGCACATTCCAAATATAACCGTGTAAAAGAAAAAAAATCAGCTATTTTGATATAGGCCATTATTCTGAATAGCAGCAATCAACTATTGAGTATTATAAATGTGCTTATTAAAACAACATAAAGTGATACTAACTGCCATTTTGGTAAAACGTAAGTATACCATGTATGTCTGATAACTTTAAGAATAAATATTTTTAATGGGAGATTTTAAAATTGCCGGACTATTTCGAAATAATCAAGTTCGTCTTATGAAAAACTGTAAATTACTTAGGCAGTTTTAGATTTATTGGAGATAGTATATCATGCTACTGCCTTAAAGCATGTCTTCAAACACGCGGTACTATTTTTCTTAGAACTGCCAAATGTTTATATCTCTAGGCACTAAACTATATAGTGTTATTAACAGTTTAAAGCCTACTTTAGCAAGTGATACAATGCAATAAAGAACACAAAAGTTTTATCAATATCTTAAATACGTATTTTTTCTTTCTAGACTAGAATCTGAAAAATGGGAAATAAAAAGTAAATGTGTAAAGAATTATTTGTTTTATTTATCTTTATCATTCAGTAATCCTCAACCCACAGCCCTTTTCCATAAACAGCGATCATAGCGTTTTGAACTTGTTCAAGAACATAACTATACACTTGTTTCCAATCGTCATTATTCAATTCATGAGTTCGTCTTCTAAGAAAATTCAGCAAAATATTTAACTTATCTATGTTTCTCTTAATAACCATTTCACGCATATAGGAAGCTATCATATCCGTATCGCAGGGCAAGGGTACTTGCCCGCTTTCTAGCCATGCTCGCAATAGTTCTCTAACCCTTTCCCAAGGTAGCGACAGAAGACCTTGTGGTTCTTCTTCTTTTATCTTTGATTTTACTACAGGCTTTTCGTCCACTTTTTGTTGAATCATTGGATTTTTATATGGTGTATCTTTGATGAGAGTTTCTCCTTGCAGAAATTTGCTTATACAGGTTTTTGAAGTAACAGTCTTAGCATTCTTTGGGGGCCTGCCTCTTCGTTTCCCAGTTGGTGACTTAACAGTGCCTGAACCTGGTGACTTCTCAATGGGGGATTTTATTTTTGCTTTTTTTGGTGTAGTAGAATTTTTAGTAGCTACGTCATTATTGACGTCATTTTTCACTGATATTACAGGAACAACACTTACATTTTTATTCTGGTTATCTTTCTTCACAGGTTTCGTGGTTAAGAATTTACTTATGGCGCCTTTAGTGCATTTCACATTAGCAGATTCTAATTTAGTCATCTGAATACCTATCCCTCTCAATTCTTTAGGATCAATTTTCTGCTTCTTACACAATGAAATAACTTCTGCAGTAATTACTTCAATATCGTTTGTAGAAGTATTTAATGAAGTGGATTTATTGATGACATCACAAAAGCCATGACCCATAAATTTCGCAGTTTCAACAGGGGCATCTTCAGCTCTGACCATAAGTTTTAATGTTATGCACTTTGCCAAAACTTTAAATTGTTGCATTCTAGAGTGAACTTCAGTAGACAACTGTTTCAAGAAATCTATGCATTGTTCATTATTTTCAAATCTGATACCATAATTTACTTCAGCAGAGACTGATTTCCTAATTGTATGGAATGTTAGAGGGTTTGCATCACGTCCGCGACATTGATCAAATAGCTGAGCTCCAGTTTTATTCCCCAAGTGACTCTTTAAAGCAGCTATTGTTAAACTTTGTAATGACCCACAAGTTAGATGTCCAATAGATTCCAATTTTTGAGCTGTCTGTCTGCCTACTCCAGGTAAATCCCTGAGTTTTATGTCAAACATAAAATCTTCAACAAGTTCAGCAGTAAGAAAAAACTGACCATCTGGTTTTGCCCTTTTTGTAGCCAGTCTCGCTTGTAATCTGTTGCCACCAAAGCCAGTAGAGCATGGACATCCAGTTTTGTTTTTAATTTCATCCCTCAATGCTGTTGCAAAATCTTGGACGCTTGCATCAATTTCTTTCAAAAGATCTGTACAATCAACATACATTTCATCACAAGACACAGCCTCTATATCTAGAGTGTACTGAGCTATTGTGTTATACAAGGTATATGCCACCTCTTTGTATCCTTCAAAGTCATATGGAATGGTTTGTATATCTGGACACAGTTTTAAGGCTGCTCCCATGAACATTCCATTTCCAACACCTTTAGCCCTAGCTTCATAAGAACATGAAGCTATTTCACTCATGGAGCCGAATTTATCACCCTCATCAGCAATGCAGTCCAATCTACTCTCAAATTCTATCTCATCCTCTGGCTTACCTGTAGCTTTGCCTATTTTTTTTATTTGTTTCTGTTTATATAGACTGATCTCTACATCCCTGTCTACACCAGGCCTTTTAGGACGAGGATGTCCTCCTTTAGAATGAGTCACAGCAACAGGCATGCCTCGCAGATCTGGTCTTTGTCGTAAACCAACTGATACAAAAAAGCAGTCCATGTCAATATGCATTATTGTCTTTCCTTTTTCAAAGTTTAGTGGAGACAAATTATTTGAACTATTTAAAGCCAGTATCCTCTCTTTTAAGTCACTTCTACCTGGTAACACAAATTCACTTTTCTCTCTAAGTTCATTGACGTGTTGTTTAAAACATGCCCCTAATTGGGATATGTGATGTAATCTTGAGTTATTGTAGAATTCTGATATGAAGTTTGGGTCAACAGCTGTTTTAGGTCCATGGTCAGACTTTTTTAAATCATGCACTTGATTTGTATTAGGAATTAAAGGCTTCAGAATTACAGATTTTTCTGTTAAAATCTCCCGTTTTATTGCACCAGCAACTAAATGACTGTTGCCTTCATCACCCAAACATTCTAAATCTTTCTCTAAAGGATCTTCCAGTATACTTTTCTTAATACTAATATCACAGTCTGCCTTACTTTCATCTATTAAATTCTTTTCAACTTTATTAAAATTCAATCTGGACTGTCCTCTAGGATTCCTGAACAGCAAATATTCTCTATAATCCAGTAATCTATTTGATGATATACTATCAGTTATCCACTCCGGTCTCACTATTCTGCTTAGTGACATATTTTTTACCTTAGTATCAGGCAAATTTGAAGCAATGACATAGTCATTATTTCTTTGGTAAGTGTGGTAAATACCTCCATGAACAGACATGAGGGTCTTTAATTCGTCAGCAGAAGGTGTAGTGTACCCGTTTACGAAAATACTCACGCCGCTGAAGATATGAGACACTTGGTTTTCTTCCTTATTTATTCTATGTGAAAATTGTTCTTCCAATTTCGCAATCTTGGCGTTCATGTAACCGCCC
Organism: Hyposmocoma kahamanoa; assembly: GCF_003589595.1. Lineage (NCBI taxonomy): Eukaryota > Metazoa > Arthropoda > Insecta > Lepidoptera > Cosmopterigidae > Hyposmocoma > Hyposmocoma kahamanoa. The sequence goes on along the minus strand of NW_020653608.1, from coordinate 956,414 downwards.
CAGGCTTCGAAGCCATTGTCTGGAAAGTTTCCTCGACGACTCATTTCAAATTTTATTCTTCTACTTTATAATGTTATAGCTCCATCGATACCATTTATAATTCCGCCAATGTCAAGTTATGGAACACACCTTTGTTTCCATCCTCTAAGGAACACACGCGTTTTTTTACTTATAATTTGACCGGTGACTTCGGCAGAATTCACTGAGAATTATATGGATAAAAAACAGTGAACGAATCAACAAACAAGGACTGACACTGACATTTTATAATACGGTCAAAATAAAATGGAAACCGAAAGTGAAAACCTATTTATTTACGAAAAATTGGGTAGTAAACTAAAAATAATGGCAACAGTAAATGTTTGAATTGAAGTTTGTTTACGGTTGCTTTTCTGACGTTTGTATTTAAAATTTTCAAAACCGATTGTATTGTGAATGTTTATATATAGTTTTCTCACGAATTTTTTAAATAATGTCTGTAATTGAAGACGTTGTTGGACAAGTCCCGTGGGTTGGTCCAACTTGCTGTAAAAATACACTGTCTGTGGTTGTTTTATCGTCAAACGTGGACTTAACCGAAAAGATTTCTGCAGCGCTCACTGAAGTTCACACAAAAGGGAATTTTCGATGGAAATTAATAGTGCTAGGATCTTTTCAACTTGAGGATGTGGTTAGGCAATCTGATATTACGGGAAGAGTGGCTATTGACTTTGTAGTTGTGGCTATGGACACAAGTAGAATGATCTGTTTAGATTGGACCAAGAAAGCAGTCCGGCAGGTGCATCCAGACCTTCGAACGCGGAGAACAGTGCTCGTGAACGCCAGTGGATTGCCGATAAACGGCATGGCGGTGAACCCTGACGAATTGATCAGTTTACAATCAGAGTTGAAGGTGGATATGCTGACTGGAAATGTTTTTAAATCAGATGATGCTGTATTTTTGGCTCGAAGATTGTTGAAGTACATGGAGGTCTCTATTGGGGTGAACACTGGAATACCTAATTTGAATGTGTAGTCTGATTTACTGTGGTGTTAGGTGAACAATAGTATGCACTAGAATTAACTTTAATGAATGTGTTAAGTGTAGTTCATATTGTGAAAACATTTGAAATGTTTTGAATGAATTTTAAAAAGGGAGTGTCAGAACAAAAACGGCCAAGTCACATTTAGTGGTTTTTGATTGTTTGACAGCAGCTCTGCTACTAAATCTTCTTTAAAAATCCATTTCAAATGCACAGATCTGAAGACAATGCGACAAATACATTCAATGAGACTAGACAAGAATTGAATAAAATTTATTAGTTCTTGTTCTAAAGCTCCTTAAATATTTTAATAAATAAGTCCACAAACACATTTCCGAATCAATTTTTATTATTATATTTAGATTGTACTACAAAATAATAGGAAGTTTTCTACAGTTACATTATATATTACATAAATAATGAAACAATTACAGCAGTCCTCACTCGTGTGGCAATTTCATAATAACTGCGTAGCCACACTATATCTATATTATGAGTACAAATAAACATAAATAAAATTTTACGACAACCGTTATAATTGTCCTACACAAGCCCTCTTACATCTTAGCTGTCATAACACAATTATAACTGAATTGTAAATTATGACAAATAATATACTTAACTAACTGAAATACTGTTCATTTATTATGTGAAATAAAATTATAAATAATTACCATGTACATAAAAACTATGAAAGTAAAAACCGATTCATATAAAAATCAACATTGAATGTCTTCTTAAAAACTTAAATCCAAAATGCACTAATATTTTTATCCATCACTAGTAGGTACATTCATTTATTTGAGAAATGTAACTAATGATTTTTATTTAATTTGATGGACTCATTACAGATTCAGGGCTAAAATTAGAATATGATTTTAAGTATAAAATGTAATAATAATTTCTATAATCATCACAAATTAACAAATTATAATATCTTCAATTACACTTCCAGCCACATAATTTGAATTTTTATTTAAAGAGCTTGACTACAAAAATTTTGTCAATTTTTCCCAGGTTTCACAAATTTTATGTCATGTCTAACAAATACTTACAGAAATGATGATTAGTATACCAACTACCAAATTGTGTTAAGATTTTGAAAAATCATACATTTTATTAAGCTTAGGGGGGCTTTGAATACTGAAAATGCAAGGTGGGTCGTATTATGTGTCTAGACGTATATTTCTTTCTATGAGTAAAATGGTGTCTACAATCAGAGCAAAAATTAACAAATTTTGACATTACTTTTGAAACCTACGGTCCATCAAATAAAAAATCATGTATATAATATGCTGGGACTAAACATTAACGTCACTTTTTGTGACTGAATTAAAATAAACGTATACAAAAATTTAATTAAGATTACGCAATATCACAACTAAACCTGATATTACCAGGCAAAATTAATAAATAGCATACATTGAACTGTATTACCGCTGAAACCTGCATTGCACTGGGAGAAACAATGTTAGTAACACGTCCATTCTTTTATTGGACAGCAAAATAAACTGTATAGCTTGTAAACAAGTATGTGGAACAACTAACAGTAATGTGAGTAGTTGAAATTACGACGCGATTGCCTTTAATTTTGCAAGAACCTGCAAGGAAGATGTGAAACTTACCAATTTTCAATAGTTTTTTTTTATTGAAAATGCACGCAACTTGCGTAAGTCTGTAATGGGATTACAATGGGCTATGTTTTAGTTCTATGAACACCAAGTACTTGCAAAAGTAGGAAACGAGTTATAAACCCATAGTTACAATTTAAATTGGTGTTTAGATTTATAATTATAATTAATATAAGTAGCGAAATATCGATACATAATTTTGTGGGTGCATTACGATTGTGCAGATTGTCAGGACATAGAGTGACGAGACACCAGACAAGACTTAAGCACATGCAAAATAATCATCACCTTCACTTTGGAAATCTCCGTCATTACATTCTGCCTGCATACACTAACAGAAAAAAATTACTAAAAATACCTTACATATCTGGCAAACTGACAACAGCAGTCTACTCTGGTGTCTATGCTATTGAATTACATATTCTCATTGTATAGTATGATGTTAAATATTGAAGTTTTCTAACTACAGACATATAATAACACACCTTACATCTAATTTCCTGTACTGAGAGATATAGTTAAAAATATTCATCTGACATTCTCGATGCATCCCACATGTCTACATCTCAGGCGTACATTGCCGGCACAAACTTGGACGAGAAACGCGCAAGTAATGTATGCCAGAAAGCATTCAAACCTACCTATAATTAGGTTACATAGTCCCTATAAAGAAGGCATCTCACACCATTTCAGTGATTTCGTATAATCAGTCTGATGTGTGCCTTAAACATTTGCCAAGTCTAATAGCACTGAGCTATATGCCCTTATATTGATTAGGAATTTTGTTTTCACCTATCAATCTGTCTAAGCCGGATGATTCAAGTACAACTATAGATGTCAGATCTTCAAGGCACGTATTAACAAATTCATCTCAAGCACAGAATAAATGTTAAGATCTATATCATTTGAATGCACAACATTGATTACTCAATGTTTATGTATCATTAGAGCAGGCAAAATTTCAGCTTATGAATAAACATCGTTCTGCACTTTAACTCCAAATTGTTACTAAGTTCAATGAAGTGTAAGGTATTGGTCACTTGCAATGGTATCATTCAAGATGCCAATGATTATAGTCCATTAATCTGTATTAATATTTTCTGTGAAAAACTTGAGATATATCTCAGGCTCTGGGAGACGTCACAGCCAATACGCATTTAGTACTGGACTTCTGTTTATTAATACGAGCCCAATGTTCCATGCACATGAGTCACATTTTAAGCACGACTTTATAAAATCTAAATTGTTCGTAGTTAAAATCTGACATGGCTTGTGCGAATCGATAATAAAGTGGCGCCTTAGGCTTCCACTTTAAGTATTAAGAGATTTAATTTTACAGTAAAAATAAATGGAAAGTATTCTGATATGTGGGGCGAGCTACCGTTCGAGAAACAAAGCGTCCCAAGTAGATTCGGATAATACTAAAACAATCGAAATTAACGTACTGAGATTCTTGATATGTAGCTTCGCAGCGCAAGCCTCGAGGCGGAAGCTACACGGGAGCTAATGTTCCGATATATCACTTATTTTGGCTAGACACTGGAGTCCCGAGGTCGGGCCTGGCGTCGCAACCACCGAGTCCGTACACTTCGCTCCAATCAGCATAGCACCTATCGTTCACTGTACACTTCCTAATAATACTCTTGGGTCTGGAAAGGAAGCGGAATTGTCAAAGTATTTTTAATTGTAAAGCTCAATTTACATTGTCGCAGAACGGAATGGAACGGAAGTATAGAAAAAATAAAACAAAGCTAAATTAAAACAAAAATAGAATAGCATAGCAAAAGGAAAATAAATTTAAATAAAAATAAAGTCATAATAATAGGTAATGATAACTTGGCAAAAACTTGAAATAGTCAACACAATTAAAGTGAATGTCATATGTGCGGCTGTGGCGTCAATTTTGCCTCGCGAATACGCGAGCATGTGCGAGAAGTCGCCGGAAGACGCGCGACTTAATTTTTTGGCTTGTATCTAGTTTGTACATTATTACATAGTCCCATGTTTCGGTTATGAGACAACGCAGAGCCAACATAATCCTATTAATACAGGTCCTGAACTTAACTTAAAATAGGTTATGTTACAATCTTAATAACTTTGAATTGCTGTAGATCAATCAGCTTGTAGGTGTACATTCTTTTCTTAAATAAATTATTTCTGTATTATAAAAGCAATGTTAATTTTGCCATGTACAATTTCGTTAGAAAAGCTCGCTTCCATTCCGTGTCGCCGCAATGCGAACGGAGCCTAAATCGACGAGACGAGACGCGCCTTACCTAGTCGGAGTCGAGGTTGACGACGTCGGAGGCGCTGGTGGGCGGCGGGCGCGCGGCCAGCGGCGGGCGGCCGCGCGGGCGCCGCTCGCCCAGCATCATCTCGCGCGCGCGCTGCTGCTGCAGCGCCATGGCCACGGGGTCGCGGCTGCCCAGCCCGCCCGCGTAGAACTTCGCGCCCATCGGCTGCCACACGACTCCGTCAGGCGCCACGCCGACGACGCTCTCCGCGCCGCGGGAGAGACCCCGCCCCCCCCTCTCCGCGCACGGGAAGAGCGCCGTCCGAGTAGCGCCCTACGCTAGCCCTGGACGGAACCGTCTCGGGTCGGAAATGTGAGGTCATACGTTTTGTTGGTGCTGCAGGAGCTGCTGCAGGCGCATCTGCTGCTGCTGCTGCTGCTGCTGCTGCTGCCGCTGCCACGGCGGCTCGTACTGCAGCCCGCTCGACCCGCCGGGGCCCTGTCCGCCGGCGCCGCCTGTACCGTCACAGTCGTACGACAAATATCCTGTTTATACTTCCAGATATTTCAGAAGTTAAAACTAATTCGTTATTATTTCACTACGTGGCGCTACCGTCGAGTCGAACCTAGCTGTAATTTTGTGCCCCACAATTTCATACAGACCTGATCTTAAATACCACAATTTTATTATTCGTCGTCTACCGGTTAATGGGTATGCAGGCATTAAAAAATATGTAAACATCGCAAAGGAAGATCCTTGACTGTTCTCTGCTTATAGCGATGCACTCAGCCGGATTAAAATACAAATTCTGGCTACCTACTATCTACAATCGCAGTTTTGGCAGGAAACCACTTAACATATTGTTTTCTTGTGAGTAATAGCACTGTACAATTTGCCGTTCAAAAACATGTAAAGGCACTGGTAATTTTGTCTGGCGTTGATTCTACAAAAAGACCCAAAAGGTTCCCCACAGCATATTAACATTTAGGTTTATTAGAACCAAATGAATACGTAGAGTTAAATGTTGTGTCTATTGAATTTCAACTTACCAGCATTCATAACAGGGTTCATCATTGCCGGATTCATCATGCCGGGCTGCGCGTACTTATACATGTCGTTCAGTTTCTGCATCAACTGTGTAATATAATAAACAATTATGTATTCAAAGGTCATTTAATAATTACTAATGTGTAAAATAAAATTAGGTCAGATAGCATGATAACCATTAATCAATGAGTAGGACAGGGATCTGCCACTTAACCATCTAAATTGATGATTTTTAATTGAATCAGCCTGGTGTTCAGAGTGCAATGTTAGCATCAGTTATTTACTGATACATTGTTTTTATTCTAGATTCGTCGTCTAGTACCGATACTGCAATTTTAAAAATATATTATGCTAATTTATATATTAATTAGTTGTCGATTTAATTTGAGTAGAATTGATAAAAGTAAAATGGCAACACAACGGTGATGGAGGGTGCATTAGAGCATTATAACCGTCATTTTCTCGCTCAACCTATCGTTGCGTACGGTCGAATCGCATTCACTGCTCACGCGAACCGGTTACAAACTTACGTTTAGACTCAAATACAAACTAATTTGGACTTTATGTGGAAGTATTAAGAGTGAAGTGGACGGTTTTTGGACATTATGTTTTGCAATAAATGTGATGATGAGGTTACCGACGGCGTGGTTTGCAGCTCCTGTGATGGTAATCTTCATTATGACTGCTCAGGAATATCCGAGGTTAGCTACCGCAAAATGGGCCCAGAAAAGAAGGCCACCTGGAGGTGCTGGCAATGTCGGAACCAGGGGAAAGTTGCCGACAATGGTATTCTAAAAGTGCTAAACGAAATTAAACTGCTAAGGTCTGAGTTTTCACCAATGAAAAGTGATATACATAAATTGACCTGTGGGGTCGATAACCTCAATACAAAGTTCGAGGAGATGGAATCCCGTTTCTGTGGTTTGGAAGACCGCGTCACTGTCATCGAAAAAAATTCGTCTATAACCTCAAAATTACAAAAAGATCTCGCCGCTGCGAATATGGTAATCACCACTCTTCAGTGCGATAAGGAAAAATCTGAGCAGTTTTCTAGGCTAAACAACCTGGAGATTTCTGGAGTACCCGTAACAAGCGGGGAGAACGTTCACTCCATACTTGACTTGCTCTGTGTGAAGGTGGGTGTTGGTTTAGATGAAAGGGATGTGGATCGTGTTCATCGGGTGCGTCGGTTCGAGGCGGCGGCGGCGGTTGGTAATCTTACCGGCCGGCAACAACAACAACAACAACCAGCCCGCCATCCTGCTATAATCGTGCGGTTCACAAGGCGTGTCTGCAAAGATCGGGTACTTGCGGCAACGCGTGCGCGCCGCGGCCTCACGTCAGCTGATCTCGGCCTGCCTGGGCCCTCGTCCAACATATACGTGGGTGACCACCTTACGCCGCCGAGTAAACTATTACTTCGGCGTGCCCGCGAGCTGAAGGCGGAGCTCGGATATGAATATCTCTGGGTTAGAGATGGAAAAATATTGATGCGTAAAAGTGATAAATCGAGAGTGATCCTTATCATAAAAAATGAGGACTTCGAAAAACTAAAGTGACTGTATATATTTAATTTCTTATTAATACTAACCTATAGATGTAATAAGCTTACACAAACATGCGCTCATGTTCTGTTTCTGTTTTTGTTTCTTTGCCTACTTTTATTTGAAAGTTTAACACCTACGTATTTGCAACGTTATAAATTGTTTAGTTTTAATTGCTTTTTCTCGCCATCCGTCTGTATCTATCCGCATACTTTGTGCCTGTTGTTGTCGATGCCAACCAATAAAATTACTTATAATTTATTCTTAAATTATTTTACGTACTACCTGCGACAGACCGTTCATTTATTCACATACGATGTGTTACATATTAGTTAAAAATGCTTGCTAAGTTGCGTGGATATTATCAGAACGTTCGGGGTCTTCGTACTAAAAGTCACGGTTTCTTATCTAATGTAGTTATAAATAATTATGATTTTCTTTGCATCTCAGAAAGCTGGTTAACGTCAGACTTCTACGACCACGAATATTTTGATAGTAGGTATACGGTATTTCGTTGCGATCGATCGGCTGCAGCCAGCGGGTGCGTAGCCGGCGGAGGTGTGCTAATCGCAGTGCGCGCGAGTTGTCAGCCCGTGCGCCGTGATTGGCCATGTCCGCCCGCTGCGAGTACCGAGTGCATATGGGTCTCTCTGCCGCTTCACGATCACGACTCGATGACGATGGCGGGAGCTCGCCGCCCCTCGGCCGCGCGCCACCGCCAGAGACACCTGAACGTTGCGTGTTTTTACTCTCCGAGCGGCCCCGATCATCGCGACGACCTAAGCGCATTCTTTGATATTGCTAGTCAATTGATTAATGATCGACCGTGTGATTTATTTCTATTTTTAGGTGATTACAATATACCTCACGCCGAGTGGACGGTATCCGATGCGAACAAAATTGAACAGATTTACAGTAGTAATTATGAGTCTCAATTATTGAGCCAATTTATGGCATTATCTAACCTTACACAATTAAATTCATGTCGTAATAGTAGTCATCGAATATTAGACCTTGTTTTAAGTAATGTTGACTGTTGTGTCACTCGTTGCCATGCTCCGCTTACGGTTGAAGATAATTATCACCCATCTCTTAAGATTGATTTGATTTCAGACTATAGCCCTCCCCGAAAATCAAAAACAAAATTAGTTTATAGCTACCGTTCTGCAGATTTTGACTCGATTAACTGTGAGCTTCAGAAATTTGACTGGTTGGTATTATTTAGTGGCTTAACAGTTGAAGAATGTGTCTGTAAATTTTATTCTGTGCTGAAATCACTTATGATTAAATTTGTTCCTCTTAGGCAGCTCCCTTTATCAGGTACTTTGCCTGTATGGTTTAGTAGATCCATTAAAAAAATATTAAATGAAAAGAAAAAATACCATAAACTCTGGAAACTGTACGGTAATCCTCTCGACTACAACACATTTAGTTTACTCAGAAAACGCGCCGTGAAATTGGAAGCCGAGTGTTATAGAAATTACATTCAATATTCTGAGGAAAGTATTAAGGAACACCCAAAGTATTTCTGGACATACATAAAATCATTATATTCAAACAATCGTCTTCCGCAGACAATGACATATAAAGGTGTTACTCTCGGTAATGGGCAAGATGTCTGTGATCGTTTTAATGACCATTTCCATTCTGTTTTTGAGCAATCTAGCTCCAATCCCACCCTTCAGTTGAACACAAATAATGATAGCTTTTTTAATTTACATAGTATAAATATTACTAAAGATGCCGTTTTAAAAATTTTGAAATCTATTGATACGACTAAAGGTGCCGGCCCTGACGAGATCCATCCTATTCTTATTCGCAATTGCGCGACAGCTCTTTCTGTGCCCTTAACATTAATCTTCAAACAGTCTCTTAATGAAGGCATATTCCCTGATGTTTGGAAGCAAGCGTGGATCACTCCTGTTCCAAAAGGTAGTGTCAGTGGTGACATTGAAAAATATCGTCCTATCTCAAAGCTTTGCCAGTTTGGTAAAATATTGGAAAAAATGGTCACAACTCAAATATTTGCAGCAGTCCATCGCTTTATTGCTCCTGAACAACACGGTTTTTATAAAGGGCGTAGTGTTGATACTAATTTATTAAACTTTTTGGAATTTATTTTGAATGCATTAGACGACGACTGCCAGGTGGACGCGGTGTATACTGATTTCGCTAAAGCTTTTGACAAAATTTGTCATAATACGTTACTTGCGAAGCTCTGGCGACTCGGTATACACGGCGACCTCTTGCGTTGGATTACGTCATACATTAAAAATAGGCGACAGGCAGTTGCACATGGTGGTTTTGTTTCTGTTTATAAGTGTATCACCTCCGGAATTCCTCAAGGTTCACATCTCGGGCCACTGCTATTTACTCTTTATATCAACGACATCACTAGCATCACTACATTCTCTAATTTACTAATGTATGCAGATGACACTAAGATTTTTAAGGTTATTCGTAACAGCAGTGATTGCGATAAACTGCAAAGTGATATTGTGAACTTCGAGGAATTCTGTAATGTTAATAATTTATTCTTAAATTCTGACAAATGCAATGTTATTACTTTTACTCGTAAATTGAACCCAATAAAATATGATTACATTCTCTGTGGTAAACCTCTTTCTCGACTTGCACAGATTCGTGACTTGGGCGTTATTATGGACTCAAAGCTCACGTTCACACCACATATAGATAATATGCTTAAAAAATCCTTTAAGCAGCTCGGACTCATATTACGTATGGGTAAACCGTTCAAAAGTCCTTTCACATATAAACTTTTGTACAATAGCTTTGTTCGTAGTCGAATTGAGTTCGCTTGTACTGTTTGGCATCCATTCTACAACATCCATGTCGATAAAATTGAAAGGGTGCAAAAGAAATTTGTTAGGGCTCTAGATATTAGGACTGGTCATGATTATATTGATTATGAGCATTCTGCTACCAGGCACAAAATTGAATTGCTTAGGAGTCGTCGTGACTATATAGATATTATTAGTTTATATAAGATATTAAATAACAAATTTGATTCAACATCTCTGTTAAATCGTATATACATTAGAGTACCCCGTAAAATTGAAAGATCTTGTCGCAGGAATACACTTTTCTCAATTAAGAAATCGCGAAAACGTTTTGTTGGTAATAGTTTTATCAGACGTTCATGTCGAACATATAACAACAGGTTCATGGATGTGGATATTTTTTGTAATTCGTTGGCGAAATTTAAAACTAAGATTAAAGCCTTATTGTAATTATGTTCAATGATTTTAATTTACTTCATTTTTCTAGTTTTTGTAATTTCAGTCCATTTTTAGTTATGTTAGTTAGAGCAGATTTTGTTTGATTTGTACCTATTTTGAATTAAGGAAACTGTAAGTCTACACCACATGTTTACAATGTAAAATATTTTTGTATATCGACTGTTTGTTTCTTAACATAAATAAAAAAAAAAAAAAAAAAATTACTTTTTCCCGTTCAAAATATTTGTATTTATATTATACAAGGCAGTATCTATCTGACAGTTGATTATGTGATTAACAAAAACATCGTTTTTTTTAAGTGATGGTTGTACTGGTATTAAATGAAACATAGCGGATGGGTTTCGAAACGCATAGTATTTCACTCTGAACTTCAGCTTCGTTTTGACGAGTGATATGACTGTGATGGTTAAAAACAAAGCAGTTTATAAAATAATATCTAGTTATGGAGGAGCGAGACATTTTACATTTTTTTTAATAACAGGACGTTAAAAATTAGACGCTTGTAGTAAAAAGCGCTAAAGTGGCGCCTCTGTGATGCCGCAATAAAATTTTCATACAAATTCTAAAAGCGAAGCAGCGGCGCCACAGTCGCGTTATGGTGGCGCTTCAGCAACAAATGATTCGCATTACAATGTGGAATCTAAAGCGATCTATGTAAATTAACTTTTTCCACCTAAATGTTTAAGTACATTCGTGCTGCAGTAGCTATAGTACGATTATTTACTCGCTGCAGACTCGGTCATAAATTATCAGAACGGGACAGTGATATTGCACTCTCATTGCCACTTACGAGCACTGGTGGTACGTACGTAAGGTACTGGCCTTTTGTTTAAGCGCAGGGCCGTGCATTACTTCAGTCGACAAACGTCATAGATATTCAATTAGTGAAAAAAGAAATGGCACTAAAAATAATTTATAATACATTATTGATAGGGACTATACGTACATAATCATATGTACGTATGATTATACATGTACATCATACTACGTCTATACATACGTACTATATAGTACGTGCTTGAGCCGGAATATTAGTTCAAACAAGTAAAATATTTTTATAAAAACTATCCATTGTGACAGGGCAAACGTTCAAACATGCTATTAAAATAAAAAAAATCCGACATTTAGGCAGGTAATAAATTACTCAAAAGGTACCGCACCGAATTGTTTTTATCGATAACGGGCATGCGCACGCACCATGTGCATACGTCACTAACCGCAATATCGTTGACCCGCTCCGACGACATAGGACTGAGTCTGCAGCGAATAATCCAACTACAAGTGCTTCAGCCCGGATGACTTTGTTTCAGTTTTATTTATTTATTTATTTGGGTGTTTCATTTTTAGATGCTCAGCATAGTAAAAATTTTGTAGCAGGTTATCATGCTACTCTTACAGAACATAAATATAAAGGGATCTAAAAAAGACATGCCGAAACTAAAAAGTAATCATGGCGTACAGGACAACATAACGGGCAGGCTAACAAAGATTCACAGGTAACTTACGCCATAATCGTATCCACCGAACATCTGTACAAAAATGTACGTGTCAATATTTTATTTTTATACATTTTTAAGACATGTGTAATGTGTCAAACCTGCACAGGTGACTCAATAAGATACCCCAAGGTATAAAGTGACTGATCATTGGAGTACAACAACAATATGTTTTTAAAATAAATTAAAAAAAAAGAGAATTAAATAAATATTGCTTTGTCTGCGCTCCATACAGAGGTTTTATGAATGATATTTCGTCTTTCTCTTCACTAAATGTTTAGATAATCGTTTCAATTTCAAACTCACCTAAAACTTCAATATAAAAACAGCTAGACATACGATGATTAGCGAAAGAAAATCGCTTTTGAAAGCTAAGTAAAATTATATGATATGTGTATATAATTTCAGATACCACAGTTAGTGAGGAGAAAGAAGATTTCACATTGAATGTACTACTGTGATTGTTGAATTGCAGTAGAAAAATATTTCTTTCAACATAATTTTTTGAAATTGAAACTTTCAAACGATGTTACGAGTCGCTGATCAGCTTTCATAATAAATTTACATCAAGTCTTTATAAATGATATAAAACCGAAATACATACCAGTAAATCTACTACAGTATTAATGCATCCATATTTCTTTATAATCATTCTGATTTACTATTCTATAATTAAGAGACATCAATACGAATTCAAATTTCTCCCGTACTAATACGGTTCAATTTGCTTGACGCAATAAGAATTGTCCCACTGGCTTTATTTCAGAATTTATTTTTTTACAAATGACATTAAAGCCATTTCAAAAATGTATATCGTATACTATAAGTGTTCTAGTTCTATAGTTCGGTTGATATTAAAAAAAAACACTATTATATGTAAAATACCTATGTCATACAGCGGTTTTCAAAGTTCGTTTTTTTTTCTATCGTGAAAATTTGTAGGAATCGTGGTTTCTCCTTCTCTACGTTAACCAAATGTGAGTTGGAGACTTCACACGCTGTCCAAAGGCTGTAAAGCTTCTTCGGCATACAAGATTCGTCACGATGTTAGCCTTCAGCAAAAGGTTTTTATTTACTAAACATTCACAAAAATTTTAAGTCGCATACAAGCCGCCACAAAGATTCGTACCGTCAACTTGTCAATTTGAAGCTGTTGATTGTTAGGTTAGCTACTTATGTAATACCAACACAACGAAACGAAACGTCATAATTTTCCCGCGTGTGCGCCATTACTTTTTACTCTTTGTTAAACTTACATTGCAAGATGGCAGAATAAATGCGTCTTTGTTTATTTGATCCGCCTCGAAGGACCATGTTCGATATCACTCTTACGTGGACGCAGGCTGGTAGTGGAGAAACAACAATATGGCACCAAATAAACTAAGGCACATTTATTCTGCCATTTTGCAATCTAAGTTTTACAAAGAGTAAAAAGTTATGTTTAATTATGACGTTTCGTTTCGTTGTGTTGGTAGTACATAAGTAGGCAACCTAACAATTATTGTTGGAATTGCCAACAAAAGCACTACTCTATCAAACTACTGTCACAGCGTCATAGCGTCCGATAAGATAAAATAACCGTCGGCGTCGGGTGAAGTTGACTGAACAGTGGATCTTGTGTCGCGGGCGCACGCAGTGTAAGGTGTGCACTCACCCCGGGGTTGGCTCCGTAGATGAGGGGTAACATACTGCGGACCTGGTCATCGGTCAGATTCGGCATGTCCTTTCGTAGCGTGGCCGCTACGGCCGCGTACATCAGCTGCTGCTGCTGCAGCATAGGCACTGAAACATAGATGATACCCGTTTAGTTACATCTTCTAGTAGCGTTTTTAAATATCGACGTATAGTAAACCTACAGTGACCAAAAAAGACATTTAAACCCAATGCAAATATCTGCAACAAACACATAAGATCTGCTGACTCGGTTTGTAGCTCACTTGGTAAGAGCGTGGCAAAAGACGCTGGTTAAGAGTACAGTCAGATCGAAGGAATTTTTCGTGTCGTTTGATCTTTGCATCAATAATAACCAATGGTCGGAATAGGATGTTCCAAATGTATAGATACAAGAAATGACATAGAATGGTTAAAACCGCCAAATATTAATTACAGTTTTACTGCATCGTAAATCGATAAAACTACTCATCTAGGAAGCTGAAGTTGGATTTTAACAACTAATCTTTCACCAAGTAAATCTATTTTACAACTACAAGCAAAAGCTGGTTTTAACTAATGCGCGACTAGAATTATTTTCAAATCCAACTTCAGCTTTTTAGGTTAATAGCTTTATCCTACAATGCATTAAAACTATTTCCCGAAATCTGGAATTCGAATAAACATTTATCTACACATCGACGCCGGAAAGCGATCTTATCGTATTTCGAAAAATAGGACTTTACACCAGGGCCGAAAAACTATTTAAAAAATTATTTCTCTTTAATTTGAATTAGTAGAAAGTCAATTTTTAGAGATGATGTATATAATCATACTTTACACATACTTTACGTCGACATTTGAAATACCCTATTCCGACCATTGACAATAACCGACGTACAGCGCGCGACAGCCGAAAAAAATTTGGAATTACAAAATTAGAAATGTAAAAGTTTTGAATTTCTCGAGGACACAAAATATAATTGGACTATCAAATAACTGATGACGTAGTTAATCAAGTAACAGGTCTTTTTCTCTGATAAATGATGATGAAATAATAATAAATTTAAAAAATCATTGACTTTTTGCATTGAATGGGAAAGCAGCCATTTCTATTTGACGCTATTTCTTATTAATCCAATGTACATGTGGTCAAAAGCTAAGCACGTACTTGCTCCCATTCCATTGTGCATAGGCCACGAGGGGAAGGGCGCTGGCGGCGGTTTGTTCTTCTCGTTCTCGAAGTCCTCCCACGCAGCTTTACGTTCTTCTTCACTCAGCGTCTCTTCTTCTTTGTTCTCCAGCAGCGAGTCGTGCTCGTGGAATTTGTAGATCTGTAAATTATGGAATAAGTTGAGGAATTTCCATTTAGAAAAATAAACTCAAATGAGCGTAATAAGTTTGAATGCCGCATTTTAGGCTGGACACAGTGCTGGACAGTTATTTTGTTAGTGACAAGTTTTATAAACCCCAATTATGACCATTGTACCATTTACGTCATCGAGTATATAACCAGAAACAGAGACGAAATGTCATTTAATTTGTTTCAAAATATTCTGCCATATCATTACGGTGACAAATGCGCTCCGATTGACCAGCCCAAATTCGAAACAATTGACAGGTGTGGTGAATTGTTTCACTTCAAATCGACCAGTTTAACTTGAGCTTTGCTATAATGGACAATAATTGAAAAATTACATAATTTAATATTTAATTACCGATGAAATGTGGTTACGTTTGTTTTGTAATTAAATGTTTTGCTGTTTTTCACACACCGCCGAATGGAACAGCTCCCATTGTTAGAGATATTATCTTTATTACAATAAATACAGAACATTTTTGGAATATACGGAGAAGTACACACATGTCAGTTTTTGGCGCTGTACTATTTCAGCTTTCTAATTTGTGATTTCAGCTTTCTAATTTGTGATTTCAGTGCAAGCGAGAGTTGATATTTTGTATTGTATCGTATCGTATCGTTTATTGCAACCATGGTGAAAAAAACAGATGTACAAGAAATAATTGTATCACATGGGCCCTGACAGGGCGTAGCAAAAATAACTTAAATCTAGTTTATAATTATATAACAAAGTCCCGTTGTGTATACAATATTATAGGCTTTATCCATATATGCAATGGTTCAACTATTTTTTGCATAGCTATTATATAAGTATTTTTATAAATGTTTAAAATTTCTAAATATTATATTATTTAATTAGGTTATATTATGTATATTTAAAAGTGATATAAGGCCTATTTGCCTGATGAGTTGCCAGGCATGGATGGCCCTTATTTCATCTCTATTTCTGGTTATATACTCGCTAATTTACGTGTAAGACTTTTTGTGTTGTGCCTCTAACATGAGATTACAATGACAGTTATCGCTAGCGACCGCGTAAAATGTTTGTATACAAAATATTGTTCTTCTTGTGACCCCTAAGGGTGCTGTATAATTTGCCATACAAAATTGTGAAGTAATTACGCGGTCGCTATCGACAACTGTTACAGCAAACTCGTGGTAGAGGTACTGAGCTTGCAGCAGCAAGTTTCAGTGGACTTTATTACGCAGTCGGTTAGTATCCGTTACAACTTATGTTCTTTACAACTTACAACAAACCTTTACTTTCTAATTTTCTATACTTGATTATGTGTCAACTTATACTAACTTAACTACAACCAAGACGTCCTAGACTTTACAACAATAGAACCCAACTCGCATGTCAAAAATCAATAATGGTTCCATTATTTCAAGGTTTAGTATTAAACAAGATATTAATTTTTCAAGCTGGATTTATGGATGTATCGCTTTTATTGACGCTCCTACAGAGAATGATAATTTATTTCATTTTATTCAATGACAAGAGATAACGACAGGTGGCCTCTTTTTTCAGTTATAGCGATAGTAAACCTAGACTACTTCATTCTAAATCTTTTAAGATTCACAAAACTGGTTTCAATTCACATAAGCACGTTGTGTTTAAATGGGAAATCTCTTTCTGCCACAGAAATAGACGTCCTCGGTGGCGACCTGGTAGTGTATAGTGTGGGCGCTGGATGAGGTCTCGGGTTCGATTTCCGGTAAGACCAAATTGGGAAATAACTTTTCTAAATTGGTTCTGGACTAGGTGTTCTGGGAAGTACCCCAGAGTGAATTCCATTACTCTGGTTTTTTGTATAATACCAAGTAACGGGATGAATAAGTCATGCGCCTGATGGTAAGCGACACGCCTGTCCATAAGAGTTGTAGTGCCGCTCAAGAGCTTTAATTAGCGAAGATCTGAGGTGCACTGCCACATCTAATGCTATGAAATGAAAGGTGGCAGTACTTCCCTGGACGAACTCTTTCACAAGGAGCTCTACTGCTTCTAAATACTCACACTACAGGTACTCATAGTACAGGGAATTTCCTAGTTTGAGACCAGGCAATTGATGTCTGGTTGGCTGGCACATTATCTGTGACCGAATATGTGTCAATCAACGATGCTTTGTTAAAGATAGCAGAACCTACCACGTCCTCGTGCTCCTTGAGCATCTCGGCAAAGAAGCGGTCCTTGGGCACCAGCGGCACCGGCCTGGGCGCCGGCGGCCGCGGCTCAAACTTATACAGCTCCGCCAGGTCGTTCTCGGCGTAGTGCCGGTCGATCTGCTGCTCGTCGATCACGCGCTTCGAGATGGCCTGCTTCGTCACCTGTCGCTCGTAGATCTTCTCCTCCATCGTGCCCTGCAACCGCAAATAAATAATCTCTCTTCTGACCAACTACCGCATTCGACATGTAATAATGCGTAACTAGAAATTTGGAAACTTCCCTGGTAGTTTTAGGTAATGGTACAAATATAACCAACCGTTCTGAGCGAGCTCATTTTTCGTCCGAGGGCCGAACAATCAACAACAACAATCACATGACTATTTATTTATATTTGCGTATTTGATATATTTGGCAAATAATCACCAGTGTAGATGGGATTTGTATGACAAAGTATTTGCCTATTCGACAAATCGTGTGAGATAGTGCAAAAGCGCGTATGTAGCATTGGTAAAAGACTCGGGTAGCAGGTAAAGCCAGGTAAAGGGTTTAAACGTTATTACTTTGTTTTTTGAATGGTTGCGACTGTAATTTTTGCATAGTAAGTATCAATTTATGTAATTTACTTTCCCATTCGTACACCCTGACTTACAGCAGTGCGAAAATGTATTCGTACGTGTTGACGCTGTGAAAAAGCCGCTGCAACCGCCTTACGATGGACCGTATCCTGTACTAAAAAGAGGCAACAAGATGTTCACAATCCAATTACCAGGACGTCAAGCTGTTATCTCAATTGACCGTCTGAAACCAGCTTACATTTTGAACGAGAGCAAAGAAGCCATTTCAAACCCCCAAGTGGACAAGATCGGGGCGAGTCGTAAAACCACCTGTGCGCTTCGCTTGAGGAGGAGCCCTGTAGCTGCGCATACGACATGCCATCGCAGCGCTCTGGCCGCACTGAATAGGAACGCGACGTGTCCGCATATTTTTGTATAAAAGCGTTACTCAGCAGCGCCACCGCGCCGCCACGGCACCACTGTCGATGCATGTCGTTGACTAGTCAGAGTATGTACTGTAGACTAGGCTGTACTCTTTGAGTAAGATTGCTGGCTGAACATAGGTAGTGTTTATAGTTTGTATTTGGAACGCTAAGAAAATAAGGAAGGATCTTGACATATCATAGTAAGATTATTGTTTCGTAACCCTACGCCAAAATTATGTAAAAAAGTGAAATAAAGTATAAAATTGAAGATTATTATAGTTTGAGTTTATAGAAATACCTCTCGCAATGCATCTGAGCTACAGCCCTCGATTATAAATGGTGGAGGCGCAGGATTCCGATGAAGAAAAGTCCGGTGTAGAATATTTTCATGTCTTGTTACGACACAACATCAAGAAAACGTACATAAGGTCGTAATATATATTTTTACTTTTTATTAGAAAATCGTTGTTGTGTGCTTGTGCACTTCGTAGTAGTTACCAGTAAGGTAAAAAAAAATAAATAAATTAGAGCTATACAATGAATCATACACCGGCACAGAAATTTTCGGGCCTAAATGATGTGGAAGAGTTTCTAGCCCAATTTGAAGCGATTAGTGTGATAAACAACTGGTCGGACGGGCAAAAAAGATACGTGATTGCGACGTATCTGGAAGGGCCAGCGTTGCAGTGGTATAAGACCCATTTTTCTGTATATGCCACATATGATGTCATAGCTCAAAAATTGAAGGAGCAGTTCCCCTCGCAGGTCGATTATGCTCAAGAATTTTACTATAGGCGGCAGAGGCCTAATGAGCCGCTTGTAGAATATTTTTACAATCTCGATAGTTTGGCAACGAAGGCAAAGATTGAAGATGATGGGAAATTCATAAAGCATTTCCTGAAATCTTTAGCCCCCAACTATCAGTGGGTACTTGCCAGCAGGTTGTTCGCGTCTAAAGACGAGCTAAGAAAAACCATAATACAAATGGAAGATGTATTTAATCGTCAGACAAGCTTAGAGCAACAGAGTATTGAATTACCAGTGTGTATTTCAAAAGATTATCCTCACTCTTGGCAAGCACAAGGGGATCCTTCACCCGTTGGTGGATCCGTCGTTACTTATTCGAACTATCAAACGCCACAAACGCCGGACACGGCCGTCGTTCCGTTTGATATGCAGCGAAATACGCCACGCGGAAGATACAACTTGAGGCCGCGGCATGTATATTCACATGCTCAAGGTAGTGGTTCTTCGACGAGTTATCCCCAACGTCGATTTAATCAAGGCACAACTGCTCATGCAAGAGGCGATCACCCAAACGCACCGCCACGCCGATAGATAGCCGGGATAGTCGGACGTGGAATGCGGAGCCGGCGTGTTTGAAACAAAGATTGTGTGTAGTCGATAAGTGTAGTGTAAATAGGGCACCCTTTATAACTATTTGTATAAATAATGTAGATTGCGAGGCCTTGGTGGATACTGGTGCTTCTGTGTCAATAATCTCACAATTGTTTGCAGATAAATTGAATTTGCAGTTCGAAAAAACGCCGAGTTTTCCTTTGCGCACAGTAGGTGGTACGCGAATAATTGTACAAGCGTCCACCAATGTTTCGTTGGTAATACAAGGAAACAAATATCAGTCAAAGCTGCTTGTTGTAGATGATGGTGATGAGCTCCTTATTTTGGGACAGGACTTCCTAACGGTAAATGGTGCGGTAATTGATTTTGCAGCCTCGAAGCTAATCTTAAAAAGAAATGTTGAAATTCCTTTCAATTCTGTCTCTGACGTCACTTCAAGGAGAAAGAACTGTTGTTCTATTGAACCAATTTTGAAAAGTCATAAAACCTGTTCATTAAACAAATCTGAATATTTATATTTCGTTAATTTATTAGATACGAATGGTGACCATATGTTTAATGTTTCGAATAGAAAAAAAATAGAATTTAATATTGATAATGCATTACAGGAGAAAAGGCGCGATGAATTAAAGCAGTTGTTATTAAAGTTTCGCGATACGTTCTCTTTTGCGCCAGGCGAATTAGGGTGTTATAATCACTCATTAGTTGAAATTAATACCTCCGATGAGGAACCGGTGCATAAAATGCCATATCGTGTCTCCCCTAAACAGAGACAAATTATTGAGGAACAAGTAGAGGAAATGTTAAAATATGGCATAATTCAGGAATCAAAAAGTCCATATGCTTCACCAGTAGTTTTAGTGGATAAACCAGAAGGGCCACCGAGATTTTGCATTGATTATAGGGCCTTGAATAAAAAAATTAAAAACGATTCATACCCTATTCCGAGAGTAGATGATTTGTTAAGTTGTTTACAAGGTGCAAAATATTTTGCAGATTTAGATATGAACTCGGGTTATTGGCAGTTAGGTTTAGGAAAAGGGAAGGAAAAAACTGCCTTTGTTACACATACTGGCCTATATGAGTTCAATGTGTTACCTTTTGGCTTGAAAACAAGTCAAGCGGTGTTTCAAAGAGCTATGGATAAGGTGTTAGCAGGCATGAAATATCGTAATGTGATAGTCTATGTAGATAATATATTGGTATATGCAAGTACCTTTCAGGAATTTAAAATTGCATTAAAGGAGGTTTTGATTCGTTTGCGGAATGCGCATTTGACTTTAAAACCATCTAAGTGTCGTTTCGGTTTTCAGAAGGTGACTGTGCTGGGACACGAAGTGTCGGCCGAGGGAATAGGACCGGATAGTAGGAAAGTTGCGGCGATGAAGGAGATAAATCCTCCATCTAGTCTGAAAGAAGTGAGAGCTGTTTTAGGATTGTTCTCTTATTATCGAAAGTTTATTGATAATTTTGCTAGATTGGCGCTTCCCATCACGAATTTGACGAAAAAGGACAAGGCGTTTGTTTGGACAAAGGAGGCGCAGGAGGCATTTGAAGTGTTAAAAGATAGGATTTGCAAGGCGCCTGTTTTAGGACATTTCTCGTCAGATAGTGAACAGGTGACGCGGTTATATGTAGACAGCAGTGGTTATGCGATTGGAAGTTGTTTAATGCAAGGTGTGAAAGAGTTGAAACCTATAGCTTATGCCTCGAGGAAGTTAAGTGAAGCAGAGAAGAAATATTCTGTTACAGAGAAGGAATGTTTAGCGCTTATATGGGCGTTGAATTATTTCAAAAGTTATTTGTGGGGACTTCGTTTTCAGGTGGTTACTGATCATCGGGCGCTTGTTTGGTTAAAAAGTAAGAGAGATATGAGTGGGAGATTAGCTAGATGGGCGTTATCGATTCAAGGTTGGGATTTCGATATTGTTTATTGCAGGGGTAAGGACAATGTTGTCGCAGATTTCTTGAGTAGGAATCCGTTGTTGGAGGACGTAGAGTCGAGAGTGGAGCGTATACCGGAGCAGAGAGACGAGTTAAGGTTATATGTTTTACGTGCGAATGATGTCCAGAGTAAACAGGAGGCAGATGAATTTTGTAGAAATATTATTAATTGTATTCGTTCAGGTGTTGGTGATAATTATCGAGGCTTCTTTTTACAGAATGGAATCCTTTTTAAGAAGTGTAGTTTGAATCAAAATTTAGTTGATTTAGTGGTCGTTCCGTCGGAATTATTTTCGGAATGTATGAAGGAACTGCATGATAGTGCTTGGACGGGCGGACATTTTGGTTTGTTTAAAACTTTTTCAAGGTTTAGACAGAGGTATTTCATAGTGAATGCTGAAAAAAAGATTGAGTCATATGTCAAAAGTTGTCAGTTGTGTCAGGAGCGCAACATAAATAAAACGATTGCACCATTGGTTTCTATTCCCGTGAATAATATTTTCGAGCGTGTAGGAATTGATGTTTTAGGCCCATTCAATCGTTCAGATAGAGGCAATAAATATATAATTGTGAGTATAGAATATCTTTCGAAATATGTAGTGTGCAGGGCCGTACCCAGGGTGACAGCGGAAACAATTTGTGAATTTTTGGTGTCCGAGATATTTTGTAGATACGGCGGAGTAAAACAAGTTTTAAGCGATAGAGGATCGGTATTTACTTCTCATTTGGTAGAGGAGACAGCGCGAGATTTTGGAGCGATTATGGTGCATACTACGGCATTCAATCCCAGGTGTAATGGTTTATGTGAGAGATTTAATAGGACGCTGTTAGGAATGTTAGCGAAATATATAGGAAGCGAACAAAGGAATTGGTGTAGCATGTTACCATTGATGTGTTTTGCTTATAATTCTAACAAACATAGCAGTACCGGGGTGTCACCATATATGGTATTGTTCGGTAGAGAATCCTTATGTGCGTCAGATATGGAATTAGGGATTAATTGTGTCAATGTTGCGGAGAACCTGCAAGATAAAATTGCAAAACAAGCAGCGTTGATTGAGGTAGTTAAGGAACGAATAGTGAGGGCGCAGATAAAACAGAAGCGAAATTATGATAAGAAGGCAAAAATGGTTGTGTATCAGCCAGGGGACTTGATAATGTTATATTGTCCTAGGAGAATTTCTAATAGAAGTATGAAATTAGCTAGATTATTTAAAGGGCCATATAGAGTAGTAGGTCGATTAAGTAGGGTTAATTATATTGTAAGAAAAGTAGATGTAAATAGGAATAGATTGTGTAGGCAGGATCTAGTCCATGTGAATAGGATGAAAAAGTTCTTTAGGAGATAATTTAATGTTTTCTTGTTTTCTATTAGGTTAATTAATCGTTTATGTTTTCTTTTCATGTGGAACGGTATCGACCTTATGAGAAATATTTGGAGTAAAATTAATATTTTCCTGTACATGCAGACTTGGAAGGAAGGGAGGAGAGGATACACCATCAAATAGATAACATTTACTTTTGTTTTTCTTATATATATTTTTTTAATTTGGTAGATATATTATCCTGTATGTGCGAATAGTTCCTGCTCATCCCTCCAGTTGATCAAGGACTGTCTGCATTCTGGGAAAATATATTTATTTAATTATTAGAAATTCTTCATGTGGTATACCCTCATACCATATGTATGTCTGAGGACATGTAGTTAGAATATGTTGTTGACGTTATACGTGGGTTGGTTCTTGTTGTTTAAGGATGACAAGTGAAGCTGATGGAACGTGATAGCTGCAAAATGAGGACTAAGGCAGCTGGGAGATCAATAGTGATGTAACCCAGTGATCGTCCGATGGATGTTCAAGCCTGTGTCGTCGTTGTGGCAGCATCCACGTTGGAGATAGCTTAGGCTGAGATAGTTAGGAACTTGTAGTGATGTTTAGAATTTTTATTAGGATCGTTCAGCCAGTTTAGGGTCGCTAAAATAAAGTGTTAGGGTTTAGTCAGGTTCCCTAATTAGATAGGATAGCTAACTAGTGAAAATATTTTGATTTGTTTGTTTAGGATGTGATCATGGTCTGTCCTTTTAGATAGGTTTTTGGCAGACCAAAGCCATAGCCTCCTCGGTGGTTTACTTGTTGGTAAGTTAGTGACTTCCAAGCAGTGTGTGGCTAGCCTGTAGTGAAGGCTGATCGCAGATGTAAGTTGCCTATCATAGGTAGACCATCAGCTAGGGATATTCGCCCCTTCAGCTGTGAGGAAGAGGGATGTAGACTAGGCTGTACTCTTTGAGTAAGATTGCTGGCTGAACATAGGTAGTGTTTATAGTTTGTATTTGGAACGCTAAGAAAATAAGGAAGGATCTTGACATATAATAGTAAGATTATTGTTTCGTAACCCTACGCCAAAATTATGTAAAAAAGTGAAATAAAGTATAAAATTGAAGATTATTATAGTTTGAGTTTATAGAAATACCTCTCGCAATGCATCTGAGCTACAGCCCTCGATTATAGTACTATATGCGATTAGATATAAGGTACTTCTGTAGGGTAATAAACATGAAATATATGCAGTCATCAAATCAACCAACTCGGACTTTTCCTGCTTACCTGCTCAGCTCCCCTAAAGATTGATAACAAATAGATTCCAATAATCAGGTTAATTTGGTTGCCACAACGTTTACGTGGATTTGATTTGGCCACTAACTTACCGAAATGGCAACTTCATATGCTTGTTAAGCGTAATTGCATTATCCCGGACGAAATACTGGAAACACCAAAAATCGCGTCACAGCGCACTAGCTGGTTTCTCGATACACGTCAAAAGAGACAAATACGCAAGTAAACCGTCCACACTATGATCGATCATATTCATTAGTTTACCTTTATTTATCTTCATGTGTGGACGGTCATATTTGCCAGTGTCTGTACGTCAAATATTTTTCCATGTACATCAAACACCCAATAGCGAATACAAGCCATGTGAAGTGCCCCCACTAAATGGGGACGATAATCCTCCTTTTCAAGGTGCAGATAAAGTGTGAGCCAAAAGAACTCACCATAGCCAAAAACCGGTAGATGTAGCAAGGTTTCTTCTGACCGAACCGGTAGACTCGGAATATGCTCTGCACATCGTGCGAAGGGTTCCAGGAGACGTCGAAGATGACGACGCGATTGGCCGCCACCAGGTTGATACCAAGTCCGCCAGCACGCGTCGATATTAAGAACAATCTATCACGAAAATTCAACCATAAGTTCGAGTCGCAAAATGTCAAATAATATGTTGCACTGCTATTACAATAGTATTATAACTCAAAATATGTGAAATTCAAGATTATACCATTGTTGAACGTAAAATTTGATTCTCTACAGGTCAATAAAGCCGTGGTTAGAAAATTGCAAAAAACAACTAAAAATGTCTACTTAACTCAAAATGAGACTCGCTTTATGTGAGCATGTTCCGGCCAAAATAGTCCTTATTCAGTAATATAATGAAATTATTTTTCCTCTTTTATTTTTAAATATGTATATTTGGCAAGTAGGAAATAACCTATAGTTAAATTTACACAGATCTTTCACGAGAAACGCGTAATTCATTTTTCGTCGATTCTGAGAAAATACACTTTTTGAGTTAATACACTATTGTAACAACAGTGCGATGTATCGACTTAAGCAATCATTGTTTACTATTAGTATTCATCATCTTCAACCCATTATTATGGTTTAGGTGGTCCCAATAGTCGCTAAATTCCCTGCGCGTCCATTATAATAACGTTTTCAGGATGATGTTGAGACTGCTCCGGTATTGCAGCGCCTCCGGGATGTTTGCGTTGGCCAATACAAATTGATTTCATGCCGTCTTGCGGAAAAAAGTACCATCGTTTGTTAGAAGTTTCCGGGGGGAGAATCAACAGCAACGCACACACTCAACAACAACGCACACACTCAACATAGCCCCGCACTAGGGAAACCCTGTGTCGCGGGTGCCATGGACACATACATAGACAAACACAAATTACACCCAAACTCACGAGAGAAATAAATGTAGGCCATACAAATATTTCTCCCGGCCCGGGAATCGAACCCAGGACCTCTGCGTGTCAGTCCGGCATGGTAACCGTTCGGCCACGGAGGCAGTTAAACATTCTGCAGCATTCTGAAGGTTGTGGCAGAGGACCACAGAGCGCCTGTACTGAGGCATCTCGCACGGACAATGATTTCGCACGAGATGCCTCGTAACTACATGACATTTTAGATTTTAATTAATTAAATAATATGTTATATAATATTCCTACTAATAATAGCTTATATATTTTTTCTATTATATTAACACCAATGGATCCTGTTAACTGAAAATTTAATATTACAATTACATCCCACTGCTGGGCACGGGGTTTACGCCGTTAGGGACATTACACATTATCCAAAAGTTTTGAACCTCCTTCGATATAAAGGTTTCATACCCGCATACATACTCGTATTGAAGGGGAAACACAATAGCCGATTCCATTTATCGATTCTATAATATCAATCTCTATGGAAAAATATTCTGTTATACAAATCAAGTTGAGGTAATTTATTATAACAAATTTACAATGTCTTTTTATAAGCTAGCAATAACATGCAACGTAAACATTTTAAACGTCATAGTACCCGTCCCGTGTGAAATGGATTACAGTATACCTCTAGTAACTGCCAAGGACAACATCGTGATGAAACCGGCACGTAGAAGATTTGAAAAAAAAAACCTGAATTATCTACATAAAAAGTACACTACAAATATATATTTTTTTTTTCCTTGTGATTTTATGTGTTAATAAATATGTGTTTTCAATTATTTTTTGTGGTGGTGGACATTGAAATTTTTTTATGACCCTCAGGAGACCCATGCCCATCAGTGGGACATATAAATGGGTTGAAGATGATGAGTAGAAATATGTAAGTAATATGTGGATGTACGTCAACGTAGCTTACCTAGCCCTAGGATTATCTTCTCTGTTGAAGTTCTTGCACCAAATGGATCTGTTCTCGCAGGAGGTGGAACCGTCCAGTCTGAAGTAGTCCACGCCCGGCGACCATGATCCTAATTAAAATATTTCAACACATTATTAACTAAAAAAAGTTATGAAAACATTTTTTCACTATATGCCCGTTTTATCACGAACAGATGAAGACGAGGCCGCGTTGCCACCGCACAGCGACCGCGTGCTAATAGACACGTCATGGCAAAATACGCCCTATTTATTTAGCATTTAAGTTTTAACTTAAATGAGCGTCCCGACCGCGCGGTTGTATTATTCAGAGGAATTTAAATGTTGTTGACTAGTAAACAGATTTCAGATTCGCCATTAATGTACGCGAAGGCGTGGTAACTGGGCGGTCGCCGTGCAGCAGCCGAGTGAAAACTTTCGGCTTTTGTATCTGGGCGCTTACGTGTCACAAGTCTTATAATATCACATTTGGTACCTTCTTAATGCGATGTTATACGAAACGCGACATTATAATTATTTTACTTTTATTTCGTCCACTCCTTTTTGCTATTTATTTTGTAAGACTATTGGAAGTCGATATACGTGTTTTGCAATTTTAGTTTAGGTCAAAATTGTAACTTACGTCATTTAAGTGCTATAAGTGACGAATAGACATGAGACGGTACAAAGTAATCTAAGAGAAGCAATAAGGAATTGCTAAAACCATAATATGTCGATGTACTTACCGACGTGCCCTCCTAATTTCTCGTCGATCCTGCCGTCTTGCGTCGCCTCGTCAACTTTGCCTAAGAAATGCTCGATCAGGTCTAATGAATAGAGCGATTGGGAAAATACCAGCCTGAAATAGACAAACGAATATTTTAATAATATATATAGATATATCGTCACTCGAAAGGCGAAATTACTAACCTTCAAAAGGACACAACAGGGCTTTAGTACTTTCGCCTTTGCAGCGAATATACATATATATTCTTAATAAACTCGTAGACATTATACATATAAATATGCGGCAACAATAATTTTGCAAGGAAGTTAAATACATTTACATATAATGTGGAATATCCTGAAGACTATGTTTCAATACCTAATGGTATAAGATAGCGCTGACTACGGAAATGCATGTTCATATCTTTTTCAATATTTATTTAAATGCACTCACTAGACTAAACTAGATTAACCGTTTTTTTTAATAATATGGGCGTGCACATAAGGATTTAATAAATCGGTCAATCATTTAAACACGTTCGCAGTTATTTGGGTCAATTTAAATAATAATAATTATAATAAAAAGTAACTAGCTGTCAAAAATCAGACAATGAAGTCAGGGATTTGTCATTTGAAAATTCGGACACTGTGTGTACTTTTTATTAGTAAATAAGTTGTTTAATTGTTTTTTATTTTTATATTAATGGCTTTGCATTCCCTTTAAGCAAATCAAAAGGTTAGAGAAACTCATACAGACATACATTACAGAGTATGGAAAAAATACGGAATTCTAATGAAAAAGGATGTGGTAGATGAGTAGGTAATAAGTATCAGCGTACATGTTAAAGCTTGGTATTACTATTTTCGATAAATAAGGACATAAACAGCGTAAGTTTCTCTCTCATAGACACTCTGGGGCGCCGTTTGTAAATTGCCCTGGCGGCGCGGTTTTTTATACTTTATGCAACACCATTTGTGAACGTCAAAATTTGAAACAGAATATTTCGAAAATTTTCGTATAAGACTTTCTAATTCAGCCAGATAGAACAGGTGGAATAGGGAAATTAATTAATAAATTTACTTACACTTTATCGCCAATGGCTTCGCATTGCCTAAGTATTTCGAAAAGCAGCACGAGTTTGTGCGAGTTGCGCATATCCTCGATCTCATCTTCGGTCACCATCGGGATCCACCACTCTGTCGGGTTCTCATTTTTCACTTCCACTATGTCGGGGTCTGCGATATCTTCCTCTGCTTGTTCAACTGTACAAAATTACAATCAATCAATCAAATAATTTATTTGCTAGAAACGTGCTCGTCACATGATTACATTAAATTATAACTATAATTAATTAATTATAATTTAAACCAACAATTCCAATATAAATAACATTATAGTACACAAATATACTGCGAATAAATAAAAAGGGAGTGAAGTAAGTTTTATAAATTTCTCACAAGTGGTACTGACAGGATAAAAAAGATCCGCAACAAGCACAGAGAAATTCGTCAGATCTGCCGACTTGTCTGAAACTCTGCTGGTAAAAGCGGACGCTCCGGTGTGGCAATAAACTCTGGTTCGAGTCCAGTCATATATCAAAGTAATTTTTGTTTGCGTTGTTTTTCCATCTTTGTATCAATAATAATAAAAAAAATTGCTAAAGATGCTGAACAAAAATGCGTCTTAAGAGCGCTTGCGCACTACGTTCGATTATTATCAGGGGGTCTACTCTCGATCTCCGTCCGAAACAATTACTGCCAAATAAGCAATACTTGATAAAATGAAAAGACGCGTGCCGCGAATGAAGCTTCATACTTGATACTTGTCTTTTCATTTTGTCGAATATTACTTATTTGACAGTAATTGTTTCGGACGGAAGTCGGACGGAGATCGAGAGTAGACCCCCTGTTCCGAATCCGAGAAATGACGGTCCGAAATGTCACAGGTATCCAAAGTGTCATTTCATCTTTAGGTGTACAAGCGATATTTGTATTTTCTCGGATTCGACATCCAAAGTTTTCTAAATTTGTGTAGTCTTGGATTCGGAACGAATACGAATCGTGCGGATACTAAACGGAACGCAAGAGCGCCACCTGGCGGTGTGCGGACCACCCTACACAAGTGGGTTTCCCGCACTACGACAGAGTCGTGACGTTGTTGGCGGACACAATCGGACACTTTTTTCCATGGTCGCCATACAGAGTAGTCGTCGTCACGGAACTGTCCTCCGTTTCGCCTATTGCCCATTTTGATCGTTAAAATTAATAGAAAGTACAAGGTCTTGTTCGATTTCAAAGTGATTAAAATATACAGTGTTACTTTAAACGTAATCGCATTGCACGATTCCTAAATCTGCCCAAACGATGTCTCAAGATTCAGAGTTCCGACATATATTTTTGTATTGCACAGTTTCGATGATATAGCAAGTAATGCGTGGTATTTACTTGGGTTCGCGCGTGTGCCTCGACGTGGGGCGTTTTTGCGATCTTTGTTTTTCTTAGCGGACTTCTTCTTCTTGCTCTTCTTGCGACTGTCGTCGCTTACGTCCGATACGTCTGACGTCGAATCTTCCGATGAGCTTTCCTGTCATACGAAACAACTTATGTTAGACGCCATATCGACACCAGCAATCAACCATATGCTAACTTAAAAATTGCAATTTTTCACTTGCGGTAAATACCTATTGTTACTAGAAGTCATTCATAATAGGTTATAAAATATATGATTATTATTATTTTCTTCGTTTTGCTAAATAATTAGGCATGAAAAGACAAAATCGACTAAATTCAAGTTAGCATTGTGTTTGTTGTGTGTCGATGTAGCCTGCGTAGAATTTTTATTTTTAATTCCTGGGGCCTAAAAGGCCGCACTATGTCGCTATGGAGGTCTCCATAGAACACTGTGAAATAGACGAATTACGTTTTTTGTTTTATTTGAAAATTCATAATATGATTATGATTCTGCCAATGCGACCTTTTTAAGCCCCTTCTTCACCACAAAAGTGTCAAAAACAAATGGACGTATGTGACTAATGCGAGTGAAGAAAGTGAAATAAATATATCAAGAGCGGCTACTAGTGACGCGGTCGATGTGGCAGAGTTCTGGGACACACTATTATGATGTATGCCATCAATACGATAAGAACACAGAGCGACTCGAGCGATTACATAGATCATATTCTCTGCCTACCCCATTGGGAGACAGGCGTGATGGTATGTTTATTACTGGTGTTAGTTGAGATATTAAAAACCTGCTATTAGATGAACATTCAGGATTTAAGACATATTGTTTTTTATTATTGATTCATATGTTCTTTTCGTAAAATCCAAACGAACTGTTCAGAGTTGAAGTTGGACAGCCAGGTAGAGCCTTAGAGTGTATTTTTTGCCCTGGTACTCACTATACAGGGCATTCCTTATTTTGAGACCAGGTAATTGTTGAGGTAATTAGGGCACAAAAGCATTTTACTTACGTCTGGCGTAGAATCGTCATCAATAAAATCAACTAGAGATCCTTCTGAGTCTTCTTCTTCTCTCTCCCTCTGTTACACAAAAAGAGAAATGCATTTATAAAATGTTTTAAAATATATTTATTTATTAAATAAGGAACTGGAAGGTGTGACGTACCTTTTTTTGCTGCATAATCTCGTATCTTTCGGAATTGTACTTGAGCACGAGCGGATGCGTCCATATCCGCTGCAGGGACTGGAAGTCCGGGAACAGGAACCCCGAGGACTTGCCCGCCAGTGGTCTGGCAGAAGACAAATTGTCCATCAATTGAACATTCAATTAAACAATCCACTATTAATGCATGATTGTTGGGCACGGATATTGTCTAAGGAGATTTTTTAGATCCTAGACCGCCATGGTCAACCAATTCGGTTTAAGAACTTTACGACGTTTTCCAGGGGTTGTTAACTGACATGCAGTTTTCATCACAATATTTTCCTGCACCGTTAGTTAGATTATTTTTCAATAAAGGAGAATTAGAATATTCTCCAATCGAGGAGTAAAACTAGGGTTTTTATTTTATAAAAACCTTAAATTCATTTATAATTAATTGTGGTGTATTGGAACACCTTTTTCTGCAATTTATGGTTGGTTCCGTATCCTTATGTCATTCTAGTATCATCCTCGAGTCGTGTCTAATAGACTTTAGGGTCGTATTCCAGAACTCTACTCAATACTCCAGTCAGGACTTGAGTATTGCAGTGAGCACTGAAAATCATACTCAAGTCTGCTCAAATCCTGACTTGAGCATTGAGTAGAGTTCCGGAATACGACTCTTAGAGTCATTGACCTACCAATAAATGGACGTCGGGTTCGCGCTAAAAAGTGTCCGCACCTATAGCGCGTTAAAATCGCATACAGAGCGGTAATCGTGCAACAGTCTTCATTTGTTCAAGTGAGAGCGCAGTTGTTAATCATGCAGTACCATATAATAATAACTTGTAAAAATTACTGCCGTAAAGTGTAAAAACAGAATTTTTTATCATATTGTCACTAAACAAATATATTGTGTTGTCATAGTTCTCATTTAAAAGTTTTATTTTGTACAGTTTTGTCGTATTTAATTTATATATAAATGAATCGTAAATATAAATTACAGAAGCACACAAAATAATCCAATAGCTAACTGCCCTTTTTCTACACATTGCATGCGCAAAAGATGGTAAGAGACCCATTACGTCAATTTCAAGAAGCTTATATAAACTTTTTGGTCATTTTCAATTGTTCGAACCACAAGCGATTGACATATTTAGAACAAAGAAACTATAGAGTCGCTTTGATTTTAATCTTATTTAAAAAAATATTTTTTATTAATGGCGTTTAATTCGAGCTAACGAAATAAAATGTCAAATGTATTTTTTTAGGAAGATTAAAAAACTAAACTAAATCGGTTTTGGAATTACGGTTTACGTTTAGTTGGAATATCAGTACATTTCTTATAATACACGCTTACTTTCACATTTGTAGTAATACTTGTATGTTTGGATCTGCCCAACTCTTTATTATTTCTTTAAGTGAATTTGCACAAAATTTGACATAATAATATATATAAAAATTCATTAATATTTACGATAAAGGCTACTCCATTACTCTTGTGTTCTAGTAATTTTCAGTCGATGCTAAATATGGTGCATTTTGTTAAATTTCCAGTAGAAGCTGAGTATGGTGTTTTTGGGTCCTTAAATTGTTTCAAGCAAAATTAGGCAGTACTGCAATGACGTTACAATTTAAATGAAATGTTTTAGTTTTTTATATTTCGTTACATGTCACTCTGTTTGTATAGGTTAACTTCGAACATTTTTTTCGTGGTTTTTGTATTAGACCCGACGTCCATTTGTTGGTAGGTCAATGCTTAGAGTGCTAAGTATTAAGTTTCGTATATACAGGGTGTCCGGTAGAGAATGGATAAACCTGAAATGCCTTATGGTAAACTTTAAGAACGTTGAAAAAAAATATTAAAAAAAATATATCCCATGTAGTACTTAAGATATGTTTTTTTTTCTTTAAATTTAATTATTTTCACCTTATTTTACGTTTTTGTACACCACGACTACAAGTTAATCAATTCCTTCGGGTTTTTTGGTGTCATAACATTCTACATTAACTGTGCTAATAGATAGGCAGTAAATAGTATGACTAACTATGGCACTTAAATTTAAAAATAAGTATTATTTCATTTTTTTTTTACAAACTTTAAGCATCTTTGATAAAAAAAAAATTATGATAACCTGAGTGGCCAACTATTCTAAAATAATGTGTATTTAAAGTAGATTTCAAATTAGTATTCATTATTGTATCTAATATAAATTAATAAACCCTGTATCGCGGGTGCCATGGACACGCAGGTAGACAACCGCAAATTTCACCCAAAAGCACGAAAGAAATAAATGTAGGCCATACAAATACTTCGCCTGGCCCGGAAATAGAAACCGGGACCTCTGCGTGGCAGATCAACATAGTAACTACTAGTTGGGAAAATGAGAATCGGGAAAAGAATAACTTACCAATGTGTCAAAATAGTGTAATGAAATAAAAACGTAACGTGTTTTCGGATAAATGAAACAAAATCTGTTCAATAAAAACAGAAATCTAGCTTGTGTTAGGTAACCGTCAGCTATACCCAAAGACGAATTATTGTCTTTGCCTTTGTACTGTTTCCGTGTTGATTCGTGTTTTCACTTACCTTCTCGAGTAGTTGTCCAAGTAATGTTGGTACAGTTTGATCTGTACTTCTGTAAGCGTTATGAACAGCACGTATTCATGCTTCGGAGGCAGGAACGGCGCTAGCACGCTGTAATCCCGTCTCTGTACAAAATACAACAAAAGTGTGAATCGCTTTTAAAAAAGAACAGTCTAAATGAGTGTAAATTGTTGTTCGAAAGCTAAAACGAAAATTACTGTTAAAACGTAACTGTCTAAATGCTAGATTAATAAAATAATTATAACTTGCTACAATTATTAATACAAACATCGAGCGCTGAGATAAAATTCCATCGATCCGGCCGGATTCGAACCGACGTCTTAATTAATTTTTCTATGTGCTTGTTGTAGGATCTTTGTATTTGGTTTTTCAACGTCTTGACAAGAACAAGCACATAGAAAAATTCGTGAGGTCCGCTGGTTCGTTCCCTGGCATGGCATAGCGTTCGGCGCGGTTTGTTCGATGACGTCGGTTTGAATCTGGCCGGATCGACGGAATTTTTTATAAGTGTTAGATTTTTATATTAATAATTACAACAAATTAGTGGAGTAATTTCACAAAAAAATAATTGAATATCAATTCAATACAAATTTTAAAATAATTATAACTTCTTTACAAATAAAACAGATTCTATTTATCGATTCTATGGTGTCAATCTGTAGGCACAAATATTTAGTTTTACGCATCAAGTATTTGGGGCAATTTATTTTTATCTTTATCATTACATTTTCTCTCTACTTCACATACCGTAATTTTTACTTAATATTACAACTGCAACAAATATTGTTTGTTTTTGATATATTGTAACAAATTTACTATTTATTTTTGTAACCTGGTTGACAGATTACTAAAAAATAGTATGTGTGTAATGGTAAATATTGGAAATGTCACCATACTAATCCTGTGTGAAATGGATTATAGTGGAGTATATTTTTTTAAATATTTGAAAATTATGGTAGTGAAATTTTTTTTTTATTATACCAAGCAACGCGACGTACAAGTCGTGCGCCTGGTGGGAAGGCTCCATTTATATTACGTCGTAACGAAATGGAAGCGGAATTTTCGCGCATTCCGCGGAAGACTATGGTTCGTATCTAGCTTGTGCGTTACACAATTGACGTTCATTATGCTGTGTACAATATCGTTACAAAAATTCGCTTCCATTCCGTTCCGCGGCAATATAAATTGAGCCTAAGCGACACGCCTATCCATAACAGTTGCAGTGTCATTCAGAGCTTTAAATAGCAAAGATCTTATGGGCACAGCCACTGCGCCCGTCAACCTGAGACATAAGTAAACAATCGTTCAAAATATACCAGTCCCTTCGATACCATGGACGTTGCAATACGTCCGAAGCGTCGAGGTGATTAAAATATGTTTTATACGTGATTAAGTCTCGAATTAAAAATCAAATAATGTGTGAAAATTGTGAAAGATTTAATCAAAGAATTGTTCAAAAATTATCAGTGTTAATTACTGTAAAAAGAACAGAGCGCTATGTGTAAACGTAAACTACTATAGAAACTGAAATGAGGACCGACTGTTACCTGGACTGCGCCATCCAGCATCTTGTGCAGGACGTGCGACCGGCGCTTCATGACGCGGATGTCCTGCTCCGTGGAGTCGGTGTACTGCCCATTCGTGATCGGGTTCACGAACCTGTTCAGGTACTCGTTGTACTTGCCCAGCAGGTTCGGCTTCACGAACTGCACCATGCAGTAGTCTGGACAAGAGCAAAGTTCACAAATTAAATACTATAACGCAGTAATAACCCGCACTCGAAACGAGCAAAATTTTGCCTCGCCTCTCGCGTTTCGTACCACAAGATGGCGGAGACCCCCGTTCGCGTCTCTCGCGCCGTACTAGTTTTTTTTATCATAGACTGACATGTAGCAATAAAATTCGTGTAACAACTTCAATATTTCCGTGATTAAAGTGTTTTTAACATTACTGGAGTTTTACAATAGTCATTTCTGGATATGCCAAAGATTCGCACGGAGCGTCACGCTTCCACATTTATATGGCGGACGGCTATGGAGGGAAAACCCTTCCTGCAGACTGGTTCGCTTATTATTATATATATAAGGTTATTTTTATTTTATTTTATTCGGAACAACAACAGCTATAAATATCGATTTACAATGATTTTTTTTACGCACACACTGATAGCCCCGCACTAGGTAAACCCTGTATCGCGATTGCCAAGGACACACACATAGGTAGACAACCACAAATTACACCCAAACTCACCTTGTTACAATAGAAATAGCATAAAATATACATTGATAAATTTAACGTCCTCTGCCTTGTCGCTGGCCGAATTATAAGGACACTTATGGCCCAATGAATCCGACTGTTGCCCCAGTTGGACTTGGATTAGTTCATACTTTCCCAGAGTGGTCCCTACCAGTCCAGTGGGCGCTGAAGAGTCCTTGTAGGGGCCTCGGAAGAAATTGGGGGGCGTTGATGCGGTTCAGGGGGTGCTACCGCATTTGACAAAAAAAAACTGACTTACCTATATAAACTACATTAGAAATACATACATTTTTCCTTGTGATTTTTGTGTTAAGTTAATATAAAAAATACGTGTTTTTTTGTTTTTTTACGCAAATTTTTTTTTATCTTGCCTAAGTGGGCAGTGAGCTAACAATTTAGGGAACCTGTGATCTAGATGTTACACAACACGATTTTATTCAATAAATCCACAAGATAACTCAACCAGATAGGAAAATATTCTTAAAAAGGTGAAAAGTAACAAAAATAAACGGTAAAAATATTGTATTGTCATTTGTTTATTTAAAATCCGTGATAATGAGTAGTAAAGTGAAACTACTTTTCCGGATTTAAATCGCGTATAATTGTTTTTTCAAACAAACCGACGTTTCGGGCCCTTTACAGGTCCCAACGTTACAGTCAACCGTGACCATGGGACCTGTAAAGGGCCCGAAACGTCGATTTGTTTGAAAAAACAAATATACGCGATTTAAATCCGGAAACTTAGTTTCATTTCCTATGTGTAACAATCGCGAAAACCTAAGAACTCGATGAGTAGTAAAGTGTTTAAACAACTCTAGTTTTGATTATTTAGGTTTAACATCTCCTTTATTATCATTTTTAAGATTTTAGCAGTCAATATCGTAGCAATCAACATAATAAAGGTAGGCAGTAAATTTCGTCGTATTATGTTACCAATTTCCTCACTTATACTATTACGTTCTACGGCACAATACTAGCAAAGGCTTCGTAGTCCTTGGTGGCTCAATCATTGACCCATTTGATTTGTTTGGTTTGTTCAAACTTGTTTTTCTATTTTAAGTGTATAGCAGTACAAACTAAAGTTGGATTCAGAGTGTGCCCAAATAGTGGCAATTACAATGATACCTTCGATGAAATAATTTCCAGACTGAAAAAGAACATAACATACATTCCTTCAAGTTGTTCTGCAGCGGCGTCCCGGTGAGCACGATGCGACGACGCGTCTTCACGCGATTCATCGACTGCGACAGGCTCGTCTTCTCGTTCTTCAGCAGGTGACCTTCGTCGCACACCACCATCTCTGGACCTGGTTTCCGTAAAACATTATATTGTCATATAATTTTTTTTCTTGATAGTGTCACCATAGACAGAGTCATTGACAACTTTATCTTTATTTGTACAAAAATTGTCTTGTGGAATCGAAGCTCCGAAATTTCGATCACTGCAGAAATGTTGCTTGTTAATCTGATTTTGTATAAGATACATTTCAGGGAGAATGTGACCACATGCACCATGTTTTCTGTCGTTGAAATACCACTCAATGGCACTTGGCGCTTCGTATCCTCTTTAATATGAAAATCTACGAGGTAATAATGTAAAAACCCTAGCAAAAATCGGTCACTACTTTCAATAATAGGCTTGAAAATAATCCAAAGCGCCATGCTGCAATTTTAAAGATTCAATTTCTTCTACAGAGAATCTGAACGTCGATTGCCATTGGCAAAACTCAATTCTTGCTCTATCGTTTCGTACCCTTATTGGTATGAAAAAGCGACCTATTCCACTAGTCCCTACCAGCTATCCCTTCTGGTGGGGACAAGTGGATTTATTTTCCACTCTTCCCTACCACACCGTCCCTGGTTAGGATAAGTGAAATTTAATTTCCACTTATCCCTCATCAACTCAAAATCAACAAACTTAAAAGTTATACTCCAGTTTCTATGCGCATGTTGTGTCCATACGTCAAAAGTGCTCTTATCTTATGAAAGTCTTAAAAACACTGCAAACTACATAAAACAAATTATATATGTGAAAATTTATAAGTCTTCTATAAAAAAGTATCGACTAATTGGATTTTTTGTTCGTAGAATTTTTATACCTCTCTCCTGACCATTTGTAATTTTCTAGATGTGGCCTTATTACTCCAATGGCACACCATCTTATGGTTCAAAAGTAAATTACTGTCATTATCGATGTTTCAGTATAAAGAAAGCAACTAACCGGGATCAACGAGGCTCTCCTGGAACTGGCGGAGCATTTTCTTCTTGAACTTCTTGTTGCTGTCCGATGAGAGGTTGCGGAACATCTCGTAGCCCAGTACGCACACGCCGCCGTGCGTGAACCACTGCGACAGCTGGAACGCTCGCTCCGAATTTTGCTTGAACCTGGACAGGTGGGGACAAACAGATGCCGTCATTACTCATGTCGAATTAACCCTACGGCAGAGCTCAGTCACTCGCTTAAGGTTAGGCGATAAGTGCCTACCGATGAGTGTACCGACGTCGGCACAAGCGGTACACTCATCTCTCATCACTCATTTCTCTCGGTTTAGGCGAATCCCTCTCAAACAGAAATATGTAGAAACTGCTCTCTATTAGTAGTTATTTGTGAGGGAGAAATAAAGAGTTAGTAGTATTTTTATTATTATAAAAAATTACAAATCGATTTCAACTCAAGTAGGAATCTTTAAAAAAGAAAAATGACAACACTGACAGCGACGATAGAAGGGGCATTCGGGGAATTGCATTGACGAAGTTATAGGAAAGAGAAAAAATATTAATTTTGATAATATCGCTGCCTTTACATAATACCGCTGTATTGCAGAATACTATGATTTTGAACTAAGCATATAGCAACGAGCAGAGCATCTCAAACTGTGCGATTAAATTGTTTTTTGACGTAGGAAGTTGTGTTTACTTTAGATTCAGTTTCGCTACCTCTGCTCGTCGCTGTATAATTAGCGCATAGTCGTAGTAGCATTTTGTAATACTGCGTTATTGTATAAAGGCTGCAACATGTACTCATGAGACGTGAAGGATGTTTCTATGTGATGCGAAAGATTTTTTTATGATACCAAGTGACAGGACGAACAAGTCGTGCGCCTGGTGTTAAGCGACACGCCTGTCCATAACAATTGTAATTCTACTCAGAATTTTTAATCACAAAGATTCGAGAGGCACTGCATCCGTCACCCTGAGACATAAGTTGACAAGTGCCACGTGCCTATAATTTCACCAGCACCCGAACCCTTCAAAACCAGAACGCGATAATGTTCACATTACTGCTTAACGGCAGAAATATGTAAGGTGGCAATACTTATCTGGACGTACCCTTTCACAAGGAGCTTAACTGCCAGTAATAACTATATACTAAGTGTGTTATGAACTATTGTTTTATTTCAGAAGTGAACATCAAGCTGTATTATTTTAAACTTTAATTGTGATGACACGGTAATCACAAAATCAAAAATATATAATATCATCATCAAGCGAATGCGCTCTGAACATTTACGCTCGCTTTCATACATACCAACGTAAACTTTGCTGGGATACAACAACGTACATGGAATGCGCAGACTGGACCACATGCTACCAGAAATTCTGAACGATCCCTGGTAGATCGTGCTAAGTGACATTGAGAGTGATGTCAAGAAACGTAAAACTATTTTAAAGAGACACTATCTTGGTTTGTAGTATATGTCTACATTTAAATAAGTGTTATAGATATTATTATCTATAACAACTATTGAATGTAGACATAATAGTCTAGAATTAATTAATATTATAGGGAATTGTAAATTAATTTAAGTGTCGAGCTTGTTAGCTCATCGCTAGGTGGTTAAACCACAAAGTTTTTACCCAGCGATAAAGAAGCGTCGTTTTTTTGGAAAATTTATTCTTGAAACTGAATAAATAAAAAAATAAAAAAATATATCGTGGCGTGCGTGCCCTAACACCTGGCCTGCAATAGTATAGTGTAAACTATCTACACGATAGGTAGGATAGATGGTGTGGTGTTACCTGGACAACTCGTAGATATCGACGTCGTAGTCTGTCTCGGCGTGCTTGAGCCACATGCGGAACTCGTTGACCCAGTTGAGCACGGTGGACAGCGGACACACGACCAGCACGCGGTTCACGCCCGTCAGGTCGCTGTTTGTCAGCAGCGTGTGCGTCAGGGACACCACCTGAGATGCGTCATTAAATTAAACTTCCACGTCTCACTTTATTTTCTTAGAAGAAATCAACGTGCCTCCAGTGAATCAGTGACTTACATATGCAAAAATTTACAGAAAACTAGTTAGAAGTTTTATATTTTGTTTTAGGGCTATTGAGCACATTTGAAGAGCTCTTATAGTAAAATAAATAAATAATAAATAAATAACGCACACACTCAACATAGCCCCGCACTAGAGAAACCCTGTGTCGCGGGTACCATGGACACACACATAGACAACCACAAATTACACCCAAACTCACGAGAC
Source organism: Hyposmocoma kahamanoa (assembly GCF_003589595.1). NCBI lineage: Eukaryota > Metazoa > Arthropoda > Insecta > Lepidoptera > Cosmopterigidae > Hyposmocoma > Hyposmocoma kahamanoa. Next base: position 916,082 of record NW_020653608.1, on the reverse strand, counting down.
AAATAAATGTAAGCCATACAAACATTTCTCCCGGCCCGGGAATCGAACCTGGGACCTCTGCGTGGCAATCCGGCATGGTAACCGTTCGGCCACGGAGGCAGTTAATAGAAGAGTCTATATTACTTCAGCTTGAATTCAAATTTTTCCCGTACTAATACGGTTCATTTTGCCTAAGTCGAGTGGCAGGGACACTGGCCTTTATTTCAGAATTTATTTTTTTGCACACGCAATTAAAGCTATTTGAAAAATGTATGTCGTATAGAATACGTGTTCTATTTAGTTCAGATGACAAAAAAAATCTGTAGGTATATGTAGGGTACCTATTCAATACATCGGTTTCCTTGTAAAGTTTCGAGGAAGTTTGTTTTTTTCTAACGGGAAAACTTTTAGGAATCGTGTTTTCACACTGTATGCGACTCAGTGTATGTCCTCAATTATACTATATAGTTTTTCCAAAATGATTGATCCAACACTTTCGCTGTTAGGTGGAATCAACCAAAGTCATTTCAGATTGTATCAACTCATAATGGTATTAACTTTTCGTTAACCTGACCACAAAGGCAAAGTTCTTGCAGGGAAATAAAATGATATTGATAACCCAGAAACAAAAATTGGCAGAAAAGATGCCATTGCCTCAAGATAGCTCTCACCGTAAACCCGAGCTAATCTAAACTACGTTATATAAAAACAATAAACATACCTGCAAAGTCTTTCCCAAACCCATGCAATGGGCGAGAATGCAACCGGAGCCTTTGTCCTTCTTAATTCTTTTCACGCTCTCGAAGCACGCGTCCCACATGAACTTAATTCCGTTCGCCTGAAAACAAAATATATCGTAAAATAACTAAAATCCGACTGCTCAAGTATAGTCAACATCACTATCGTGTCAAACCAAAACACTACGAAATAGCTTTTTAGTTAAGTTATAATGGCTGCATGGAATTTCTTAATATCTAATGTAGGAAGTAAGTTAAATATATCTTATTGTGTTATTAACCTCAAAAATTACAAGAAGCCGAAACATCTTTTTGCAGTTTTTCTCAAAATGCTGTTTTAGATTGAACAGTGTTTTGGTTTGACACGGCAGAACAGTACCATAACACACGTATCATATCAAGCATGTCGTCACCTTTACCATAGTATAATAAGAGTCCTGTACGGACAGCATTAGCATAATCTCGCGGTGCACTCAAGTTGACCAGCGCGGGTCGTCGCGCTTATCATCATAGAATTATAGCGTTCGCTCGGTGTTTCAAAAAGGACATCAAATAACAAACGTGTCTATTGTGTTTATAGTTGTTCGAATAACAGTGTCAAAAATCAGACTCACTGTACTAAAAATGTGCGTCATTTCGTTTCTATTTCATAATCATACTCTGATATTATATAAACATCAATGTGTAGGTACTGTTTTTGACGAAGATTATTTCAATATACCACGAGAATACTGTAAATGAATGAATACCTACCTTATTTTTTTACAAATTACGTTAACTAAAATAATAATGTGACAACCCTACGCTCCGAGTGACGACGTGTAATCATTGACGCGTCGAACACGCGGAAGCACTACTTGTTTTATTATACTATGCCTTACTACGAACGGACGTTGCTTATAATTTTAAGGAAAAAAAAATATATAGCTCGGTTCAGAATTTCAAATTCTGGAAGAGGCAGACATCGACGTACATACATATCTCGAACAGACGTAACTTATAATTTTGACGAAAAAAAACAGCTCTTTTAGAATTGAAATGTCCTATGTTGTAATGTAAGTAATCGAATGTGGATAGAAACGCTGGGAGAGGTAGACCTCGACAGACTTATCTCAATCAAGCTGGGGTGTCCTTAAAAAAGGTCAAATTAAAAGTACCAACAAAAACGGGCCGATATGAAGACTAGAGTTGCAAAACTATAATGAATTCATTGCGAATATTCGGTTACTATTCGGTATTCGGCTTATTCATCCTTTTTTTTGGTATTTGACCGAATACCTAAAAACAGACTAAATATTTGTTGTGAACCGAGTTTTGTTCAAATTTAATGATATTATTACAAAATGTTTAATGCCTATATCTAGACGACTCGATTTGCCTTTCTATTGAATCGATTCGCTTGATAATCACATTGAAATAAATCAATACAAAAAATCGTTATATCGTATGCACTTGAATCAATTTTCATAAAATTCGAATCGTAATGTGCGTTCTTAGTACTGACAATCCACACGATTGCAACTTTTGCCTATTTTTCGTAAAAAAAAAAATTGTTGCCTCTTTTTCGTACAAAAAAAATTGTTGCCTCTTTTTCGTACAAAAAAA
>NW_020653608.1:842855-913751 GCF_003589595.1 Hyposmocoma kahamanoa | reverse complement strand
TCTTTTTCGTACAAAAAAAATTGTTGCCTCTTTTTCGTACAAAAAAAGTACATCAAAATTTGTAATAAGTATGGAAATTACATCATCGTATTCGCCATTTTTGCCCACGACTTTAGGCAGAAATGGGTAAATCCCTGTTGATTGGGTTTTAATCCACTGCCCATCTCTGCCTGACTTCGACAAACACATTGACAAAGCATTAGTGGAGTATACAAACTTTGTATCAAACTACCTAACCGCATATCCCCTCAATTATCGCAAATCCCCTTGGGATTTCTCCCCAAGTAATGTACACACATTTGATGACATATACATAAGAAGATGACCCTACGGGTTGAACCCTTATTGCATAATTTATTAGTTTACTGCTTCCCCTTGTGATCACCTATATAAATAGGGAGATGAATGAGTTATGAAACTTGAGTTTGCAAGCAATCGTGCTTGCCACTATATCTATACAGTGTAATCGTTATAATATATGGTGTTGGAAATCGAACTCGGGATTGCTCTCCCGTTTTCCGTTCGACACAATTACTGACAAATAAGTAATACTCGACCATCGTGTATATAACTAGAAATAGAGACGAAATGTCATTTAATTTGTTTCAAAACGATGCCATATCATTACGGTGACAACTACGCTCCGATTGGCCAGCCCGTTGTCAATTGTTTCACTTCAAATCGACCAGTTTAACTTGAGCTTTGCTATAATGGATGGAAAATTGCAAAATTACATATTTATAATATTCAATTACCGATGAAATGTGATTCAGTTCATTCGTAATTATATGTTTTGCTGTTTCCCACACCACTGAATGGAACAGCCCCCCATAGTTAGAGATATATTATCTTTATTACAATAAATACAGAATATTTTTGGAATACACGGAGACGTATACACAGGTCAGTTGTTGGCGCTTTACTATTTCAGCTTTTTTATTTGTGATTACAGTGAAAACGAGAGTTGATATTTAAAAGTGATATAAGTCAAGTATGAAGCTTCATTCAGTCTTTAATTAGGTCGAGTATTACTTATTTCACGGTAATTGTGTTACAGACGGATGTCGGGCAGAGAAAGGGAGTAGACCTCCAGCATGGTAACCGTTTGGCCACGGTGCCTTTGTGGCACGTGACAACTGTCACCGTAAACTCATCGTCCAGACACTGAATAACGCCAAGAAACATGTCATGACTAACCTGATGCGGCTTTAATTTCTTGACGAGTCCTCTGTCAACCTCTATAAGCGGCTCCTTGGTCTCTGGGTCGAAGTCAAGTACCACTTTGTCCAGAACCACTTCGTCCGGTTTGCCCGATTCATCAAATTCCAGATTATTGTACTGAAAGATTAAAATAACAACAATCAGAAACTTGTCTATATTGACGACTTGCACGTAAACGCATAGAACAATAAATACAGTAGAAGTTAGCGAAGCGCGCGTGCCAACTGTAGGCGTAGTTCCGCCAACTTGAGCTCAGTACGCCATTTTCGCTTCAGACGTTATGTTTGTATCAATTCTTTCGCGCAAATTCTGTAAAATCGTAGAAAAATGCCTTATTGTGCAGTTTTCGAGTAAAAAAATGATCGCCGCACCAAAACCCGTGGTATTCCATTTCATCTTAACTGCCTCCGTGGCCCAACGGTTACCATACCGGACTGCCACGCAGAGGTCCCCGGGTTCGATTCCCGGGCCGGGAGAAATATTTGTATGACCTACATTTATTTCTCTCGTGAGTTTGGGTGTAATTTGTGGTTGTCTATGTGTGTGTCCATGGCACCCGCGACTCAGGGTTTCCCTAGTGCGGGGCTATGTTGAGTGTGTGCGTTATTATTATGTTATTATTATCGATAAGTGTTATTTTAATGAATGTTCAGTTGTACCAAATTAATCCTTTATACCGTAACAAACAAAAATAAACATTATCCCAGAGTAATACGGTCGTGTTATATCTTTTGGAGAACTAAGTAAACATCTCGAATTTTCCACGCCAGTAGCGAACAAAAGTTTACCGCAAACTTGCTTCATAAGTGTTTCGTTAATTCTATACTTAATTAATCGAAATAATTATGCAACGTGTGCGTTAAAGAAGACATCTGTTGTAAACAAGATACTACTTTCTATTCGTTCAGATGTTAGTCGTTCTTCGTAGTCCAGCTGCTGACCGCAAAACGGCAGCGCGTTGAGTAAAATTTCAATATAAAATCAAAACGTCCTAACTTGCAATACAGATATTGTACTTTCAACGATGTAGGGACTGGGGTAAAGTTAAATTATATTAACAGTCCAGAATTTGTTACATCTTTTTAAATTAGAAACCACAACCGACCATTACCAAGATTTGACAGTATTTATCGTTTGTTTATGTTCGTTTTGGTGTTCGTGTTCTGATAGTAATCGAGACTTAAGTCACGTCCACTGTTTTTTTTTCTTCCGTGAGTAAACGCCTCCCCTCTCTTAATGAAAAAATTATAATTGTTTCTTTTTTTTGTAGACAATCACACCAATTGCCTGGTCTCAAACTAGTGTACCTGTACTATGATCAACGATATTCACTCTGGGACACTTCCCAGAACACCCAGACTAGATCCAATTCAGAAAGTTCATTTCTTAGTGCAGGAATTGGCCTTAGTGCAGACTTGTAACACGTAAGAGGCTGTTGATTTTCTTAAATAAATAAAAATAAATATGCTCACTGTTTTTTGTCTCTCAGCGATACGAGCCAATCTCTCCCTTTCCTCGCGCGCCGCTCTTTTGGTGGCCTCTTCCAGTTGATTCTTCCCCATAACCTGTTTACATATTCAAAATGTTAGTATAATCTTTCTTGACTCAAAAAAATATTGATATTTCGCATGACAGAACAACGAAACTTTTACAGAATAATCTCAGTACAGAGTACTAAAAAGAACCGACCTCAAAAGTACGTGGAATTACATCTATTTGACAAGTTTTAGTGAAATATAGTAGAGTAACATAGTTCGCCACTATACCTATATAGTCCTAACTTGACATAACATTAATAAAAATCGGTTCTCACTACTCAAAGTATATTGAGAGAGAAAAACGCCTTGAATTGGAGAATAGCAAAACCAACCATTAAAATAATTGCTCCTTAAGTAAAATTTAGGCGCTATTTATAAAAATGAATGTTCATGCGTGATCAGCAACCCTTAGAGGTGGATGATTTTCTTCAAAATAAAATGGGACCACTATGGAGGTACCCCCTTTCCAACAAAAAAGAATCATGAAAATCGGTTCACAAATACCGAAGTCATCGCGTAACATACATACAAAAAAAGAAAACATACAGTCGAAGTAAAAACTCCTCCTTTTTTTGAAGTCGGTTAAAAACAGTGACACATCATGCATTCGTTCGATTTTTCACAGAGGACAAAACACTTATTGATATAGTATAATATTTAAAAAACTCAAACGTGGTCAGTAGCCTTAAAAAGAAAAAAAATTAAACTTTTTAATTTGTTTTCTGTAAATTTTTTGCATCCGTAAGTTATGTCACTTTCACAGGAGGTGTGATTTATTCTGTGGACAAGGATGCTGATAAGCAATAACGTGTTAACCCACAAAAAGTCGAAAATTTAGAAATTAATGCCAAATTGTAGCTTGTCGTCTCGTCTACATTTTACAAATATAAGTGATTTGAAACCTCCAAGTAATAAAAAAACCGTATAAACGTTGACATAAATCCATAAAGCCGCAATCACAAAAAAAAACTTTAGACGCCATTTTCTCAAACTATGGTCATACAAAACATTACATTGTGTATATATATGTATATAGTCTCTACTAGTTTGCAAGTGTTTTCAATTTTGTCAAATGAGTTTAGTTTAAAAAAAGGGTGTCTATATAGTTAAAGATTTTGTGAACTGACCTTCCGGATGTTCTTCCTTCCATGTTTATTTTTACCCTCCCTCTCGTCTTCCGATCCTGAAGCATCGCTGTCTTTTATTTGTTTTATGCGCCGCCGTTTCTTTTTACTAAAATAATATAACACTTGTCATGAAATTTCAAGATTGAGTAAGCCATACATCACACCACGAATAATAAAATGACGAAATCCAAAAAATAGCATTCGTGGGAAACTGACAAATTGAATAAAAAAGTACCAAAAATATATTTTTTCATAACAAATATAATTTTGTCATATTTAACACCAGACAAATGACACATGGCTGTTGGTGCCGCTTAATTTTTTAAAATCTATTTTGATAATTACCAAAATAATGTTTTTTTAATACATAAAGAAGGCAAACGAGCAGACGAGACACTTGATGGGAGGTGGTCATCGTCGCCCATGGACATTTGCATCAGAGAAGCTGCCTAGCTGTTGCCAGCCTTTGAGATTCTAGGTGTTCCAGGGCCCCAATTGCTAACTTTCTTGAAACTATTGGTCAATGTAAGTCCATTGAAACTCCATTGAGATCATAACGCACTGTTAATACAATAGTGTATTAACTCAAAAAGTGTATTTTTTTCAGAACCGATGAAAAACTAATTACTCATTCCAGCGAAATATTATTAAAATTTATGTATACGTTACTGTTTCTTTATTACAGACATCTAAACAATTCCCTGCTCGCCAACTAAAAGGAAAAAAATATCTTAATATTTTTTTAGAAACTTATTTATTAAGACTGTTTTATCCAGAACAAGTTCGCAAAAAGTTTGTCTCATTTTGAGTTAAGTAGACTTATTTTAATTGTTTCTTACAATATTTTAACGACGGTTTTATTGATGTGTAGAGAATCAAATTTTACGTTCAGCAATAGCATAATCTTGAATTTCACGTATTTTGAGTTACAACAATATTGTAACAGCAGTGCGATTGCAATTGTGTTAATATTTGTTATTCTGCTAAAATCTAGTTGCAATGACAGTTGAGTCTAAATAGAAGGTCAGTGGAACGGCAGTAATGGCATTAATTATTAACTTACGACCGATGATGCCTTACTTATCTATGCCGTAATTCTTTTGTTTCTTTTTATTTTTTTAAGCCCCACACTAGGGAAACCATGTGTCGCGGGTGCCATGGACACACACATAGACAACTACAAATTGCACACAAACTCACGATAGACATAAATATAGGCCATACAAATATGGCTAATAAGGAATCGAACCGGGACCCTACGTGGCAGTCCAGCATGGTAACCGTTCGGCCACGAAGGCAGTTATTACTATGCATATCTTAATTTTTATCTCGCTTAATTAGCAATTTAGTCTGCCTGCTGTGAGACAACTAATTCTCGATGATCGTCATGTGACATATCGAGATATGGGCGTTATTAGGCATCCCAGGGACGACCATTCAGAAGATCTTGCATGAGGCACTTAGTATGAGAAAGCTAGTTTGCCGTTGGATCCCGCATTTGCTTTCCGATGATAATAAGTGGGCCCGAATTAGATGGTGTAAGAAAACTCTTCAAAGGTTCAACCGTGGAGAGTTAAATCACGTATACGACACCATCAATGGTGACGAATCTTGGATCTATGCCTACGAGCCTGATTCCAAACAACAATCTACAGTCTGGGTCTTCCAAGACGAGCCAAAGCCGACTAAACCTATTCGCTCTCGAAGCATTTCAAGGAAGATTGTGGCCATGTTTGTTGCGAAAACCGGTCATCTTGCGACGATTGCACTTGAAGATCGTAGAGTTGTTAATGCAGAGTGGTATACCACAGTTTCTTTACCACAAGTCTTTGTCGAACTTCGGAATCTAACTCAAAGCGACGCATCATCCAACACCATGACTTGCGCAAACTATTCAGTATTTGAAGCAGAAAAACGTAGAAATTCTTGACCATCGTCCATAGTCCTGACCTAAGCCCTAACGATTTCTTTACATTTCCTAAAATTAAGAAAACTCTTCGTGGTCAAAGGTTTTTATCACGTCGGGGTCACCAATCTAGAATCTTAAGTGGGTGGTCCTATTAACCACCCGAATTTAACGTGCTCACTATGGGGATTCCCGATAAAGTCAAAACTCCGTTATAATTTAGTTGTCACACTTTTATTGTACACTGCCAAATAGTATACGGTACAAAACAAATGGAAGATTAACTCGGAACTACTTATGGCGAGGAACATTGCTGGAATTGTTCGGACCGGGCGCGCCATGGACGACGACTGACTGCGCACACGCAGAGGGCTGAAAACGTAACGTCAGCACATGTGTCCCTACACTGTAGGGCCTACAGGTTCCAGTCCGGTGAAGAAACAGTCGACGCTTTCGAGACAGCCATATTGAACACCACTACTTTGGAATGGTACAAATGTTTTAATGACTGCTTGAAGCGAATGGGAAAGTGTATTAAACTACGTGGTGAATACTTTGAAAAACAATAAAAGGTACTATAAGGTTCTAGTAGTGTTTTCTTCTTTAAACGACAAAACTTAAAAGGCATGCCTCGTAGTACAGATCGAAACAGAGCTTTCGTAGCACAAAAGAAATGCATTAGAGCAATTTGCGGAATTCCCCTGGATGACACATGCAGACCCTGAAGGTGTTGGTCTGTTGCCACTACTATCATTATATATATTCGAAATTTGTATCTTTGTACGAAAACACACATATTTGTTTAAGAAAGCATGTGATGTGACTACTAGACTCTGCAGAAACCCGAATAGACTTATACTTGACACTATTCCTATGACTGCTAAATACAGCAAAAGTTTTTTAGATTTTTATTGAATTGATATTCAATTATTTTTGTGAAATTACTCTACTAGTTTGTTTGTTGTATTAATAATTATAACAGTAAAAGTTGTTTAAAAACGTTTGTTGACTTATACAATAAAATACCACTTGAGACTAAACTATTACACTTAATTTTATTAAAAATAAAGATGTACAAGTGGTTAAATAAAAATATTTTTTATGACCTAAACGAAATATTTGACAGGAAAAGTGATGTAAGATATAAAATCATGAAAATTGTCATTATTGACCAAATTAATTTGTAACTTGACATGTTTGTGACATTTTTTTTATTATTGTTGTGGTAGTCTGATTGACATTATAAAAGTAGACATTTGCATGCTATTGAATACATGCGAAACATGTTTGTACTGGCACTGTCTCTTGTAACATCTTCTGTTATAGCATGTATTAAGCAAATAAACGAATTATTATTATTATTATGAACAAATAAATATAAACCATAATTAATAAAACATAATTTACTCTAAAACCTAGGGCCAGATTCAGAAATTACTTACCCTTCGTCAGAGGACGATCCAGCCGAGGCATCGCTGTCGGTTTCCTTCTTCTTCCTTTTCCCCTTCTTGGCAGGCTCAGAGCTCTCGTCTTCGGAGTCCTCGAAGTCGCTGTACTTCCCCGTAGGTTTACGCTTCGAGTATCCGACTTCAGAGTCTGATGAGATCGCGTTGGCTTTGCGACGCTTCAATTTTACACTGCGAAAGAAATATACTGTATAATAAAGAATTAAAAACATCACACAAATCACGTATACGACACCATCAATGGTGACAGAATTAAAAACATATAATATTATTATCCTGTACTAGTAACTTACTTGTCAGTATCTGAATCGTCTTCTTTTTTTACATCCTGCAACAAAAACGTGATATTTATCTATCAATATCAATAAACATTTTAAGAATAATAGGTCGCACATGCAACCAAATATTGTCCCAACACAAAAATGGTAGCATTAAGATTGCACGACCTGAAAATGAAAAAAATGAATGAATCTTATTACGAATGGGATTATTTTTATTTATACATAAGAATCAGTTATCCACTTATAAACGAGAATATATGTAAACTTATTGGTTCCATTCAGTAATTTTTTGAACTTTCAAATCGCGTTTTCTCAATTCGACCATTTTTAAGTTACGACAGAATTGGTGTAAATGCGAAGTAGTAAATTATAAAAACGTACATCAGAGCTCTTATCTTTATCTTTGGAGGTGTCCGAGTCACTTTCTTCGAGTAGGTCGTCTTTAGCCATATGTTCCACGACAGACCCGTTCAGACCCGACAATGTGACGGATGGCAATTCTAAAAACAATACAATAGTATGTATTTCTTTACCCTAGCATTACTTGGTTCTAGAAATTGTAATCAAATTAACGACGATATTTTTATCTTTAATGGAGTTAAAAATAGAAACAAATTTTATTTCTATATATTTACAAGTAGAGTCAATATTGTGTTACATATTTATTTCATGAAACGTGGTAATTCATTAATGTGAAATGGTAGAAATCACAAGTTATTATGATTCAGTCTGTGACTTCTTTGGTGAATAAATAAATACACAAAATGGTTCAATGGTGTACAAAATTTTGTGTAATCCAGATTACTTCTAAAGTTTCGACAGCTACTTCTACCACCTTTATCCCTTGTATCTCGTAGCTTACTTGTTATTGTCAACAATTACGTGAATGACGATTAAAGGCTAGTTCATATTTTTATTGTAAACACAAGGTTTTGAAAAATAAATTGGTCAGAAACTTAAGGGACGGATAAGATCCCCGATTGCAATGTATAGGGACTACGAAAGGTTCAACTATGCTGATAGAGTATACATACACTTTACGCCCTTTCTCCCCATCAGGATAGGCAAAGCCCGTTATATCACGTTAAAAAAATAAATTCATTTATTGAGTCAAAAATGTCACACGAGAAGTGATTTTACCATTCACTCTCAAGACAAATTAAGTTTTAATAACTTTCGTTCAGAAAATAAGTCAATGTTCTGACATTAGTTACAAGGATCACTTACCTTCGTCGCCAGCATCATTCTCAGCCGCAGACAACTCATCAGAGCTGCTGGGGACCTCCAGCAGACCTTCCTCGCCAGCGAAAAGCTTACTTTTGGGTCTGGTTTCTTTTTTAGAACTCGACTCTGTTTTATTAGGTTTGGAGTCAGACCGTCGACGAGATTGGTTCAAGGTTTTCAAGTTTGTCAATCTGTACAGGAAGAATTAAAAATCTTTGCAGGGACTATAATTATAAATAATCAAAACTGACGTAAAATCTATACCGATATGTAGTAGATATACTTTTAACGATAAGTCGATCTAAGCACCGAGATATTTATATATATAACGTACTATATTAGTTTACCAGATGTTAGCCAAGAACACAAGACACACAAGAGACTAACACTTTGAATTTTCTTTTGTTTGGCAAATAAAGCATGCCTAGTGATTAAAATTACACACCATTTAACCCTTTATATACAACAGTATTTACCCTTCAATATCTTTGTCGTCCTGATTTTCTGAATGGTTGCTGCTACTGCCTGGTTTCTCACTAGAACGGCCCATCTGTAAGTCAGTTTCTCCATTTAATTTTTAAGCTTTAAGATGTGATAAACTACCTAGGTATTTAAAACTTTTACCAATTTGCCAAGATTCTTCCCTCGACATTCAGTAAATTGAAAAAGGAAACTACCGCATTTGATTTTTAATGTCCTGTACAGATCAGTTTCCATACAAAGAATAATTGAAACACCCATTACATACAAATTGTATTTAATGGCAGACAAGAATACTGTTTTCTATACAAAAACAAAACAATTCAGATTTAAACTTAACATACCTTTGCTTTTAATTGAAACAATTCTCTTATCCAAACAGTAAACACAAAAAAATTAGAATTTCATCAGGCACTGTACTTTCACCTTCTTAGCTAAGTTTGTACAATAATAACATAATTACAACTGTATTTAACTAATTTGTATTGTTTCTTAATCTACAATAACCTAACCTTTTTTCTACTGGAATTGGAGCTGTCATTGTCTTCCTCTAAGTCCTCCTTTTCTGAAAGCGTGGAGGTTTTCCTTTTATTTTTATTACTTTTTTTAACCTGCGTTAATATGTCCACATCTGAATCTGAAGAGGATACCCGCCTCTGAAAAACTGCTGATGGCATTTTCTCCTCATCAGAATCCAATGCTTGTAACAAATTTTTTTTGATATCTTTGACTACTGTTTTTAGTTGTTCATCTTCAGTGTCAGAACTGGATGAGTAAGTCAGTAACATTTTTTTAGCATGCATGCTTTCCATGATATGCTTCCTTTTCGACTTTGGTTTGTCATCACTCTTCTTTCTTTTAATGGGCTTAGGACTATCACCTGAAGAATCTTTGAGTAAAGAAGACTTTGCTATTTCTTTTTCATCACCTTCTGTGGGAGGAGTCTTTTCGTGGTCACTAGTCTTTTTCTCCTCAGAGTCATTATTTTTGTCTCTGCTGGTTTCCTTAAGCTTTTCTGGCGAAGTTTCTTTATCACTGTCATCTGAGCCTGAATTAGCCTTACTACACTGAGTGACTTCACTTTGTTGATTCTCATTATAAGTTTCTAGTGAATCATTATTTTTTTCATCGTTTTTTTTACTATCAGAGTCTTCTATTGATGAATGGTCAACATTTTTCAATGTTTCTTCACTCTCCCTGCTTTTCTCATCCTTATCAATACTATCTTCTTCCTTTGGAGGGCTTGACTTATCTGCTAAGGAGTTTTCAACATCGTCGGCTTCATCTTCTAATGAATTTATTTTAGTTTTCCCTTCTTCATCATTTTTATTAGAATATTGGACAGTTTGCGCATCTGTTACAGGATCAGATACATTTTTCTTATCATGGCCGCTATCAGAATCTGAGTCATTAAGTAAAGCAGCTTTTTTGGCTTTGTTGCCACATTTAGATTTCTTAACATTTTCGTTGTCAGAGTTACAATCTGACAAGAACCTTTTAGTTTTCCCTGTACTGTCGTCTTCTTCATCAGAATCATTTTTATTAATTATATTTGTCTTAACACTTTTCTCGCCATCTGATTCACTGTCGCTGTGTGATCTGGGCTTGCTTTTTCGTTTAAGTTTTTTTTTACTCTTTTTGTGCTTTTCTTTACTGTGCGATTGTGGGTGGCATTTGCTAGTGGTGTCTTTACTTTCTTCACACGCTGCCAGACTATCAGAATCTGATTCATTTAAAATAGCTTTTTTATTGGTATCTTGATTTTTGTCAGACATCTCTTCTATCATGTTTAGCTTTTCACTTGTATCGGAGTTAGATTTATCAAATGTGCTTTTAGCCTTGGCAAGTGGCTCTACGACATCAGAGCTAGGCTTTTCAACATTCTGCTCAGAATCAGATTCAAAGAGTAAAGAACTTTTTTTGTTTTGTGCATTAGAATCATTATTCGTTTTTTCATGTTCTTTCTGTTGATCATTTTCTGAATCTGATTCATTAAGCAAAGAATTCTTAACTTTTTGCGATTCATGCTCCAAGTTACCAATCTGTTCTTTATCCGAGTTATCCGACTCTGAATCATTTAGCAAAGCACTTTTCACTATATTAATAAGTTCTGGTTGAACAGCATTTTCATTGTGACACACTTGTTTTGTATTTTCGAGATTATTAGCCGCACTTAAGCTATTACATTGGTTTTCATGCAATACTTCTGCAATTTCTTTACCTATTTCACAAATGACAGTTGCACCTCGTGTAACCTTTTTTAAATTATGGCCTTGTAAAAATGCTACAGTTATTTCTGGCAGATGTTGAAGATGTATTGAAAATTGTTTAGGTTTAAAGGTTTTCACCATTTTTCTCTTTTCTTCCCAAAAAGCTTCCTCATCATCAAACTTTACTTTTTTAGACCTATGCTTCTTCAATTTCTTGTCCTCAGAAAAATCTTCTTTCATTTTATTATCTCCTATTGAACATTTTCTATTTAGCTTACATGTTTTGTTACCAGGCTCGTCATTGTTTAAACAAGCTTTTTCCAATAAATCAGGTTTCAGGAGTTGACTTAGACTGACACATTTTATTAAAGATTTTTTAGCTTCTGGATTTCTTTCTTGTTGTTCACCATCCTTAGCATCTTCCATCTGTTCATCACTCTGATTTTCTTGACTGACATTAACATTGGACAAATTATTTTTCTCACTTTCAGGGTCTGTTGCACAATTTGTTACTGCAGAATCTTTTTTGTATGCATTAGTTTCACATTGTTTCTGTTTCTCCTTTTCATTGTCAGAGCTATCATCATCAATTATTGTAACACGTGTCAACATTTTCTTCTCACTTCTCATTTCATCTTCAGAACTATTATAATGCTTTGACTTTTTGCGGGACTTGGGTGCGCTTTCATCATCAGAAATAAGAGAATGTTTTAACGTGTTTTGGGACTTGTGAGTGCTTTCATCTTCAGAACTAAGAGAATGCTTTGACTTTTTCCGGGACTTGGTTGTGCTTTTATCTTCAGAATTAAGAGCGTGCTTTGACTTTTTTTGGAATTTGAGTATGCTTTCATCTTCAGAGCTAAGAGAATGTGTTGACATTTTTCGAGACTTCTGTGTATTTTCATTTTCAGAACTATTACAGTGCTTTGGCCTTGTTCTCAACTTGTCTGTTGTTCCTTCATCAGAGCTAATGTGTATTGACTTTTTTTGGGACTTTTTGCGTACAGTTCGAGCATATTTGGACTGTTTAAGTGATTTGTGTGCATTTTCATCTTCAGAACTATCTAAGCATATACTATTTTTACGTAGTTCCTGTGAGCTTTTGCGTTTTGAAAAATGTTTAGACTTCATGGGGGTTTTAGATGTATCTTCATCTGATAAACTATCAGAACATTTGGACTTTTGGTATGACTTATTTGAACGCTCATTTTCAGAACTATCAGTACATTTGGCCACTACATGTTTTTCTTTATGAGCTTCATCAGTTTTTTCTGCTTCATTTGAGTCAACAGAGACACTACTTTTTTCTGTTCTCTGTGCTCTCTTTGGTTCCTTATCAACTTCCTCTTGCGATTCACCTAAGGATTCATCACAATTCTTTTTCTTTAGATGTTTCTTATTATTGGGCTCAGTATGATCATTTTCAATAGAACTAGTACTGCTTGCTTTATTAACTTTTTTCTGCTCAGGTTTAGATTCCATGCTATGATCATCAATATTTGATTCTGGTTCTAGTGTAGTTGGCATATTATTTACATCTTCAATTTCAGAGTTATCTATAATTGATTTTTTTAATTCTAATTTTTCTTTGCAATTCGACTCATCTTCATTTTTCTTTACTATCGTATCAGTTTCCTTCAATGCTTGTTCCTTCAGAGCTTGCCTCTCTCTAATACGGTAAAGCTTACAATTATAATAAACTGGATAGTTTTCCAACAGAGACATAGGAATTTTCTTAGCCAGAACTTTGACTGAAGTAAAATGCTTAACAGAAATCTTTTTAGCTACTTTCAATTTTCGGGAGCGGTATTCGAAATAGTGATAATGGGGCTTTTCTTTCACGTTTCTATCAAATTTTTCGAAATTTTTGTCCTTAGATTTCTCTGTATTCTTGTCAAGCGTTTTCCCGCCTTTACTAGTAGTTGGTTGTTGCCCGGCGTCGGCAATGCTTAGTACTTTGCGAATGCCGCTTTCAACGTTGTCAAGTGATTTTTTGGATAATTGGCATATCAGCAATACTTTATGAGCGGCTTTTTGGACAGCATGAAAATTCTTTAGTTTTTCTTTAGATATTCTCTTCGCCTTCAAACTCTCAGATCGACTACGTAAATTCAATCCCAGCTTGGATAAATACTCCATCGCTTCGCACAACACATCACAAACAGGAACATCGTCCGCCATTTCGCGTATAGCTTGTCTTGCGAAATTATCACACAAAAATTCGATTGCACGCTATACAAGATGAAACAGACCGAGCAATTATAATATTAACACAATATATCAATAGGGGTGCAAAACTTAACAAAAACGTAGATTACGACGATTACGACGACGCCATTTTACACAAAGAAAATAAAAAACCATAGAGAAAAAAAAGTATTTTTAAAATGAAAGAGTGACAGTGGACACTGGATCCCAACACCATTCAGTCAACTGACGAAAAACTACGTCGTTCGTAAGTGATAAAATAAAAAATGCAACTTGCACCAGTTGAAATATTCAAAGAAAATAACAAAATAGACTTAGCATCAATTATTACAACGGAGAACGGACATTTTACATTGCCCTAAACGTTATTCTTCCAACACGTAAAGGCATTTCATGGAACGGAACGTGAATCACACATAAGGGCATCTCAATTTAGTTGGGTTATACACCGAACTATATATACAACTATAACACAAAATAGCGGCAATAGGTATACATACGAACTATATTACAGTACATATGAGATTCATGAATAATTTCGGACTCTAGTAACATAAACGCATGAAATTAGAATCATGGCTACAATATTCATTGGCATGTTACCTGTTAGATAACGGTAAAAACGGTGTCTCTTGAAGCAAAATAAAAAACTAATAAGGTATCAATTTTTTGTACTCACCTTTCATGTAAATGGCTGAACTACTGATTTATGGGATGTTTCTTGGGTCAAGAAGAGTCAATTATAATTGTAATACATTATTACACTTTGTAATATGAATTACGCACTAAATTACACACATTTCTCGACGAACAACCGAAAAATCGGCGAAATATGCAAGGAAGGTAAACTATCCAAAACAGTCGTGAAAAAGATCCATAGACAACAGAGGAGGACAGCAGGAGCGGGAGGGAGGCAGTGGGAGTCTAGAAAATGGGGGAAATCGATCGTTTTCGCCATATACAACTACCTATATTGTGATTTATTGGTATATGACATGCTTACTAAAAAACTCTAAATGATCACATGATAAACAAAAATAAAATGAACGTTAAAGCGAACTATCATTCAGTAGTGCAGTGTTAGGGAAATTATCTTAAACTGCTTAACGTTTACGTCACGATGAATTGTTGCAATTCATATTGTTGGTGATAATGGGATAATATATTTTTAAAGCTCAATATTAAAAATGTAAACGATACGTTGAATGGTTCATAGTTTTTTTAATACAATAAGTGAGTGATTAAAAAACGAGTTAACTATGGTTCCACAACACCTGCGTGTTTTAATATAAGCGCAATTGGATTTTAGAAAGAGATAGTACTATTTCGGTCAATTTTAATAAATAATATCATTAAGTTTATTGAATGTCAGCTATTAATGTTCAACTATTAATTTGTGAAATTGCTCCACTAGTTTACTATAATTATTAATACAAAAATCGAGCTCTTAGAAAAAAATCCCTCGATCTGGCTGGATTCGAACCAGCGTCTTCTAGCAAACCGTGCTAGACGCTATGCCAACTAAACCACGGAACGAACCAGCGGACCTTACGAATTTTTCTATGGCCTTGGGGCAGATCTTTGTTTTTGGTTTCTATCTACTGATGCCGTAGCGCCATCTGTGAGAAATCTATTTCTCCTCACTCAGCCTACCTTTACAGCTACCAGCAGCTGACTAGAGATGTCAATTTAATAATTGTAATGAAGTTGGTTTGGTTGGTTGGTTGTTAACGTTTTTATGCGGACTTTTCACAAATGACGCTACATCATCTCTGGCCGAAGGGCGTCCTATAGCAGTCTAATCTAATTAAAATTCACCATTGGCCCACGAATCATCAGTTTGGACCCACTGTGTGACGTCATATTGAAACTCCATAAAACAAATAAACGTTTTACTTGAATGCTAAGCATTATCCAAAGATATCTTAGTATAATATTTCGTAGGCTAAAGTAAGATACGTATGTAAACTAATTAATTTTTACTAAGCGTATGTTCGGCATTTTTACCGAATATTCGGTTACCTGCCGAACATGACGAATACAGAATATAAAACGAATATTTGGCACACCTCTAATTAATCATCATCGTTCAAAAATAATCAAGTTAAAATGATAATTAATCACAATGTATATTATGAGTATATTTCCGATATACTCTGTAAAGTTTCTAATGAAGTTCTGGAAACTTCCCATGAAATTGAAGGAAAGTTAAGAAATTTTAAGACATTTTCATGAAAATGGCTCTTTCTGACGTTATTTCTCGATACTCTCGATATATTTATTTTACTAGAGTCATTGACTTAATTTGTAAGTCCATGACTAGAGTGCGTTTTTATTAAACATGAACAAACATTATACATGAAACATTTTATTAGGTATCATATTAGTCAATGGGTATCATTGTTTGATTTTTTTCTCAATGGTTGAATAAATCTGTTCCAGTATAATTTTTATTTTTTGTTACAAGAAACGAAGATATCGCTGTAATATGGTCACTTCTTTTTTTTTGGAGAACTAAATAAACTTCTCGATTTCGTCGTCGTTCAGCACATTAATTGAAATTTCAATAAAATCAAAACATCATAACTTGCAATAAGAGGCATTGAATTTTCAATGATATGCCAATAGGGTAAAGTTTAAATAATATTAACTGTCCAAAGTTTTTTATTCTTTTTAAATTAGAAACTACGATCAATAATTATTAAGATTTAATAGTGATTAAAACTATGAATGTGTGAGTTTTGGTTCTGATAGTATAGCAATGTAGTAATCTGTACCTATCATCACGAAAGCAGAAGTAGAAATCTGTATCATCTTAGTGATGATACAGATTTCTACTTCTGCTTTCGCAACGGCGACAGTTCCGCAGGCTTTTTCATATCTGTTTTCGTTTCTGCTTCTGCGACTTTTATAGCGGAACTTTAATCGGACGTTTACAACGTTCGCGCCATTGATGAGGCAATCACGCGGTAGCACACGCAATTTTTTAGCAGTTTTGTGCAATTATGAAACCAAAATAAGCCAAGCCAAGCCCTGTTTGGAACTATTTCCTTTAGACCTTTAGAGTATTCGCTTCCGCACCCGCTTTCGTTTCCGTTTCTACTAAGATTTGATTTTGACATCTGCTTCCATTTCTGTTATGACACTTCTATTGCATATCTGGTAGTAATCGAGGGTTAGAGCACTTCCATTGCTTTTTCTTCCGTGTTATGCTCTGAGAAATTAAATAACAAAATATTAATTGATGAAGTGCTGTATATTTTGACCAAATGTTGTTTTTTAGTTGACGGTCAGCATTTTTTAAGCGTATCATTGATGATTTTATATTACTTTGCTTCTCGTGCTGAAAAATTCTTGCTCTATTCGATAATAATAATAATTATACTCTACTTACTTTTAGGAGCTAAGCTGAGAATATCGAGTAGTCATTTGCGAATAGTCGACTACGGGCCGTTGCCTAACATCGTAGGCCTGAAGTTGTACAAAAACGAGACACATTCGCTATTTCACTCAAAGAAATACGATAATCGTAAATTCGACGTTAGATTATTAACATTGTATTGAGTAAATGAACCACTTGAATCCAAGGTCATGAAAAAAGTTTAAAAAAAGAAATGATAGACAAATTACATGACATTTGAACGATTTAGGTTGCCAATTTGTGGGACATTACCTAAATTGTGGGAATATCAACCTGATGGGGATTTTGTGGGAATTGGCGCTATGTGGAGAATATGCGGAGATTCTAACAATTTATTATTTTGTTTAATCTATCGATTGCTGACGCATCGCTAGTTTGAAAACACTATGATGAACGCTATCGATTTTTTTTAAATCGCACACTCTTCACTTACATAGCAATACATACAATAGACAAAAATTATTAGCAAGCCACATGAGTTACAGAATTATTCGGTAGGTAGAATCATAGCACCTACCTGATTCTTCTACACCACAACTTGCCACTCGTCAACTATAAAAGTCTAAACTTAATTTACTCATTAATTATTTCTAACCTTAACATAGTGTTACCAAATGTTCAATAAATATTAATGTCTGTAATATGTTTATTTATCACTTAATTTTGTAAGGCTAAAAAAATTATTTAATGTTTTTTCGAAGACTGTTGTAGTTGTTGAACCTCATTAAAATTAATAAACGATTTATAATTTTCTGTATTTTAATATTTTGAGTTTCTCAATTCTTTGTTTTAGTTTTATTTATGTGATGAATTTATATCATTTATTGAGAACTCGAAATGTGAGAATGTGATGTTAGCTCTCTTCAAATTTGGGGATTTTGAACCATTGGCATGGCAATGCTGTTTATGTATATGTCTTTCCGATATAAATTGGACTTGCTTGACTGAGTTGAGATTGAGATTGTGTAACAAAATGATTTCAAGATACGCACTGAGGGGTAGTGTTCTGCGGGTGATTACAAGAACTTACAGTCAGGGAACTAATCAGACAACGGTATCTGCTTCATCGACTGCGCCGCCGCCTTCAAAGACGAATGTACCAGGACTGAGCGGTGCCGTGGTCATTCCTGCTAATGAACCTGTGGGCCCTGGAATAAAGCTCGACAAATCCGGCCCGTACAAATCTCCGGAGTATTTCTGTTACAATGATATGAGTTTCTATGAAGCTGAAGTAGAAATGGCGAAGTACCGATGCCCCCCACCCAATGCCAACAGAAAGTAGAAAACCCGTCCACATGGTTACTTACTTATTGCTTTAGGCTACGTGCAGCATACGACTAGCACTATTTAGAGCTTGAAAGACAAAACACTGCAAGTGACCCAGTTAGGAATGATTGCTAGTGTGCGCAAGTTACTTCTTTTGCGCTACACGTAGCTTTCTTGTATGTTAATATAGCTACTTAGTTTTGTTAAATATAATTTATGTGAATAGTTTGTTGGTCTTTTACTTTATTATTAATTATTCTATATCTAAGCCTTTTTACCTACGGCGTAGGTTTTTGGCTCACCTCCCCAAAAAATTATTGTTAACACATATTTTTTATATGGATATTTTTGTTATGTATATGGAGTGTAGTTTATATAGATAATTCAGTTTTTTTTTTCCAAATGCGGTAGCATCATTAGGCCTTTACCCCCCTGGGACTCTTCTGCATCTGCTGGGGGGCGATAGGACCATTTTGGGAAACTATAATTATAATATATATAATTAGTGTAATGAAACTATTTGTTAACATTTCGAACCTTTTTTTATTATATCAATTGACAGAAGACAAAGTCCCATGACTGGTGGTAAACAACAATTTTATTTATTTATTAACCTATATTATATTGACAATTCAATTATATCCATAAATTACTTAATCTATAGCATCAGCGCATCCTGAAGACGCATAGGTCTCCCCCAACTCTGTCCATCTGGCTCTGTTCCTTGTCAGCCTAGTCCATAGAGGTCCAGCTACTTTTTTAAAGTCATCAGACCATCTTTTAAAGGAACAACCCCTTTTACTCTTGACATTTTCCTTTCTGTTCCACTTTTCTATTCTTTCCCTGTGCTTATGGCTAGTTCACTTCCACTTTAGTGTTTTGCTTTTTGTGGTAAACAACATACCTATCCATAATAGTTGCTGTGCCATTCAGAGCTTTAAATCACAAACACCTGAAGAGTACTGCTACTGCTCATCCTAAGAATGTAAGATAGAGTTGATGAGCCCCATGTGTCTGTAGTTTCACTTCCCTTGCGGTTCAAAACTGGAACACAATAATGCTTGCAGTACTGCTTGGCTGCAAAGTAGGTATGTTAGTTCTTCCCTGGACAAACTCTAACAAGGAGCCCTCCTGGTACAAGGTCAAGAGCAATGCAAGCTTGACACCAAAGACTTAAATTTCACTCTAAGCCGCTTGCAATAAGAATGGTCGAAAGTGTCAAACTTGATGTGCACTTGACTGCACCAATATTGTTTTTTAATTTTATAAATATCATGAGTCTGAAATGATGTACATAGACTCTAGTAAGCGATAAAATCATTCTCTTTAACATGTATTGATGTAATAAAGAAGTTGTTTCAATAAGTTAATTCGGAGTTTCATAGGTTGTGAAGCAAAGATTTGTTTTCATCAAAACTTTCAAGTTACATCCATTAGTGTTATATCTGCAGTACCTAAGTTACTTATAATCATGATTTGAATATTATATAAATAAATATTGTTAAGAAAAATGGTAAAGAAAACATTGACCTATTTTATGAATTTTATTACTTTCATAAATGTTTTCCATACAACTATAGACCTACAACTAAATAACATAAAATGCAATTTGTTATATTGAAATTTATTATTAGACAGACTTTATACACTGAAATGATCTGGCAACACAGCACTATACAGCAACTGAAGCAGCGCCACTGATTATAGCAGTAGCTTCATCATCTTCAGTAAGAGGCGCTGGCTCCAGTTCTTCAGCGCTCTCCACCGAGACCCAATGTTACTTCTTCTTTGTCAGTTTTTCAGACAGGTCATCGAAGGTGGGATCTTGCAAGTTGATCATCAAGCTGTTACCGGGCAAGAAGACTCTGTTTTGTGACTGTGCAATCATTCTGGAAATGCTCTGAGCTGCTCGAATCTTGCGCAGTTTAAGGTATCCAGGGTTCATGCCCATGGCTTTGCCCAACATCTCAGCTGCTGCAGCCTCACCCTCAGCCTGGACAATCTTCTGCTGTCGCTCTTGCTTAGCCCTTTCTACTACAAAAGCGGCCCGCTGAGCTTCTTGTTGAGCTACTTGTTTCGCTTCAACGGCCGCAGTATATTCTTTTCCAAAACTGAGCTCAGTGAGGGACACATCATCCAAGATAATATTAAAGTCAGCGGCACGCTCCACTAGTTCTCGTCTGATAAGCAAAGATACCTGCTGACGTTGTGTAATTAACTGTGATGCATTGAATTTCGCGACTACGGATTTTAGAACTTCGTTGCAAATTGACGGTAGAACTTTCTCATCGTAATCAGTGCCAAGCTGTCTGTACATGGTGGGCAGCATACTGGCATCAGGGCGTGACAACACGCGCAACGAAATGTTTACCATTTGCAAGTCTTTGGAACCGGTGGGTGATGAAATCTTGCGAGGTCTAGAACGAATATCGTAGATAATGGGGTATTGAAACCATGGAACGCGGATGTGCATTCCTTCGGTCATGACATGCTGCTGCACACCTCCTATTCTGTTGAACATGATGGCGCGATGACCACCTTCCACAGTAAACAAGGATTGGGAAACGCCATAAGCCGCAACACCGACTGCAGCCATCACTTTCAAGCCAATGCTCAAACCTGGTGGTCCGCCCTTGGCGAATTTGCCCGCCATATCATTAAACTTGCTCTGCGCCATTATTTAGAAACGAAAAACTATCCAATACAATAGTAAGATACAGAAAAATTCAAAAATATAATTATAACCTAAATTTCAACCTGAGCAAATTGTGCAATAACCATAAACAAAAAGGTAGAGTTACAGAGTGCGCGAACTGGTGCGAAGGCAGCGAACAGCGTTGCCAATGCCAATTGTTCAAAATCCCCAAAAATGAAGGTTAAAAATATTTAAGTTGACGAATGGCAAGTTGTAGTGTAGAAGTACGGAATAAAGAGCACGTCAAGCTTGACACTTAAGATTTAAATCCAACTCTATGCCGCTTACGATAAGAACGGTCCAAAGTACAAAATGTCAATTTTGACGTGCTCTTGACTGTACTTTCAACAACTCGGCTCTACATTGTAGCAGTAGCTGATTTAGATCTTCTTAACACTGTGAATTGGCATATAGAGAGACGCGTACTCAACACGCGCCGACTGGTAATTTTACTATTCAGAACCAAGTGCTGCGATCCTATCGAATAATTCTGTGCAAGCAGCGCGCTAATAATTCTATTTTATGTATATTAAGTATGCACACGTTGTTACATCAGTACGATGTTGAAAAAATATCGATATCGTTCATCATAGTGTTTTTATTAGTAATCATCAGACTATACATCAGCAATCGATAGTTTAAAATGTAACTATAAAATGTTACAATCGTAGCATTTTTCCCACCGCGCTAATCCCCAATTGAATTGAAGTTCACCACAATTTGATTTTGGTAATTCCTCACAAATTGGCAGCATGTTGGCAGTGAAGCAAAGATCCAGTGTGACTCGACTACAGATACGAAATCTCATTCTTTTCTCATCATGAAATCGAAAGTAAAATTGTCATTTTATTTGACGTATTTCTTACGTTTGTCAGTTGTCAAACTCGCCAAAATGAATGACGGAGCAAACAAGATGTCTATTTTCACCTAAAAAATATTTATATAGTAATAAAAAAATACAATTTCCAAATACTTAATTTTACTTTACGTGACTGTGCTCTTCGTGTGTGTGTTTCTGGACCCTAACTTGTGTGGTAAAAGGGAAATACGTTGTCCCAAAGCCATGGAATCGTGCATTGGTGTTGAACAAGATTTAGACAAAGCATTATCGAAATTTACCACGCTAAATGATCATACGAATACGGCTTTACAAGATTTAATTAATCAAGTTGAAGAGGTCAGGAAAGAAGTAGCAAGACGTAAGTAAATAAATGTCTTTTCATTTCTTGGTATCAACTGTGTACTTGCTTTCTTTTATTTTGGTATATAACGTGAGACTTGTTGTTTGACAAGCTGGATTGTTTAGTTTATCACAGAATATTTTATAAACACGACCCGGTCTTACTTCGCGTGTAGTTATTAAAATATGCCTTTCACTTTGCACTATAGTGATTTATATAATTAGTAGTATCATTGCGTTAATGAGCTTAATACGTATAAAAACAATGAATTCTAGGCTGGCAGTATTTTTTAATTCTCTGTTTAATATTGAATAGATGCAAGTTTATTCATACCAACATTTGATATTCAATTTGTACAGATTTCCAAGTGTTTCCATTGAATGGAAATTCATAGACCTACCTTGGTCCCTTTATTTGGATAGCATACAGCATACATTCTATACTATTCTAAATTAGACACTTGTAGAATACTGCAGTGGCATCCACATGTCATGACAGTGGTGCTGCAACTGCACTTCTATACATGTCTAATTTGGTTTTTAATGTTGTACCAATTTAATATTTATCTATTATACATATACTCAAGTGTAGCTTATATACCTTATGAGGTACCCACTTACATTTATTATGTATTACAGAGCCTCATAATGCTACTCTTACCCAAGCTCAATCAATTTTGGTGGCGGAACTGGCAGCTGACATCAAACATCAAGTCTTCCAGATTTCTACTGGTGAGCATTTTTGAAATACACCATTATAATAATAGTAATAGGGAATAGTGTCTTAAGTATACTAGAATATTTGAAGGCCTTTTATTACAAGCATAACTAAGTTAGAGATACTTATGCCATATTTACATTTTTGTCACAAAGTTTATTGACTACCAAATGTTGAAGATTTTGTGAATTTAATTTTTTGTGCTCTCTTGAGGTCTGTAATGGATTGCATGTATGTCTTCTATGTCTTTTGTGGCATGATACACTTCGTAACAATGTGGCTGTGGTGCACACATGGTTTAACACGGATACAGCTACAAACTTAATATTGGGTTATGTGCATCCATATCCCATGCTGCTTTACACCATAATCGCTTGTGCGAAATTAACTTTGATAACTTCATTGCTCAAGGCATTTACAGAGCCTCAGATAGTCAATTGATCTCTGCTCTCAGTTACCCAAACACTGACCATCACATCCGTAAACTTTTGGGGAGACGAACAAAGTAGTTTATGAGCTAGGTTCTGTCTATTCCAAGCACAAGAGCAATGATAGGCTAGTCCTCGAGAACCAATGCATTGATACCTCCCAAGGCTACAAGCCAACAGTTTTAAACTTTCGAAAGCTCTAATTTGGTCCTGTAGATGTTAATTTATAGGACCGAACACTGAAATTAGCCTTTGGCGTTAGCCAGGAATAGGCACCGAAACTTGACATGGTTTGGTTTGAACAAGCACATATCCAACCTCAACACAAGTGATAGCAGAGGTTGTAGATTTTGCCTCTTGATTTTTACGTGAATGAGGCCACTCAGAAACTTGCAACTCG
Source organism: Hyposmocoma kahamanoa (assembly GCF_003589595.1). Taxonomy (NCBI): domain Eukaryota; kingdom Metazoa; phylum Arthropoda; class Insecta; order Lepidoptera; family Cosmopterigidae; genus Hyposmocoma; species Hyposmocoma kahamanoa. The sequence continues at coordinate 889,982 of NW_020653608.1, read as the reverse complement.
AGGTTGTAGTGCCCATTACACATTTGGTGGGTGCAGTCGCTCTAAGAGACAGAAGAACCTCACTTTTGGGCGAACAATTACCCCATCCAGATATGGTGAAAACAATTTGAGTGAAGAAATTGCATTGATGAAGGGTTGCATAGGCTCTGAATACCCCATTAATAGTAATGAGGGTGCACAATGTCAAGCATTATAGTGTATACCATAGATACAATAAGAAGTAATAACAATACATAACTTCGCATTTACCAACATAAAGCATGCAAATTTGTTACAGATCATAGAGAACTACACGCGACAGTGTCGCGAGTTGGCAAATCCATAGACCGTCATTTCATCTCAGATTATGCATCAGTTGCTCCAAAAGCAGAATCTTTCTGCAATGAGGTTAACCGACCCATTATGGAACAGGCTATAGCTCAACATTTATATAGACAGGTATTTAACACATGATTTACTTTCATAGAATTATAAACATTTCTAATTTAATTACATTAGGAACTCATTGTTGTCATTTATATAAAACTTCGCGAGCCAAAGGTAGATACGGTTAAAGGTATACTCTTCCCTTACTTCTTTTGTAAATTACGTTCATATGATTATTCAGAAAACTTTAGCTGAATCAATAGTTAAATTAATAAGAAAATGTTCATATTGTTGATGTAATCATTTAAACAGTATGTGATGTCATTATTTTAGGTGCAGGTATGGTAATTGGCAAGAAAGTAGTTTTAACACTGTTAAGCGTGAAACACAGAGAGAACGGGTGCGGGGGAGGACGGCGGGTATTTATATGGACGACAACACACGACGAGCAGGCTGCGTCCGTCTCCCGATCCACTCCGCTGACAGTGTGTCACCCTTTAATGTTTGCAAGGGTTCGGTTTCGGTTCTAGTTAGTAACTTTGCTTCGTTTTTTTAATAAACAGGGTTTAGAAGATGTGGGCGACACGTTCGTGGCAGAAGCCAAGATCACCCCGGTGGAGAGGACGTGCACATTCGCTCTACTGCAGCGTTGTGCCGCGGCGCTGTGCGAGGGGGATCCCTCCCTGGCGCTCGACTGGGTGGAGAAGCGAGCCGACGAGCTGCGGCACTCGTCGCTGCCGTTCACGTTGCACCGCATGCAGGCTCTGAAGGTGAGGGGGTGGTCCCGGGTGATGGATGGAGTCCGTCGGGATTAGGGGTTTCATCCCGGGAATTTTGGTCTCGTAAATTTCGAAAATTTTTTGACATTTTCGAAGCTAACGTTTTCAGTCTCCGGAAAATTGAGATTTGAGACTTGTGTAACTTACTTAAAAGTGTTAAATTTTTGTTTGTAACAAGTCTTGAGCTCGGTGGTAAGCGACACGCCTGTCCATAGCAGTTGCAGCGCCACTCTGAGCTTTAAGTCGCAAAGATCTGAGGGTGGGAATGGGTAATATACCTTTTTTTGAATATCGTATCGAAACTATATATCAATATTCGAAATCGGATTTCGAAACTGTGTATTATTGGATATAGTTTTACAAGAGTAATGCCAACGTTAGTATACAGTTTCGAAGGCGCTCGAAAAATGGTTTCGCGTTGATATCCACTCAGTGAATATCTGACCCGAAGCAATCGGTATATAGTTTGGAAAATATATGATTTCGTGTCGGTATCCACTCGGTAACCGCTCGGCTACGTACAATTTGTAACGCCCATTCCTATCTGAATCTATATGGGCACTGCCACCGCGCCCGTCACCCCACGACAAGTTGACAAGCCCCATGCGCTTGTAGCTTCACCGGCGCCCATAAGGGTCGCTAAGTTGGCTTTGGTTGCATGGACGCCCGAACGCTCGCCTGTGCAGCTGGCGCGCGAGGCGGGCGTGGGCGCGGCCATCCTGTACGCGCGCGCGCAGTTCCCGGCGCACGCGGCGCGCCACGAGCGCGCGCTGCAGGCCGCCGTGTGCGCGCTGGCCTGGTGCACGCAGCACGCGCCGCCCGCGCCGCGCCAGTACCGCCACCTGCTGGACCTCAAGGCGCTCGGTCAGTGCTCCCTCGGAACCGTTCGGCCACGGAGCCAGTTGAGCCTCTTAACTTTAACTGCCTCTCACTGTCACCCAGAGGTCCCAGGTTCGATTCCCGGGCCGGGAGAGATAGTTGTATGGCCTACATTTATTTCTCTCGTGAGTTTGGGTGTAATTTGTGGTTGTCTACGTGTGTGTCCATGGCACCCGCGACACAGGGTTTCCCTAGTGCGGGGTTATGTTGAGTGTGTGCGTGTGTGCGTTAAGCGTCTCATTTGAAGGCGCCTAGATGCCGACGAGCGATTCGCATCCAATTCTCGGGAAGACGCGTTTCTAGGCTCGCATCTACTTTACACATTTACACAATTCATATAAAGTTCATTATCGACGGCTAAATTTGAAAACCTCACAGCCTCAGCCTTTGGACGAAACCCCATTTTTTTTCTCTTCCAGCGCAATATCGGGCATTTAAAGCATAAAGTTTATTTTTTAATTATAAATAAAAGTATGATCATAGATTTGTAATATAAAATTATTTCTAGTAATTCTGTGCGAATTGGGAGCACGGCGGGTGCAATTGTATTGTGTATTTATTACGCACTGCTCACGGGCGCAGAACACGGCACAGATCGGGTCCCGCGTCCGCCGTGCTACCGACCCGCACCCGCTGTCAGTGTGTTTCACAGATTTGAATCACCAGCCCTTTAATTGATAAGCGACCGATCTCCAACTTGGCTGCTACTTATACACAACCCCTTTTTTATCTCATTATTTACTAAAGAATCACATCCATTTTGGACTCGTACATTAAAATACGTTATCAAATAGTATTCTTTGAAATGAGTCGGGTGAAAAAAGTTACGACAGCAATTTTAACAATATCACAGAGTAAAGTAGCCAGTGCACTGCAACACTAACACCGTATGCAGGTGCGGAGGCAGCGGAGCTGTTCATCGTGGAGGCGTGCTCGCTGCTGCACCTGGCGCCGCTGTCGCCGCTGGCGGGCGCCGTGCTGGCGGGCGCCCGGGTGCTGCCCGCGCTGCACGACATCAAGGCCAAGATGACGCACCCGCACGTGATCGCCGCCTGGTCGGACGACGAGCTGCCGCTGGAGGTGGACCTGGGCGAGGACGGCGGCGGCTACCACTCGGTGTTCGCGTGCCCCATCCTGCGGCAGCAGGCGTCGGAGCACAACCCGCCCATGCGGCTGCTCTGCGGACACGTCATCTCGCGCGACGCGCTCAACAAACTGGCCGTGGGCGTCAAGTACGTGTCTCGCGGAGGCTTCAACAAAAATGGAAGCTAATCATTTGCTACACCGCGAACCCAGTGAAAGTTAAATCGGGCAAAATAGCAATATTTTTTCACGCAGTTAATTTTCCCACCCTCCGTCCGCATAAACTTAACAAAATAAACACACGGCGCGACTACACACACAGACAACACCACCAAAAATATAGCGAAACGTTTTTCGCATCTCTACGATGCATCCTCAGGGGTTGTTGATTGTCCGACACTCGGCCAAAGACTATATGGAAGTAAATTAATAATCAACAACTCCTAATTCAGCTATTTTGCACGATTTAACCTTCACTGGGTCCGCGGAGTAGCATAAATAATTTACCTCTATTTTTTTTCACCTGCACTTCCGCAAAATAACCTTAATTAGTGAATCGATTAATTAATGAAAGCCTGCATATAAATGCAATATTCATTATACACATATGTACAGTGGAAGCCGTGAACCTCCACTCACATCATACTGTTAACCTTTTTAGGGACATCTCCAATCTGAGCGAGGTATACAAATCAAAGTCTACCTCTCCGCACGTTTCCATTCACCCTATAAATTATAACATTACCTAACCGCCTAATCCGCCTTTTCTACATAACCAAATCGTCTTTTTCTTACGAGACCACGAGACGAGGCAACTAATTCAATATCAAATAAATTAAAATAATAAATATAAATAATTGCAACGGCTTAGTCCTTTCGTATTATAATGGAATCGGTGGCACGGTATGCAAGAAGACGTCGGTTCGAATCTGACCGGATCGAAGGAATTTTTTCTGAGTGTTTTTTCTGAGTGTTCGATCTTTGTATTAATAATTATAACAAACTAGTGGAGTAATTTCACAAAAAATAATTGAATATCAATTCAATAAAAATTTAATTAATACAGTGAATAGCGACATCTCTCGCCAGGACTGGTAGCTGTAAATGTACCAACTGGGTGATAAATCTGTAATAGATTTCTCGTAGATGGCGCTACGACTAAAAAGTCGTTGAAAGACCAAGTACAAAGACACGACGCAAGCACATAGAGAAATTCGTGAGGTCCGTTGGTTCGTTCCGTGGTTTAGTTGGTATAGCGTCTGGCACGGTATGCAAGTAGACGTCGGTTCGAATCCGACCGGATCGAAGGAATTTTTTCTGAGTGTTCGATCTTTGTATTAATAATTCTTTTATAAATTTTAGGAAAACCCATCCTAAGTGGATGAGAATTGAAATGCCTTTATAAATATTACAACATTAAAAAAAGTGCTTCATTTAAATTCTCTAAATGAATAACCATTCATCATCCAACTTCGCATTTCTGTCAATATTCCATGACGGCTTTTCCTTATATTGTCCTCTACATCCACAGCAATTTAAATTTATGTAGGTTTCTGTGTTTACATCACCTACGTACGTAACTTAACTTTGTTAACAAAAAAAATATTAACGTAACAATAAAGTTCGTTCTTATTTCATTCCTGTATTTAAATTCATTGTAAATACTATAAAAATGTGTTCAACTCTTAAGCCATTATTCTTTTATATTCTTTTCTATTATTATATTCGACTTTAATTCCACTATAATATTTCGACTGAAGGACTTGAATCCAAGGTCATGAAATAAAGTAAAAAAATGTATATAGAAAATTATAAGTACGTCACATTAGACGCATATACCACCACTACTAATTTATTTACAAAATTTAGAAGCGCAGTTGTTGACGTGACACGCGCGTTACTTTTGCAGTAACAATAAAGCGTGAAACACTGACAGCGGGTGCGGGTCGGGAGCAAGGCGGGTGTAATTCTGTGTATTTATATGGACGACAAGGTACAACGCGCAAGCGAGACGGGCGCAAGTCGGCCCCCGCGCCCGCTTGTGGTGTGTTGTCGTCCATATAAATACAGCGGAGTTACACCCGCCGTGTTCCCGACCCGCACACGCTATCGGTGTGTTTGTTTCACGCTTTAGTCAATTAAAAATTACTGAAGTTTAAACGCGCTGCTGCCGCGCCATTTCAGTGCTTCTGCAAGCGGCTAATTAGAAGGCACCCTAACAACTCGACAAAAGCTGAAGCTTTATTGCCATAAACATATCGACGCCGGAAAGCGATCTTGTCGTATCTCGAAAAGTATGATTATATACATCCTACTTTAAAATTGACTTTCTACTAATTCAAATTAAAGATAAATAATTTTTTGAAATAGTTTTTAGCCCCGGTGTAAAGTCCTATTTTTCGAGATACGACAAGATCGCTTTCCGGCGTCGATATATCCAAGTTACGTCCGTTTGTGATATCTACATAGAAGAAGTTTCTTTTGTTTCAGGTTGAAGTGCCCCTACTGCCCAATGGAACAATCACCATCAGAAGCTCGTCAAATATATTTCTCGTAAGAAGACAGCTAATTTTTGTAATCAGTAACAATAACGTGAAATAGTATATCTTTAATACAATAATCGTGCAGTTAAATGGCGTCTTAGATCGCAGAGTTTTCCTATAGAGTGTAGTTTTCTCGTGTTTTTAGTTTATTTTCTCTTATCGAAAGTATCTCTATTGAAATTTAAAAAAAATGTCTATTTAATTGGTAAACAAATCGCACCCCTCATGGAAGAATAGTGTAAGTAGAGTTACGTCAAAAATGTTTGTTGCTCCATTAGATACAGAAAAATATAACCTTCCCAATTCTTGTAAATCTATCGATTAATATTGTAGATAGAATTACAAGAAGTGGAGAGAATGTGGGTTATATTTTTCTATATCTAATGGAGCAACAAACATTTTTGACGTAACTCTACTTATACCATTCTTCCATGAGGGGTGCGAAATTACACTTGAAATCGTCAAATTATTCTCTAAGAGCTATTTTTCACTAAGGGACCAGTCACGAGCGACTGCAGTGGCTAGTCCTAATAGCGACTGCGTGCGCGACCAGCCGCTTAGTGGACAATTAGTCTAATGCCCACTTGCACTAATCTTAAGTACGTCTTAACCAATGCTTAAATTGATAAGACACTCGTAACACAATTGATTAAGAGTGTCGTTTGCATTGCAAGCATTGGTTTATAAGTTTAATACAAGTGGACTTACCAGTTGCTCTTTGTAAATAGATATTTGTCGACATTTATCGTTTACAATATTTATTTTAAAATGTTTTAGCTAGAAACAACTTGAAAGAGCTAAAGAGGTCACTTACATGGATTTTTGTTATCCAAGTACGCAAAAGCTGTGTTACATTTTGTATGAAGGTTTTGTTTCATTATGTGTATTTTGTTGGGAGACTAACTAAGGGTGTCACCACACTTATCGATACGGAATCGCATTGTGTCTGTCAGAAAAAGCTTTATGGCCATGGAATAAAAGCGAAAAGAACAAGAAACGTGCAACGTCTTTTTCGCTCATATCGACCAGCAATTAATACTACTAACTTAAAAATTGCAACTTTTCATCAAAGCCTATAAAAGGGAAACTTTCGATGTATTCCTTTTTTATTTACTGCAAGTATATATGTACATAAATTACACATAGATTATAAAATGTATGCTTATTAGTATTGTATTATTTTTAACCGACTTCAAAACAGGAGGAGGTTCTCAATTCCACTCTATTTTTTGTGTGATATGTTACGCGATTATACCGGCATTTGTGAGTCGATTTTTGATAATTATTTTTTTGTTTCGAAGAGGGTACCTCAGTATTGGTCCTATTTAAAATTGAAGAAAATATTCCACCTCTAAGGGTAGCAAACTGAATCCGGTTTCGCACACTTTCCGGTAACCGATTTCAATAAAACTAGCAAATAGATGTAATTCCACAAATTTTGAATTTATTTTAAATTAGCTGAAAAATTTCGTTCACAAAGTTCGGGTTAGCGTAGTGTTAATTGCAGGTGTCGATATTACAAAGATATAAAGCTTTCTCTGCCCGGATCAAGGCGATTAATTAGTGTGGTAACTACCTAATCCACATAATTACATTACGAATTTAATTTAGTTAAAGTTAGGTTATATTTTGTAAAACGTTTAGGTCAAATTAATGTAAATTATTTTATTTTAATTGAAAGAAATAGGTAAGTGTATGGAGAAAAGAGAGGCGGCGGAGTAATTAAAATATAGTCGTGCAGGATAGTTGAGGTCAAAATTATTTAATATTTTTGACACTTGTAAGCGTCTATTACACTACCCAATTTCAAGTGACCTTTAATCTAACTTAGGGGGTTGGAATAAGATTTTGAAGTCCAGATTTAGGGTGATCAATAACACTTCGGGCTGTCAGAAGATTAGTGGACGTGTGGCGAACCTTTAAATGAGTCGTATCGTTTCGTCCCTCTGGTTTGAGCAGCCATTTTGTTTTGCTATCGCCATCTCGTACTGTAAAGAAAAAGAGGTTTTGTTGTGCCTGATAGATACAATGACGCCCTATTTATGGAAGAAGTGTCACAAATATTATACGAAAATTTCGATGAGAAACAACAAATATAAGCTTCGATGGCGTCATGATAGCAACAAGTACAGCGCTATCGACGATTGTGTTGCGAATGAGATAGGACCCGATTGACAGACTAGTGTAATAAGCAGGTCACTAAGTAGAGACCACGCCCACTCTTGAAGCAGGGCTCTAGAAATTGGGTAGTGTAAACGCGTTGTAGTTAAAAAACACTAATTTCCGTTGCTCAAATTATTACTCATCGTTAGATATGTAAGCCACCGTATAAAACGCGGTAAACGACACGAGTTGTTACTTACTTTTTTGACAGCTCGTTATTCAAAATCCTAAGAGAAAGTAAATTAAAAAAATGAAAGAACTAAATAGACTTAATATATTTTATGTATATGTTGCATATGTATTGGAAAAATAAATTCTCTTGCGAAGCACTCTTTATTATTAGGGTTTATAATAATTCGCTTAGGCTGATACAGCGGTTTCACTGAATTCAGGTAACTCGATATTAAAATAGTGATTTTTTATAGATGTCGTTAAAAAAGTGTTGCTTTTTAACTGTCGGTATTCAAGTGTTTGGAATTGTAACCTTTACGCTTACTCTTCGGTATCGGGTTTCGGAAACAATTTTTTTGTGTAAATAAACGTAGAATAATAAAAAAATATTTCCTAAGTAACAAAATATATTATCCAATTATTTTCTACGTAAATTGAAATCGGAATGAAGTGCATTTTATTAACATTTGAAAATTGGAATAAACGCATTTAAATAGATGTATTCCCTACGCTTCGTCCAGGTTGCACAGGCCGGGGTCACAGGCTGACTTGACTTGACTGAGACAGCCCGTGACCACGTTCGGTGCATGCTGGCCGAAACGTCGGGAAAATAGGTAGGTATGAAAATACCTATAATAGTGTTCAAACGTGTTTATTCCCGTTTTCAAATGTTAGTAAATTCACAGATTACTTAATAGTTACTACGTAACAGATACATCACTCTAATACAAAATTGGAAATACGCGCTCAGAGAGGTGAAAATAACGTTGCCCGCCGTGTGCAGTCGTGCGGAACCGAATGCTAGGGTAGTACAAGGATTGTAATGTAAATGAAAGACTTGTCTTAACGCTTACACTATCGGCGATACTCTCAGCGGTAGGCACTTATCGCGTAACCTCGAGGGAGTGACGGTCCCTGGTAAAACGCGTCTGTATTTCCGAATTCATACAACCCGCAATCTTTAAGATGCGACTGAATTGGCATCTTCTGGGTGTGCTCGTTCCATCGTAGTTCCTATCTTTGCTCCAGAGCTAGGTAGTGGTCCAGAGCAAGTTCATTTAATTGAAACAAAAAGCAACACGAGAAATGATAAAATACATATTACGTGGAAACCGCGCCACCTTCTTAAGATTTTTTTTAAATTGCTTTCATATTTTACACGGGAAACATTTGCTGTGTATACTAACTATTAAGGAAAAAATTATTGTTTATGTTTCTAGGTGCCTAAATAATAGACTGATATTCCAAAGACATCGATAATTAAAAAGCAACAAAATCATAGTTCCAATAGTATCTCAACCTTATATAGAAGACTTTTGCAATAAGAGTCAAGTGGTAATGTGAGCATTATTGCGTTCCGGTTTTGAAGGGTAAGGGTTTTGGTGAAATGACAGACACATGGGACTTTTCAACTTATTTATGTCGCAGGGTGACTGGCGCGGTGGCAGTGTCCCTCAGATCTTTGCAATTTAAAGCTCTGAGTGACACTGCAACTGTCATGGATAGGCGTGTCGCTTACCACCAGGCGCACGACTTATTCGGCCCGTTGCTGAGATCACAAAAGACTATCCATTCGCGTTAATGAAAGTAGCAGGCAATCAAGTAACAGTTAATTCACATGGTCATGTGGTTGGTCAATTTGAATTTCTTTCTATACGTCACGTGATATAAAATCTCTGTCATTGGTCACAATTTTCAACTGCACAATGAACGTGAATGAAACAATTACTAGACATGGGGAATAGCGTTACATTTCTATCGCCGTGGCTGACGTTCCGGTTCCAAAAAAATCTTGTCACGACTGTTACTTCCGTGACCTTGTCACGCCTATGACTTACATCACGATATACGGTTTTAGCCAGCGGATTCTTTCTAACACTTATAGCCGTTTTTTATAGAATGATTTAAGTTTTTACTCCCTTTGTAATAAGTTTCAATTCCATTCAAAAAGTTGATTTTGTATTTAATGTAATTTTGTTTGTTACTTATTTAATGCGAATCTTTGGATTGTTAAAAATAGCAATAAAGTGTCATTTAGTTGCAAGTTACATTTAATTATATTTCTAGTAGAATACACAAAGTCAATTATACATAAATATAAAATATCAACTCTTCCCATAATAAAACAAATATACAAAACTATTTTACTTTGTTAATAAATAGGTTTATAGTAACTGGTGCAGATTTTTTTCATCTGCCCTTTCTAGTAGTAATAAGCACCTACGACCCTTGTGAGTGAGCAAAGAAAGTCATCCTATCTCACTCACTCCCATCGCCGAAATGGCCCGATTTGAAGAGAACTACGACGAGTTGCGCGCTCAGTCACCACGGAACGGAGATCGCGCATTGTATCAAATACGTATGTCGTGATGTGAATGACGGGGATAGCTATTGGAACGGAGGAACACCTATGTGACTTTGGAACGTCGTTCCTTCGGAACGAGTCACGGTGATACTGTTTGATCGTGATTTTTCATCGTGACGTTATTTGTCACCCACCTCTACCAATTACCCTTCCAACCTTTATACCGCAAAAGTCTTGTATGAAGGGGCGTGTATTTTTAATTATAAGACAAATATTATGTAAATTACATATGGACTGGTTGTAGAGACATGCTTTTGTTCGTTTTTTTAATAAAATAAATACAGTATTTGTTTTCTTTATTTCTTCAATAATGCACTAATTTTTGAAATTGCGAGGAGTTGTTAGTAGCAGTAGAGTTCCTCGTGAAAGAATTCGTCCAGGTAAGTACTGGTACTATTAATGCCGCCACAACTGCGTGGCGTTACTGAATGTGAAGCATTACTGATAAACTACAGGCACATAGGTCTCTATAGGAGTATTGGGCACAATGGCAGTTCCCCTTAGGCGCCGCGCAAACGTATGCCTTGTGTTGGATACAAGCAACCGGCAACTAGAATCGAATATTCTATTTTCATACAATTAATATGAAATCGATACAGTGACCTGTTGCGGCAGTCAAACAGTCGCCGATTGCTGCAACCGCAATTGAATAATAATAATTGTTTATTGATAACTTATTGTACATACAAAAGAATAACTAAAGACCTTAGATTATCTATGCTAGACTAAATTATGCGTATCAACGTAAAATATAACACATATACCTGAACTAGGAGAATCCGGTATTTCAGGTAAAAAGTACTAATTATACAGGTGGATATATGATTAAATTATAAACAAAAAAATAATAACAATAAAATGTAAATCGTATATGCTTAAATTAGACAATTATTTTGGGATAGGTAATTAATAAATTCTCTGTATCATCGTAGGACATGTTTTGAAGGAATTCTTGTAAAATTTTCTTAACCTTTATGTAACAACCTTTATATAATAATAAAGCTTTATTGACCAAAAAGGATTACATTCATTTGCATTTACACTATTTGACTATATTACTCTCTATTATACCAGTGATTTCTCGCGGTCCCTGCACTAAGTATATACTTGTACTGCAGAGACCTAGTATATATCCAGTACCTTACATTTGTGGCACACTGTTTAGTTAAAGAAGATTATTAATGTAGGTTCAAGGGGTTCAAAAATAAGAGTAAACATAAAAATTTATATAAACCTCCGCTTTGATTACAAAATAAATATACTTAAATTAATTACAAAAAATTTAATGTGTCGGCGTGTGTGTATGAAAATAAATATTCGCTTGTAGTTCCGGTTTCTTGTATCCAACACAAAGTTCCTTGTATCCAACTCAAGGTTCCTTGTATCCAGCACAAGGCACATGTTTGCGCGGCGCCTTAGTTCTTTGTGAATAAAACTCGGGCACTGCAGCTGTAATGGGTAAGTGTGTCGCTTACCGCCAGGCGCATGACCTGTTTGGTCTCGTCTCTTGATAATCATAAAAAAGTTTCTAGAAAGCATTGAGGCGGGCAGCGACAGCGTTGCGGGTTTTATGGAATATTCTTACTTCGCCTCTCTCATGCTGCATTATCTCATTCCAAGCAGTAGGCAAATTCTGGGGGTAATAAGCATTGGAAACTTTCTAGAAAAATATGTTAAAAATTATTAGACTACGTATAAATCAAGTTTTTCTTTTAAAATAATTCAGTTTCACAAAGTTTACAGGAAGCCGATACACACAGACAAGTATTTAAACGCACTGTCTCACCACCATCCCCGTCACCTATAGTCTGTTGTAAGATCTTTGATAAACAGAGCATACGACCTTTGCGACCCTGACATCTTGGAGAATGAGATATCCCATGTTAAGAAGGTCCTTAGGTGGAACGGATACAGAGTGAACAGACGGCAACCACGGCGAAAAGCTAAAGGGAAACGTCCTGACGTTTTAAGGCAACCAGCGTTTATGTCTTACGTGAAAGGAATAATGGACAAAATCGGTACAGTACTAAAAAAGTACTGTATAAAAACTGTGTTTACTCCGTTATCTAAGGTAACGGGGCATGTCAGATCACCTAAGAATGTAATCCCCTTTCAATCTCCGGGCGTTTACAAGATTGATTGCAGTTGTAGGAGTTCCTATATTGGGCAGACAAAACGGAACCACAGCGGAAAGAGTTAAAGAACACATCGCGGCTGTTAAGAACCGTCAGCTCAATAAGTCTGCAATAGCCGAGCATTTGCTGGAATCGGGACCAAACCAGTGGATTGAGCTTCATAATCCCAAGATCCTTTCTACAGAACGTCATCACTATAGTAGAATCGTGCGTGAAGCTACTGAAATTAAAAAAAACACTGTAATTTCAACCGAGAAGACGGTTTTAAGCTTTCATCGTCATGGGATCCAGTTATCAGCAAATGTAAACGACATCAAGTATCGCCCGACAAGTCGCCGGATATCGTGAGTGTTGTGTGTCGGTCTGGTGAGAACCCTGGTGCACAAATAAATAATCAAGTGCGACACCCGCCTCTTCAGTCCCTTCGAGACCATGGACGTTGCAATATGTCCGAAACGTCGAGGTAATTAAAATATGTTTTATTACGTGCTTAAGTCCCGAACTAAAAATCAAATAATGTGAAACTCAAAAGGAAAATCGTGAAACGCTTAAATCAAAGTATAATTTAGTTTCGTTTTTTCTGTTGCTACACAAAATTGTGGTACAAAAAATTCTCACTACTATCACCTTGAATTATCTTTTCGAATGGTGGTACTAGTGGGAAATAAAATACCACAAGTACCACCCATGGTACTTATTGGTGGGATTAGTGGGAATACTCGACGATAGCGATGCATGGTCGCTTTGAAAAAACTATATAAGATCACGCATCATAATTTGTTACAATAAAAAGTCTAACACGGAAGTTAGAAGACTACAGCGGGATGGATAAGAGTTGATTATGACCATTGACTTACAAATAAATGGACGACGGGTCTAATACAAAAACCACGAAAAAAATGTCCCAAATCAACCTATTCGAAATTTAAATTGTAATGTCATCGCAGTATCGCGCTGTCAGTCGAACAAATGAGGACTAAAGCGGAGTTTGGCGCTCTGTATACGATTTTAGCGCTTTACAAGTGCGGACACTTTTTAGCGCGGACCCGACGTCCATATAATTGTAAGTCAATGATCATGACAGTAATTTTATTACATTTTTTCTGAATATAGTTTCTGTTTAATAGCAGTAGATCTCCTTGTGAAAGAGTTCGTCCAGGGAAGTACTGCCACCTTACCTATTTCTGCCGACAAGCAGTAATGTGAACATACATGTGTCAGGGTCACAGGCGCAGTGGCAGTGTTCCTCAGACCTTTGCGATTTAAAGTTCCGAGTCATACTGCAACTACTATGGACAGATGTGTCGCTTAACACCACGGCCTGTCACTTGATATCATAAAAAAAAGAGAAAATAACAACACAAAATGATCCTCAGTACATAATTTATTTAATGGATATGTACAAAGACAAAAAGATTTTAGAACAAATAAAAATTTGGCAATCAACAACAATGGCGTAGTGGTTTCGATTACAAGCCGGCAAAAAATATCAACAATCAACAATTTATTCTTAAAAATAGGTCGGATTATACAAATACAGCTAGATTTTAGGAGGTGTGACAATGCTACTGTTATATATTATATTATGTTATTTAATGATCATTTATCACGTTTACAAAGTGAACATAAATTCAAAGTTTTATTTAGAACATTTTAATCGTAAATTTAAGTTTTCATAGTAATTATGTAATCGTATTTTAAGTTTATTTAGATATACAATAGCATGTGTCACCATATGCAAAACGAGTAGTTCAAACCAAAATTAATGTAATGAACATCATGAAAACCATCGTTTTGCAAATTACTTATTAATATCGAATTAAATAATAACAGTGTTTAACCTAAATAATAAATTAATGAATAAAAAAAAATGTTTTCGAATAATTCATTTCGTGAGCCGTAACGACTTTAATATCATATCGATATAATTAAGTTCTTTTTAAAAGAAATTTATACTCATAAATAACTTCCGATGATTAAATCAAAGAACGTTAAATTGTTCTTCTTACAGTTATTTACAAATACAAAATGTTTAAAACATAGTTCTTAGCAAACTGTATGTATCACACACAAGTATACGTAGCTAAACAGCAATCTTCTACAATTAGGTACTAATTATTGCTGTGAAAACTTCATCTACATTTATACCACCGAAAGAAAGGCTAGTTAGTTTACTTATGGGAAAAAGTTTACGTTCAATTATTATCCAATACATTATTGGAATAGATAGATATATTTTTTATTATTATATTAACTCGCTAAAGCAAAGTGGAGCAGGCAATTTTAGAATTTTGATTCAGTACGTAAACTTTTCTCCACAATAACACATTTTAAAATCTAAGATAAAACAATACGAGTAAAGATGGAAGACGCTCCTAAATACAGCAAAAATGTTATGTATTATCATCATTTATATATAACTTTTTAATTATTATATTACTATAATATCACTTAAGATCTATTCTATCTACGCGTAACATAATATTTTATAATAAATACACTCATTATTACTGGTATTATTTAAATCTGCTGGCCATGCCGTCACTATTGAGAAACAAAGTTACAGGCCTGCCGTTTAACTGAGACGGTTCCTGAGGTAGCTGCGCGGTGCGGGAGGAGTGACAGTTTACGTAACAGTTATGTCGCACTGTACACGGGATAAATTCAACAAGATTTTTCTGACAATATTCAATAACAAGTTCATTGAAAAAAGTGTCAAATCGTCGGGGACAATGCAATTACGCGCAATTAGCACTGGATTATGAGTTTTCATTTCAGTAGTTTTGTGGCCAAATTAAATCCGCTTAAACGTAGCGGCAACCAAGTAACAGTGATTTACGGGAGTCTATAGTTATGAGTCCGTAGACAACATAAATTAAAGCTTACTGTGCAAGAATGACATTCGTAGCCATTGAAATATATATATATATACAAAATACTTTGTAATAACGTTAAATCCCTCACCTGTAAAAGTTGGTTTATTTTACAGTAGATACTAGCTTTTACCAATACTACATACGCGTATTAGCATTATCCCCGACGAAATGGCTTGTCTCCATTGATTTCAATTATTAATAAACAGTTTTTTAAATTATCGTTTCACATAACAATTGACTAATTTGGTAGGCACTTTTTTCAATCAAATTGCTACTGAATATCGTCAGAAAAATCTTGTTGAAATTATTCCGTGTGCAACGCGACATAATTGTTACGTAAACTGTCACTCCTCCACCACGCAGCTCGGGAACCGATTCAGTTAAGTGGTAGGCCTGTGCAATAACAGACAAAAAAAAAAAACAAATGCAACAAACCATAATAAAAATAAAACCTTCTTTTTATGAAATAAAATTAAGTTATTGTTTTTAAAAAAGACGTTAGTGTTACAATTTAAAGTTAAGTAAGTCTAAATTTAATAACTCGGTATGCAAAAATTATGTATGTAAGGTTTTTAAGTTGGAAACTTCAGCGCCTCAGCAGTAACGGCACAATTAAATTGTAATATTTGGCACATAGCTAATAGCGACCTTTTCTTTGCCAAGAGTGAGCTGGTGCTCAATATTTAAGGAAAATAATACCACGAATAACATTTAACCCCTCGCCTGTAGCCATTGGCGCCAGGTAGAAAGATTGAGCAAAATAGTTAAAAAAACGATAGACCGATGCGAAGCTTAGATTATTCTAAAATCCAACATCTCACAATTATTATTACATTTATTATGACGATAAATAAATAATTTACACACCAAAACTGAACATATATTTTATCTATACAAAAAATGTAAAAGAAAACATTCATCTTCCATTTTTTTTTTTCACTAATAAATAATATTGCTTCATCACAAATCAGTCATTGCATCAGTCTAGTTAGTGCTTTACTAATATTATACTTCCCCGTGACATCAAATCGGTAACATAGTATTGACAGATAATGATTACGACAAAAGTAAACGTACTTATCACATGTGTTGGTGTATTCTTACTTATAGTTCTCTAGTTCTACCTTCAAGAACCGCACTTATGTTTTAAGAGAGAATAGAAGCATTAGGGACTCGCCACATTTATTCACAGTAAATCACTTTGAGTCGGTTAGAAAAACTTTTATGTCCGTGCAATAAGACGTAGCGCGTTTCACTTTGCCACTTACAATACTAGGAACAATAACAAACTGATAAGTACCAAAAACGAGATTGAAAAGAACTGCTAAGCAAGGTTACTGTCTAAAGATAAAATTATACAACGAACTACCACCGACTATATCCGAATTGCCCGAGTTAGAATTCAAAAGAAATATAAAAAAAATTTAATTGAAAGTCCATTCTATAAAGTTGACGACTATTTTGAAATATGCATTAAAAAAAATGCTTATTTTTTATAACATTTAATGCATCTATTGATAATTTATTACTTAAGCAGTTTATATCATAACAATATATTAAATAAACAACGCACACACTCAACATAGCCCCCGCACTAGGAAAACCCTGTGTCGCGGGTGCCATGGACATACACATAGACTACCACAAATTACACCCAAACTCACGAGAGAAATAAATGTAAGCCATACAAATATTTCTCCCAGCCCGGGAATCGAACCTGGGACCCCTGCGTGGCAGTCCGGCATGGAAACCGTTCGGCCACTGAGGCAGTTATTATTATTAATTTAATATTTTAATTGTGTGTGGACGCGCAAATAATTAAATTCAGTTATGTAATACATTAAAAGTTAGTAGTGAATGACTTTGATAAGATAAGAAATTTTGTACTATTGACGTGCTAAATGTTACGAGCTGGTGACGTGGCAAATAAAGAATTTGAATTTGGATCGCCGACACGAAACGCACAACGTCAAGTTTTCGCTCTTATCACATGGACATGAAAAAAATCTGAGCGGCTTAATCCGATTTTGTGTCGATGTGTGGTGATTCCCTTATGGTGTAGTGTTGCGTACATTTCTCAATTCGCCCGGTGTACGTATGGTCATCCTCTATATCAGAGAAAAACTAGAAACGTACGCAATGTCGATACCTAAGTAGGCACTTCATAGAAAACCGGTGACCATTGACTTGGTATATAGGTAACGTGACCATACATCCCGCTTTTAAGCTTCTTATCCCGCTGTCCTCAAAATACTTAACAATGTCCCGCTTTCACAAAACGGACACGTGACAATAAATTAAAAAAAAAAATGGCGCAAAAACGTAAAATATATAAAGCCAGCCTATATAAGTTTTTCGTTTTAGTTTTTTTTAATTCTTCATTAAAAATTTCGGAAGTTTAGTTTCGGAACACGCGTTTTATTTTTAAAACAATAATAATATCACAGGCATCCTGCTCTGACTGAAGAAAATAATGGTCACGTTACATATAGCGAAGTCATAAAACTGTGGATGCCGTTAATATCTTCACTAGGCACAAATTAGTATAGCGTAAGAGTCGACTTCGACAGCTAATATCTAACTTGGTAGGCCTTAGTGAGCGTATCACTGCTCCCTTGCTTCAAGTTATCACTAATTTATTAACCAGGTACCCCCCGATCAGCATTGTCACCCTTACAATTTCGTTATATCAGTACCACATGCCTATTTCTTGCTTCGTATTATCTCGTGAAAGCGGTATGGTGGTGTAATGGCGAGGCGGTGCTGATCGCACGCTGTGTGTATATATATAAGCGATAACCTTTATTTGCTTAT
The DNA here is from genome assembly GCF_003589595.1 of Hyposmocoma kahamanoa. Lineage (NCBI taxonomy): Eukaryota > Metazoa > Arthropoda > Insecta > Lepidoptera > Cosmopterigidae > Hyposmocoma > Hyposmocoma kahamanoa. The sequence goes on along the minus strand of NW_020653608.1, from coordinate 871,808 downwards.
TTATTTGCTACAAGATCACAGATGAGAAGTTGAGCAGAGAGGAAACTTAGCCATTATTTTTATCAATGTATAGGAGAATTAACAAGGATTTTCCTTATTGTACGCCATAGGCAATTGTTTAATTACTAAAATATAATTCAATACTAAGTACCTACACGTAAATATAATTTTCATCTAAGCTACCTCTCAAGCTCTTATGAAGTAAAATAGACTTTACACTTTTGTATATTTGGTGGCTTTTTACATGAAAAAACCTGTAGATGTCTACAGGGAATAGCTACTTGAAGTTAACGGAGAAATTATAACTATTTTTTTATAATTTAATTATTAAGAGAATTTCACTAAAATGCAGGCGAATGCCTTAAATAGCTAAACTTATTCGTGGCAGACTTTTAAATGTGAGATTTTTTGTACTGGTATTTAACTCGTAAATATAATCGTTGTTATAAATATATAATCTGGTGTCGATGTGTCGGGTATTGGGTGTGCTAAAACAATGCACACTTTAGCACAACGCCCCTAGCCAATTTTTTGCATGACCGCGGTGATATGTGCTGAAAGTGTCTTGGTACCATGCGGTTTATGGGTGGTGCCCCTTATTTTGATACTGTTAGTAGTGTTATTTTCTATAATTAATCCACATTCTGCCACATTATGATAAAATTCTTAATTTTAAATGTAAGAAATATACAATTCATTCATCTTAAGCTGTAGGCGATTATGAAGTAGATCATCTATGAACACAAAATACGGCTCGCTTATCCATAATTGTAATATACATACACTTATGTATCACGTTTGAAATTTCCAATATAATAAGTTTAATAAGATACAATAGCCCTATATATAGGATTCTATATATTATTTTACCTCTCAGATCGTATATACATAAATATTGCATGTGTTAAATTCTATATTGTTCAGTTTAGTATATAAACATTTTTCAGGGCAACAGCAAGTTCAAAACTTAGCACGAAATAATCACACGGTTAAAAGAAAAGCCCAATTGTCCGGTCGAGACTTTCTCTAATAGATAAATCTGGTCAATAGTGTCTGGTCTGTTATCGGCCAGTCATATACAGGGTGGCTTTTTTTTATCAATAGCCAAATTTTTCTACACATTAGGTATAGGTCATTCAAAGTATTTCCCCAAAATAATAAATCGATAATGTATGGTTACCTAGTCAAAAACACCATGCTAGTCTTGCCGAGGAATGAAAGTACACACCCGGGTGAAGAGTTACTTTTAAAATCCAGAGATCGATCCGAGCAGAAAGTGTTCCAAGCCTTCACAATCTGGGAGTCAAAACCCCAAGGACACTCAATAGTGTCACATCCTGTATAGCGACCGGCGTCAAAAAAGATCACAACACATGAGATGCATTTAATTATGCGTGACCGTGGTTCGTGTGTGCAAGCCGTCATTAAGTGGATAAATTTTCCTTCAATCGTTAACGAAAATAGCACACAAAACAATTGCCTGGGCAATTTTTTTATCGAGTGAATTAAGAACAGCCTTTGTTTCAAAGTTAGTGACACAATTGATTTTGCCACTAATCTAAAAAATGTAAGTAATATACAATCATCCTCGAAAAGCTTTTCATAAAACCGTTGCATACTTAAAGTAATTCAGCTAAAATTAAAAATAAAACCATAACAACCATAGAGAAAGCGAAATTAATATACATACGTACTTAACATAATTATAACTTAAATCTTACAGTGACCCAGGGTTTTCGTTGTTGCTTACATGCCGTTTCTCTCCTGACTGTCATAGCTAGAAATCGGCAAATTTTCACATCTTGACGTCATCGGATACAATAAGACAATTTTAGGCCAATTTTAAACTATAAACATTGATGTAACAGTTAAATTGTTAGAACTCAGTGTCAAATAGAACTTGGAACTTTACCCGGAATTGAACCTTATTACCCCGAATTGATATCGGATATGATGATCCACCGAAGACGAGGCTTAAGGTCTATAAAATATAATGGATTGAATTTTACTTAGTGTATGTCCGTCTAAGTAGCAAAAAAAAATTACCAAGGCTCTATGGTTTTAAACGTTTAACGGAAAAAATTAAAAAAATAACAATAGGAACAATGTTGGGCAAAAAATAGATTCTCATTTTGTTTCATAAATGAAATGCTAGTACATATCATATTTTACAGGTAAAACTGAGGACTAGTCTTAACCGATGACGCCATGTTTTATACTAAACATATAGGAAATACACTTTTAAGTATATCATGTCAAGTTCGTTCTAGTAATGAGTTATATTTACATATAAAAAATGAATGCTGAGTATGATCGTACGTCTATCGACAAAAATGGCAAATGCAGCAGATACTTGAGGAGAGAGACGACACTTGAAAGTAACAACAAGAAATATTTTATTGCCAATCTCTACAAACACAAGTTTGATTAAATAACCGATTTTTAGATGAGCAAATTTATAGATAGATATCTTTAATTTATGGATCCAGAATATCTTTGTAATTTAATCGATCTCAAAGCCGAAATATTTCACTTATTCATGGGCCAAACCGTACTTAAAATATGCGTTCTATTTCTACGTTCCGGATTTATAAAACCTTTGACTTTATATGTCGGGAAAAAAAATGATGGCGTTGAAACATGGTGCCATCTTTATATAATAATAAAATTATAAATATCTTATTTACTTTCTTTTCTTATCATAATGATTGACTATTTTCGAACATGGGATCTAAATGCATTTAGGGACACTATATACCATTGTTTAAAATAATATTTCGTACTATGTAGTATCACATCTATCACTATGAGTTTCTACGGTGTTTTGAAAAGGGTTTCGAATATACAGTCCAATAGAGTTCATTTTTAAATGTGTACAAAAATATTTTGATTTGTTTGCCATTTTAAAGCCTAGTTATTAGGAACTCGACCCGTTTGGTAATGATAGGTATAGGTCTTATGAATTTCTCAGGCTCTTTTAAATTTCTTTTAGTATAGTACAATGGATCAATCACGATCGTACATCGTGTACAAGGTTCGTTTGACCAATCACGTTTCCTTATTTAAACAAGACGGTGTTCAAAGTCTGCAAGTGGCCCAATCAAGTTCCCTTGAAAGAAAAAAAAAAATTGAACCAATCACCAACGTCCAAACAAATGAAGGTTTTCATAACTTTGTGTGTTGCCTATTGGTCGGTATATTCGATAAAGAGGTATACAGGAAAGAACAAAGCTATTGCAATGTGATGTCATCTTGTAAGTGAACCCAAAGGGGAATAGTTCTAATTATAGTAAGTGAGCATTCTACTTAAGCATAGCATGATATATTGTTTAATGTATTTAACCGTGTATGTATACGAAATACGGGTGTCTTTATTGGACTAGAGTATGGTAAACATTTTTGTCTATTCGTAGTTGCGACTTTAGACATAATAGAAAATTTTAACAAACTTAGTATTTTTTGTTCTTAGAACTTAATTGCTGATTTTTACGACGCTTTTAAGCTAAAGTTCTGAACGCATTGCAGGGTAACATCACTTGGTGCGATATTAATTATAAATTCAATATGGCCGCCGCCGCGAGATGGCGGTACATATTATTATATTTTTTAGACAATACCACCCCGGGGATCGGTTACTAAAATACAATAATTGTTAAGTTTTTAAAACTCTTTTCTAGGACCATGTCCCGAGAAATTGATGTTTTTCTTTGACGAAAGCAGTTCGACATCAAACTAAAACTAAACGGGTCAGCAAGTTTCGAACAATCGTACGGACGCGGTCGTCGCAAACGAAACCTTAGAGATAGCGGACCACTGGAGCGGTCGCGGAAGAGACGTGTGACGGTAAGGTAGTCGCGGCCCGGCCGGGCGCGGAGGCCTCAGCGCAGGCGCGCGAAGGCGGCGACGCGCAGGCGCGCGCGGCGCTAGCTGGGCGCCGGCTGCTCGGCGCGCGCGTCGCGCGGCCCCACGCCGGCCAGCTTCAGCAGAGCCTCGGCCGTGCGCCGCTCCTCGCCGCTGCCGCTGTACGAGTGCTCGTCGCGCGCGCAGCGGGAGATCACCAGGTGCGCGGCCGGCGGCAGCTGTTCGAACAACCAAAGGGGTGGTTTGGTGGCCTGTGTGTGGTGGAAGACTGCGCACGGACCGATCTGGGGTCAGAACTGGACCTCGAAGGTCCCTGCGCTTGCGGAGGCTAAGGATGCACGACTTTTAAAATCATGTACCTTTGAATCGATCCACAGACCGGATCGTATGCTCTTGATATAAAAAAAGTAGACAGCCTTTTTGGCTTCAGTCGATTACGACTTCCATTTATAGTGATACTAGCCAGTGAGAAAACACGGAACTAGCCTCAATCGCCAAATATTGTAAACCTATTTTACCATGATATTACCAAATTGCTTTCTTTAAAAAGAAAAAGTTTTGTTAAAATTATGAATACGATCTAGACGAGTCGATTCGCCTTAATGTTGAATCGATTTACTTAAAAACTTTCAAAAAACCGCTAGATCGTATATAAGATAACTATAATCAACACTTATGCAAACAGGAAAGGAGGTGTTCAAGGAGCAAGTAATAAGATGCATCACTAACGTGTGTCTTGTGTTGAATACAATACAAGCAACTGCCAACTATACTCCGCCCAACCATCTATTTAACTTTTGACACTTAAAACTCTAATCAATTAGTGATGTCCTAATGCGTTTCCGATTCGATTTTTTGCAACAATCAATTTTATTTATGAAGAAGTTATAATCGTGAATGTGAGCGGGTTCAAAAAAGAAGATATTGTCTGATTGGGATCGTGATGTTGCGTTTGACAGTTTGTGTACTCAACAATTAATAATTAATATCAATGAGGATTCAAGTGATAATTCCCGTTCTCCTCATGGAGAAGACTCCGACGATTCATTATAATAAACAATAAGAATTTATTATAATTATTCATAATTGATTTCATCATAATTTATAAGACAGGTACCAAAATTTATCAATTTGAATAATCTTCGTTACATAATCTGTTTGCTTAATACGCATCGGAGCTAAAGAGAACGTCGCTTGACTAAAATTAAAAAATAAAAGAGTCCAGGGAGTATCGCATATTTTGTCTATGGTTGTATGTCAATCATTACGGAACTTCGGAGGTATGCATATGTCAAAAGTTGAATAAATGGTTGGACGGAGTATAGAAGCGAATATTGTGTTTTCATATGACTGCGGTTGCGGCAACCGGCGCCTATGTCGATTTCATATCACTTATATGAAAATAGAATATTCGCTCCTAGTTGCCGGTTGCTTGTATACAATACAAGTCATATTTGCGTGGCGCCTAAGTAGTGTAATCGTCGCGTTCGGTACGCACGCGGATCGTGTATTTTATGACAAGAGTTTATTATTATAGTATTATGTTAATAACTCTTACTTAATAGATTGAATCATGTAAATAGAACCTTGGGTAACACAAAATTACAAATTTAGTTAGGTATGTATAATTTAAAAAATAAAATTTCTGACCAGCTTCGAAAAGTGATATCTTGTAAAATATTTAATCGAATAAGCAACTTGCCTCTGTGGCCGAACGTTTACCATGCTGGTCTGTCACGCAGAAGTTCTGGGTTCGATTCCCGGATAAGAGAAATATTTGTATGGTCTACCTTTATTTCTCTCATGAGTTTGGTTTGGGTGCAATTTTTGGTTGTCTATGTGTGTGTCTGTGGCATCCGCGATACAGAGTTTCCCTAGTGCGATGCCATGAGTGTGTGTGTTTAAAAAAATCCTTAGAATTGTTTACTGCGAATGTCAAGTAATGATCAAATAATAGGCATTGCTTTCGAATTGTTTAGCTACCAAAATGTAGATGACCTTAGATTGTGCATGCCAATATCGGTAAAACATGAGGACATATAAATGTACACGATACTAAAAATGAATTACTGTGAAATGTACATGGACCCTTAGAAAAGATCTGGTCGTAAACTTATAAAAATGCCTATTTCCGATAGCAATAAATCGACAGTGGAAATTTGAAATGTCGTAAAGAATATTTTGTCGTAATGGAAAAGGTTCCTTACGACATTACAAAATTCGATACATCGACGAAATGATTACCCTTGTATCGACAGTGCAAATTTGAAATGTCCTAAGAGGCATTTTGTGCAAATGTCCCTTACGACTTTTCAAATTTCCACCATCGAAATATTTTCTAAAAAAGGTGGAGATCGTTCGCAATTGAAGGTATTTCCAACTGGCTCGCACTATCACATGGTGTACAAAATAAAAAGCGTGAGGTACCTGATCGAGTACTGCCGGGCCGTACTTCATGGCGAGCACAGTGGCGGCGGCCAGATATTCGTCGGCGCCGGGTTCCGGGGGCGGCGATCCGGCCAGGCGCCGCGCCAGGAACGGGAACAGAGACGGGTCCGGCGCGTTCTTCGCCGGTGGCGGTGTGTCGGGAGGCAGCGGTGGGATCGGCTGTCGCCCGAACGCCTGGCGTACAGACACGATCGATACAGTCACGCATTCTCATGCGTCAAAATTCATTCCAAGTTCAAATTGGCTTCTCGTCCACGGTACATTTCGTTCTAAATTCGAATGGAGCAATCGTATGGCTTTATTCGAAACTCAAACTGACCACTTGCATAGGCGTTATGACTATTACTTATACCATTTTTAACGGCAAAACAATGATAATGCCAAACATATTTATCAAATATATCTACAATACGATAATGTTCAAGGAATTCGTTATAGCTTTGATATTATAATCTCAAGATCTCGCAATGTCAAATTCTGCTGTTACTCGCCACAACAGGTTCTACGGCACGCGATTCGATGGGAAGTATTGTAAAACTTCAAGTGACACTTAGATATTATACAAGGTGTTTTTATGGTCTTCGAGTACAATCCACCTAATGGAAAATGATAATCGCCGCTTGTGGATGTGGAAATGGGCATATTTGGGCATATCTTTATATAATAATAATGTGCCAGACGGCCACACCACATGGTCTCCAACTATGGAAACCACTGCAATATGAATACCTGAGCAACGGATTTTACTCAGATATGCTTCCCAGAATATCCAGGACAAACCTATTTAAAAAAAAGTTCATTCCAAATTCATCCTACTGGGAATCAAAATTGAAACCTCCTAGTCTGCGTCTCACAAGGCAAAATCGTTGGCTCACCAAGGTCATCAATGTCTCCAGTGTTCGTTAAATGAACCAATTGAAACGGGCCCAGTATACTAGTCCCACGTATACTGGCTAATATTTACGGGGCACCATGTATAATTAGTAAATGTCATACCTGTAATAACGTAGACCGATGTTGAGGATCCACGGTCCATAGAGAACCCTTGCCCAGGCCGGGAGCGGCAGCAACCTGTAACATTAGCAGGTAAATGTTAATAACTCATCGACTATACTTATTGACACGGAATTCAGAAAGTTTTGTGTCCATATAAAATAAGAGCGAAAAGTATTAATGCAATAAATTATAGTAAAAATAAAAACTAACCTTATGAAAGCACTTGTTCAATGACAAATTATGTCTAACGCTGTTCTTCCAGCCCTGTGGCGCGTGCTTGAAGTATGGGAAGTGGCGGACGATCCAGGCGTATATCTCTTTGACAGGCAACGCCCTCGCCGGCGCGGCTTCGATGGCCATGAAGATCAGGCAGGAGAAGGAGTAAGGTGGCTTCGTGTGTGTGGCGACAGCCGGTGGGGAAGGAGGAGCTTTGCACGGGGTGCGGGGAGGGGATGGAACTCGAGCGACTGGTGGTGGCGTTTTTGATGTCTCTGTCTGTGGACAAGATGTCAAACGTGGTGAATTATATAAATGGTTAGCCTACATTATAGTCCCTCTACTGTGCACAGCGAGTTTAGCAGAATATCCACGGGGGGGATTAGGGAAATTCACACACATATTTAAATTGCTTTGCAGATGTGTGCACGTGCGTATACGTATCCGCACGATGTTGGTATTCATCAAAAAGTCATGGTAAATTTCAAATTAAATTTGGCATATACATTTTGAAAAACTCACGAGGTACAAGGTCGGATTCGAACCTACTGCCCTTTGTTGGAGAGGCGGTCAACGTCAAACCATTAGTCTATCATTAATAAAAAAATTATAACGGATGGCAAATCGGAGATGTAATTCATATGCAACATATTTGTTACGCTATTTTACCACATTCATACCGGTTACGTGCTACAATTTGCATTCGATAAAAACGCAGCCCCTGCCGAAGTAATACCGCTTCTTAAGTCAAATTGTACAGTAGCATGATGATTTTAATAATGCCCGTTAGACACTACGTGGCGCTCGTGCGCATGAAATCGTAATCCGTTTTTATTATCACATTAGGAAACATCACGAAGTAATCTGTTACGATAAGCATAGTTACGGTTATAAAAACATTTACGTTAGAGAGTGTTTAAAACTCTTCCCAATTAGATATTTTGTACCTCGTATTATAATATACATATTGGATCTAATTAATCGGCGAATAATTTAAACGACGTTACAGTGATTTGGGTTAACGTTTCCCGTTAGACACATAAAATATGAAATGACTGGCTTCCTCATGTAAGAACGGTAGTGCCCCAATCGTTGTCGATATTCAGACGAAACTACACTAATAAAAACCAGGAGGACTGAATTCGAAGACCTATTAGTATGATGACATTAAGTCCTAAAAAGTAGAATAAAATTAGCAACCATACAGCCATACCAATTACCTGAGGCCTTACCATAAACTCTTATTACAGTTTAGTATAGGTTCGCAACGACAAAAAAGCAGGATGGTGATATACATGTCACGATGCGACATCTTTCCATCGTCAATACACCTTTTTATCACCTTTTCGCTGGTTCCTGGCCACTTGTTTTCAAATTTTAAATCGTTCTTTAATTCCTTTGCTTTGTCATTCTCATTTTGTTTCGTTCCGTCGACACACAGAGTGTGTCGCTTAATAGCTGATGAAAAGAAAACTTTAAAATATTTTTTATAAACTCGGATTTATTCCCACCATTACTTTTCCTTTTGAATTTTGAACTTTAAACTCGCTAAGCAAGATGTGTGGAGGCTACTACGCTCTCCAGGCTATATTACAATCAACAGGATATGCTTAAGTGGTGCCAGCAGTGCGTGACACGCGCTTCGTACGCTTCATGTAGCGCTGACTCACAACGATTAATTTTATATACTAAACTAATAACCGTAATAAGAGTTAATTCCCTGGTCCTATCAGTGTTAGAGCAACGCAATTAACTCGGGGCACGAAAAACATCCTAGCCAGAACCAATTTCAAAAAAGATCCCAATATGGTCCATCGAGAATTCGAACCTTCTTTTCATCAGTAAAAAAAGAGTATAGCTGAATTGAACAAAAATAATTTGGAAAAAAAAAAAAAAAAAAAAAAAAAAAAGAATATGACGGGACGAACAAGTCGTGGGCCTAGTGGTAAGCGACACGCCTGTCTAAAAACAGTTGCAAAGCCACTCAGAGCTTTAAAACCCAAAGATGTGGGGGGTACTGCAATTGCGCCCGAAAAACTTGAAGTACCATGTGCCTGTAATTTCACCAGCACCCCTTATCCTTCCAAACCGGAACGCAGTAATGCTCATATTACCCTTGGCAGAAATAGGTAAGATGGCAGTATTGCCCAAGACGAACCATTTCACTACGAGCTCTACTTCTACAAAAATACTAAACTACCAAGTCACCGGAGAAAAAGTGGGAAAAACTGCTTTGCTATATCAAATAATTTAAGTATTTATCATTAAATAACGGTCTTATGAAAAATATACGATACACCTAAGGATATTGTCTAAAGAATGTGCTAATGTGTTACACGATAGGATGTACTTTACCCGATCATATAGAATCCTAAAAACAGGATTAAATAAAAGTAAAACAAACTATTTAAGAATAAAATACCTAACTTCGCATACAATATTTTTATATGGAGATATTTCTGTTTAAGTATTACAGAAAACCCGCAAAATTTTCGTTTTTACTACCATATACCATATAATAATAATAACGCACACACTCAACTTAGCCCCGCACTAAGGAAACCCTGTGTCGCGGGTACCATGGATACATACATACACAACCATAAATTACACCTAAAATAGATAAATAAATGTAGGCTATACAAATATTTCTCCCTGCCCGGAAATCGAACCTGTGACCTCTGCGTGGCAGTCCGGCATGGAAACCGTTCGACCATGGAGGCAGTTACTGAAATCCTATTAGTTATTAAATTCACATTTATCACAAATTATTTGCAAATTACCCCGTGCCGCCCCGCCCATTGTCCCGTCAGTCGCCATGAGGCGTTTGTCGATGTCGGATCTGTGTCAAATTTTCTCCGTCTGTTCTTATTTTATTCATATTAATTTACAGCGCGCAGATTGCGGGACGCGAGGGGCGACCCCCACACCTCGCCTCCTAAAAACTGGACTCCGTTGAAATACCTCCTTAGGTTACATTATGATTGTAGCTCAAACGTGATAATGGTTATAATACTAATTTCAATTAGGGAAGTTCGCATTAACACCATACAGGGCAGCCGCAAACAAAACATTTGTATAGCTCTGTGACGTGATTAATCGTTTACTACCGACACTTGTTCAAATAAAATTATACACAGCGACATACATATTACATTTTTACACATTATTGCTGCGTGTTACGACAATGCCAAGGTGCACCACGATATAGGAAGTTAATAATTTACGGTGCATTAACGCCATGACTCATAAAGTTACTGCGTTACGTTTACGCTTATGAATAAACTTAAAACCCGTGCTAATCTTAACCTGCTCAATAAGCGACATTTCCAAAAAAAAATATTTCTGGGGATCTGGTTTTAAGTTCTTGCGACTGTTTTAAATTAACTTTATTTAACTTAATTAAATTATAAATTAAATTAAAAAAAAAGCCGAACACAAAAGTCACTCATCCCCTAGTTTGCCACTCTTAAGAGGTGGAATACCTTCAAATTTAAAAGGGACCACTAGGTATCCCCTTTCCAACAAAAAAAAGAATCATCAAAATCGTTTCGCAAATGGAGTTATCGCGTAACATACATAAAAAACATCGAATTGAGAACCTCCTCCTTTTTTGAAGTCGGTTAATTATTAAACTTAAAATTACACAATAATTAGTTCCGCAGACTATCTTTCTTCACCAAAGCTAGGGTTGACTATGGGTTGGTTGGAGAGAGCTTTTCTAGAGATAAGCTTAAATTTGTATGTCCTTTGTAACATGTGTTTTAAATGCATTTTCTTTGTGCAATAAGTTTTAAGCGAAAGTGCACTTTAAACTCATTGCAACATGACTTACATTTCTGGACATTTTGATGGTAGTTTCACGTTCCAGTGAACAAAGGTCTCTTAAACATTGAGTACAAGCACAGTCTTTGGAAATGGTGCATATTGCTTCACCTAGATAACAGTTGAAAGTAAGAGCTAAAATCTTACCTTTACTATAACTTGACTTCCCACTAATCTTGAGTCTTCCATATCCCCTTTTGAAAGATTTATACCTGTAAGAATAAAAAATATATATCAATATAAGTAATATAAATATAAAAAATGTCTAATATAATCAGCTTTTAATATTTTCTGCGCTAATTGGGACAAATAACGTATTTTTAAATATCGTATATGAACTAAAATACTGTCCTTAATAAAAAATGGTGGAATTGAGAAAACAGGATTTGGAACTTCAAATTCCATCATAATTTTCTTGAGGTAAGTTATTGTGCCAACACAGGCAAAAATTTCTGAAGTATTATGGTGGCACTTCAGAAGGTCATTTGTGTTTGCGTATTTGACATATTTGGTAAACAATCACCATGTGTGATAAAGTATTTGTCTTGTTTGCCTATTCCACGAAAAAAACTGCAAACACAAGTTACCGCACGCTGGTTGGATTCGCGATGCAGGAAACCCAGTATGCCGTAGGCCTAAGTATTTCCTTTGATGAAAAATCTCAAACAGATATGGACTGCAGTACTAATTAATATGTCATAATTTGTTCTAATTTCCATTATTAACTAGCAATAAATTTAATTTCATAAAAAAATCATGTTATTAAAATAAAATAATTGTAAAACATATGTAGCGTAAACTGGAATGTTCCTTGTAAAATTTAAAAATAAGGTAACTTTTGTAACTATAGTGAAAAATAAGGTGGTTTGCATTAATATTAGACATAACTGGTTGAGGACTTTACCACCTCAGTCAACCGTGACCATGGGACCTGTAAAGGGCCGAAACGTTGGTATGTTTGAAAAAACAAATTTACGCCATTTAAATCCGGAAAAAATAGTGTCATTTCCTAAAAAGCTAAGTTTTTTTAGTGGCATTACAACGTTAAAAGCCTAGCCTTATAGTACGAGTAATAAATAAAAATAATGATGTACATAATATGTTTTTTGTTTTCTTTCTTTGCTACTAATATATTTTGTGTTATTATGATTTTATAAATCGCGCCTTGAATTTGTTAAGCACTAATTACACTTTAATAACAGCTATACCAGTAAATAGGCCTGAAGTATATTAAAATGCGTAAAATATAGGATATTTTTGTTGTTACCAAGTCTATATCTTAATTAAGTTAACGTTTAAATTGTAGATAAAAATATTGGTCTACGACAACATTCATAATAAAAAATAACAATTTGTTTTGCTGCTCTGTACAATCTATGAAATAATATTGTAAATGATGATCGTCAAACAAAAAATTAAAATACACAATAATAATAAAATTAAATATTCTTGAATAATAAAATTAAATATTGTTGCAACAAAATGTTGTTCTCCAACAAGGATCGTCAAAGTTCATAATCAATACAGGACTCAAAGAAATAGCAGCAAATACATTTTGTTCTTCGGAATAATTTTTATTTCCCACACTTGAAGTGTTAATGTTTATAAAAAACTATAGGTGCCGGAATGTACCTTTGCTCAAAAGATAATGAAAAAAAAAAACGCCTTCGCCAATTTCTTTATGGGTATTTAACTGAAAATGCTTTAACCCAATACGTCAGCTTCCCTTCGCCATTGCCGAAGACTTTCTGGTGAAAACAGCTTACCTCTAAGTAGATTTCTGTCCTGTAACCAGCTCAGACTGGTGAGGTCGTCATCATGGTCTGCCGGTGGTAGGTTACCCGCGTTGCCCCCGATCGCCACTCTGTTAAAAATGTATGCAAAAATGAATATTACATAGTACGTGAATGCTTAGGCGCTTCGCAAACTCCATCACAGGAAACTGTGGTTGCTGTGTCCGGTAACGCCGACGATACAGTCGTCGGTTGCTACTTCTGAACACTGGTTCAGTACTTGAATTTCCGAGTGTTACGTCAGTGTCACGATGGTTGTCGATGAATAAATTAATTTTTCTTGTTGTACTGATTACAAGTCAATATTTACAGCCAAATCAACCACGCCAGCAGCAGTTTTAAGTTGCTTACATGGGCCACTTTTTGGACTACAATAGTTTAAACTAAAGAATCTACGAGAAAAACAATGGGGATCAGGTGATGGGAGATGGTAGCAGTAGAGCTCTTTCTGATTGCCACATTACCAATTTCTGCCGCCAAGCATTAATGTGAGCATCACTGCGATCAATGCGACTTAAAGCTCTCAGTGGCACTGCAACTGTTATGGACAGGCGTACCTATCGCTTACTACAAGGCTCACGACGTCAAGGCCTCGGCGCGAGTCAAGGGCCATTAATGTTTGAGACTAGTGCAAGATTGTGGTGAATGGTACAAATTACAGGTGTAGGGTGCAGTCGGGGTGTAGATGTTATGACGATGACTTAGGTGTACTACATTAAATCACCCTCAAAAGTTTATGAAAGTTACCGAACGTCCTATCGTTTACAAAGCACGAATTTAACACGGAAATCGCTAATTATTTTAAATAAAGTCTGGATTTTGGTCAATTTTATTAATTTATTTTAATGCAAGACTAATGCATTCCTGAATTTTTTTATTATAGTCTATTTCACCGATTAACTCCGTAAACGCTGATGGATAACGATATCGCATCCGAATCCGAACTGAACGTTTATAACTCGCATGTTCGGAATAGCTCGGAAAGCACCCTTCGATTCGAAAACGATATCCAATCGAACGATTCGGTTAAAATATTGAAGAGTTCTGAAACAGGCCGTAAACCGAAAAAGCAGCTCAACTGTTGTTTTTAACACTATAATTTTGATAAACTTCCAATACTCGAAGTTCACACGGAAATCTACGCAAACAAAGGCGCGAAAATTTCATTCACTATAGTTTTGAACCTCGTAAATAGAAAGTTTCGAATTTCAAACCTTATTATAGAATGTAGTTTGTGTATAATGTGTTCATTATTATCTAGAGTGACATGTAATACATCGAGAATTTCTTCCTAGTAACCTAGTGTGCGATAAGTGGATAAACTATCACGGTATGCCGCCGAGAATCTTGGCAGTGATTGATAGGCCTGTTCACCGTTTTTGGAGAATGCAAATTTAGCACATTAACTGATCCCCATAACGTATTTCTTACTAAACTATGAAATGTTTTCATATAAACTTCTCAAGCGAAGCAAATCGAAAGATTACAAAAATTGAGTTTAATTTTGTCGTTTAACGACTTTTGAAAGATCAATAATGGATTACATCATCATCGTCAACTTATTACATTTTCACTGCTGGGCACGGTTCTCCTCTAAGGAAAAACCTTAGAGGTTTTCGTCTGCCCTCTCTCTGCCCTTGGAGGAGAGAGGGCAGACGAAAGAGGAGAGAGGAGACAGGAGAGATGAGAGAGGAGAGATGAGAGAGGAGAGATGAGAGAGGAGAGTGGAGAGATGAGAGTGGAGAGATGAGAGAGGAGAGATGAGAGAGGAGAGAGGAGTAGAGGAGAGAGGAGAGAGAGGAGAGAGGAGAGAGGAGAGAGGAGGTATGTACATGCCGCCGCAGGGAGTTGAACCAACTACTTCTCAAGAAGAAGAAGCAATTGTAATTTTTAAGTTATTGAACGTCACGATATTTAACGACGCTATTCAAACTAAGCAAGAGAAGCAAAATTGTTCTCCCACTAGGATACCAACGCATTTTATTATACCAATACTCTTGTAAAACAAGTCTTTCGACTTTACGGGCCTGAACATTTGTTTTGTGTATATTTTCAATTCTAAGGTACTATTTACACAATGACAGCACATGCGTGTGTGCGGTCTACATTAACAGGGTGCTATCACGCCGCTCCCGGTAGTTCTGTGAATGAGTCTGCGTGATTTCATACAAACCAAAACAGTGATTTTGCCACGCCCGCGCTGGTGAGCGATAACTATAGCTATGTTACCTAAAGATTAGGAATACTCACGCAGGTTGTGGCGTTTCCAGGTCAGATTCGTCGGATCCGTCTTCAATATCATCGAAGTTGTCGATGACACGGCCTGAGACCTCTAGTCTGCGAAGCGAGCGACCGCTGGAGGCGACGTGTCTTGCAATCTGTCGAATCAACCGCCTGGGTAGGGGGAGGGAAGCCCGTGCTGCCCTCGCGGGGGACCCGCCGCGCTCGCTGCGCATCGGGGCCATCTGTTGACAAAATACAACAACCTTCAACTAGAGTTGTTTGCCGAGTTCATTTCTCAAGGGACCAGTAAACGACTGCTGAGTTTCTTTCAATAGGTTCGTATTTAACCGCCTCCATGGCCGAACGGTTACTATACCTAGACTGCCACGATTTTCGATTCCCGGGGCGAAAAAAACTTTGTTAGAGTAGCGACACGCTTACCTATAACAGTTCAGTGTTGCTCAAAGCTTTAAATTGCAAAAATCTGAGGGACACTGCCACCGCGACAGTCACCCTGCGACATAAATAAGTTGACAAATCTCATGTGCCTGTAATTTCACCAGCACCCTTACCATTCAAAACCGGAATACAGCAATGCTTAACATTATTGTTTGGTGGCAGAAACAGGTAACATGGCAGTACACCCAGGACGAATTCTTTCACGGCGTTGGTTTGTTAATCGACTTCAAAAAAAGGAGAAGGTTCTTAATTTGGCTGTTTTTTTTTACATGCGATCCGACATTTGTGAACCGATTTCGATGATTTTTTTTTTATTGGAAAGGTGATACCTACGTAGTAGTCCCATTTAAGTTTGAAGAAAATATACCATCTCTAAGGGTGGCAAATTAGGGGATGATTCCGGTTTATTGGATTTTACTCACTTTCCGCTAACCGATTTCATGAGGTAAGTTTTTTTATAAAAAAAATTATTATTTGTCATGATTTTTCGTTTTTTTTTTTTCATTTCTTTTTATAGCATCAAGTGACGGGACGAACAAATCGTGCGACTGATGGTAAGCTACACGCCTGTCCATAACAGTGGCAGTGCTTTAAATCGCAAAGATCTGAGGGGCACTGCCACTGCGCCCATCACCCTGAGACGTAAGTTGACAAGTCCCATGCGCCTGTAATTTAACGAGTTAGTAATAGAAACTAGTTTAAAATTCCGAAATAAGACGTGGGATCAATTTTCAGGTTTGAGACGTAAAAAGACGTCGGAACACACCTCAGATTTCTAGACAATCAATCTATTTTTGCGAAATAAGTATAACTATGTCAAAAGAACAACATTATCTCACATGTATTGCTACTAGGCAATAATAACTCGCGACCTTGGCATAGTAACACCGAGCGTGGTCACAACTGATTATACGATTTGCCGAATTATTTACGCTGCTACCAGGGCAATTTCGACTTTGTTACAATACAGTTTTCAGTCAGTTGTTCAGTAAAAATTTTCGATAGTCATCGTGGAATTTTGGTTAAATATTTGTTCGCGTGTGTACGTCGCCCGGCTCTTGTAACATTGTAATGACTGACAAAAATGTGATTATTGAACGGTTTTAGGTTGTTAATGTTTCGACAAAGACTCCTAAATCCTAACAATGGTCTTTACGTCTATTTTTAAGGATTTGGTCTAGAACATAGTTGCCCAAAGTGAAATTAAAGAAGAGTCCTAGTAGGGGCCTCGGAAGCAATTGACTGCTGTTGATGCTGTCCAGGGGGTGCTACCACAATTGAAAAAAAAAACCTGAATTATCTATAGATAATTCAGGTTTTTTTTTTCAATAAACTACACTCAAACTTTCTTTTTGTCCGTAATTTTTTTGTGTTAGGTTAATATAAAAAAACGTATTTTAAATTATTTTTTGTGGAGATTGGAGATGGCGTTGAAATTTTTTTATCTTGAGTTAGTGGGCGGTGAGCATTGACTTACAATTATATGGACGTCGGGTCCGCGCTAAAAAGTGTCCGCACTTGTAAGGCGCTAAAATCGTATACAGAGCGCGACACTCCGCTTTAGTCTTCATTTGTTCTACGGACAGCGCGATACTGCGATGACATTACAATTTAAATTTCGAATAGGTTGACTTGGGACATTTTTTTCATGGTTTTTGTATTAGACCCGTCGTCCATTTATTTGTAAGTCAATGGCGGTGAGCTTAAAAGTTTGGGGGACTTATGGTCTAGAAGCTTCTAGCAACATCTGATATATCGTCCCCTTAAGCGCGAATGAATGTAACTTAGAGTTTAGTTAAGACCTAACAAGTTACTCTAATTACTGCATACATCGATTTAGAATTTGTAAGATGTGTCCAAGTAATAAATTGCTGTAAATATTGTAAGTTAATGCAAGCACTTTCCGTTCAATACCTATTAGTTCTATTACTAAGTTCAAGACAAGTCTCATAGGGTCGTATTCCAGAACTTTACTCAGTGCTCAAGTCAGGACTTGAGCAGACTTGAGTATGATTTCAAGCACTGGAAATACGACCCTAATGGCAAGGACTTGAGTATGATTTTCAGTGCATTAAATCATACTCAAGTCCTGACTTGAGCATTGAGTAGGGTTCTGGAATACCACCCCCAGACTAGACGATGGGAATCGTGATGTTATACGGTGCTTCTTAAGTAGGCATTTTTCCTTTTTTTTAACTGACTTAAAAAAAGGAGGAGATTCTCATTTCGACAGTATTTTTTTTGTATGTATGTTACGCGATAACTCGGCATTTGTGAACCGATTTCGATGATTTTTTTTTTTTTGTAAATTTGAAGGAAATATTTCACCTCTAAGGGTGGCAAACTAGGGGATGAATCCGGTTCGCGCAATTTCCAGTAACCGATATCAATAAAACTTGGCAAATAGATGTAATTGTGGAATTACATCTATTTGCTTTTGAGGTCGTCTTTTTTTAATAAAAAAGTTATTTATTTGTGATATCAAGTAATGGGACGAACAAGTTGTGCGCCTGGTTGTAAGCGACACGCCTATCCATAACAGTATCAGCGTCTCAAAGCTTTAAATCGCAAAGATCTAAGGAGCACGATCACTGCGCCCGTCATTCTGAGACGTAAAATTGACGTCAGAAACGAGTATAGGGGCAGTACTTCCCGGGATGAAGTTTTAATATGGAACTCCACTTCTACAATTAAGTAGTAAGCTTCAAAACGAACATTAAATCTCAATTAACAGACGTTCTATTAATAAATATACAAGGTGTGTAATAATCAGAAATGCCCACAAGTAGCACATAATGACTTGCATAAATATTCGTGATCATAAGATGACGTTTGTATATTTTAAACGTAATTTACGCAGTTCATTTCAAGGTGCTTCATCTAACGTAATAGTTAATCAACTAATTACATCTGAAATAAAACGTTAACGTTAACCAATTTGATTTTGAAATTTAGTACCACGAATATTTAGGTATATTATGACAACACTGTTATGGGAAAAACACGAATAAACATAACCCGTTTAGGAAGTTAAAGGAAAATAAAGACGTAAATAATATTAACTTTATAGGAACTTGAAGTTATAGCTCTGCGTGAATAATATAGATCGAGCGGGATGTACTCGTAATAATAGCTACTACTTTCATAATAATTTGCTTAGTATTTCGACCTATTTGGTTTACGTCGCAATTTGCTAAGATTCACCACAGTCCAAATCCCTGTAACCTGAAGCAATAATGTTATCTAGGACGAATTTGTGAATGTGTTTCTTGTGTGCTACTTACATTGGGATACACTGAGAGTTGTATTCTAGAACTCTACTCAATGCTCAAGTCAGGATTTGAGTATGGTTTAAAGCACTTGATATCATACTCAAGTCCCTGCCATTAGGGTCGTATTTCCAGTGCAATCCTGACTTGAGCATTGATAGGAGTTCTAGAATACGACCCTAAGAATGCTTCAAGTCCTGTTAAAGTTAATTAGATGAAGTGTGTTCTATTTTAAGATGTACTTTGTTTAAGGAAAGGAAGTTTAATAATGTTATATATACACGCACTGTAGAGTCTCTGCGCGTAATGTTTAAAAGAGAATACATGGTAATGTTTGCAGTACACTGGACAAAATTTAGGACGACCCCGTATATTACCATATAAATTTTCTCCGACCAACTTGTGTATTTTAAAGCAAGCCTATTCTGCAGCCGCTGTATCGACGCTCTGTGACGCTGTGCGTGTGTTGGCAAGACTTAGTAGCGGTCTAGTTGAGGGTCTGAAGCGAGGAGCCCTCGCTCTTGCCCTTTAAGTTGGAAGCCTTGTCCGTACATTGGCGCAGGACACTGCGATTGGCATCTCCGGCACTACCCCGGAGAGCTAGTAGAGGATAAGCTAGATATCTTCCGGTTCCTCCAGCCGCCCGGTTATTGGGAGCTGGAGAGACATCGTTTTTCGGTGTCGGGAAGTGAGCGTGTGTGTATAAGGTTCCTGTGCACACTCAGGCTATAGTGCCCTTTCCGTATACCCTAAGGGTCGGTAGGGAGGGTCACTAATCAAATCTAACGTAGAAAGATATGGGGTTGTTGACAAGACGCTGTGCGTGCTTTGGCAAGACATTGACGCAAGTGTGGGTGGTATTTAAGTAAGTAGCGTTACGTTGCGACACCGCATTGCTCGTGTGGCACTCTTTGCGTCGCAACGCACCGGAACATGCAGCGCCCGAGTGGCATCGCTTTTAGGTTCCATGCAGGCGCACATCGATTAATAACAAGGGTGAAACTAATCTCAAATTATACTTGCTACAAAAATCGGTATGATAGTTATTTATGTAATGATAGTTATGCAAGGCTGCAAAGTTGTTTTTTGCAGCGAGTGCTTGTATTGAAACCTGGGCAAGCGAGGGAAGCTAAGATTCAAATATAGATTTCTGAGCGTCGTGAGGGTTTCAAGGCAAAACAAATTTGCTGCCGAGCGAAACACACAACTTTTCACCTCACTATAGTGGGGAAATGGTAGATGAAAGAAAAACAGTAGTACTCTAAAACCTTTTTTAATGAAAAGAAAAAGTTTATCTTCGGATGCGTTCTGAATATACACCTCATCAATTTTTTATTCTTGCTTGTAATTTTATTTTGTGCGATTAAGTGATTAGTGAAACTATTTTAGTTCTTCGACGAATTAAAATAATTTAATAAACACAAAAAGTTATCATTGTCAATTTAATGCCAACAATAATAAGAAAAAAATATACCAACGGATTTATGTTACTTAAATAAGTAATGTACGACAAATCGCTTAATTGAACGTGCCATTATCTTTTTTTTTTTTCATCGACAGAAAAAGTTATGCGCACGACAGTCCACCGTCAAGTTCGAATTTCAAAAACCTTTTCCACGCTAGCGTGCAAAAAACGCTTTTGCGCGCAGATTTCTATTATGAAAGCCTTTCCGAGCTAGTTAGGTGAAAAAAAATTTGTGCGATCCGACTGTCGTTTGCCTTATGCCATGTCCGATATCCGTCCAAAACAATTACTGTTAAATAAGTAAAACGCGACCAAATGAAAAGACAACATCAAGTAAGAACTATTAATTTTAATGTTTTAATTTAGTCGAGTATTACTTATTCGACAGTCATTGTACGGTTAATAGCGCACATTAAGTATGTTACCGCGTCAGCATTTTTGTGTTTAGTTATAATTTATACACATTTGCAATCAAGGCATTGTCATAAGCAAGCGCGTATTTATTTTATAATCAAGTAAACGAAATAAATAATATTTTTAAGATCTACAACTATTCTTTATTTATCAACATCATAATCAAGATTTGTGTAGCAAGAACAAGCGAACAGTATTATTTTCGGACGAACGGACGGAGAACGAAGGTAGGTACAGGGCCAAGACCGCCACTGGATGCGAAAAAATCCGTTAAACTCAATACAAAGATCTGTAATGAACACACAGAAATTAACAAGATCTGCTGATTAGGTCTGTAGCTCAGTGTTGGTTGAGAGCGGTTAACGGTATGACACTGGTTAGAGTCCAGTCAGATCGAAGGAATTTTGCTTTGTCGTCGATCTTTGTGTCAATAATAATAACAAACTTGTAAAGTATTTTCACAAAAAAAAAATGAAAATATGGTAGTAACACATCATGATATTAAATTATTTAAATTATTGAAATTTTTTTATCTTGCCTAAGTAGGGGTGAGTCAAAAAGTTCGGGAAACTATGCTATAGACGCTAGAGAATAATTACTTGATAATAGTAAAAAAAACATTTCAAAAGTGTATTTTAGTTATAAGACAGAAATATTTAGTCCAAGAGCAAATTAATTTACTTAAATCATAAAGCTACTCTAGATTCAACAAAATATTTATTAGTTATTAGAAATTTTTGATTTTTACTTGAAAAAAAAAAGAATGAAAAATTGAGAGGTACTTCATTATTTGATTGGAGATTTATGTTTTCTACATTTAAGTGTGTAGCGCTGGTCAACGTAGGGGTTGCGTAGTACGACGAATTGATACGCAGACTTCGGTGTAGAAAGGCGTATATTATCAAAAAGGGGTACATTTACAGGGTTATGGACCCAACAGTATGTCTCACTAGCGTGAAAGCATGCAATTCATTGGAAGGTCAATGAGTTCAGTGCCAAGCCTTGAAGTAGTAGAGAAATAGGACGGAATCGGCTCGAAACACTTTAGCGACGTTCAGAGCCACATAAATGCCGCAATTCAAGTCATATGAGATGACTTATACTATTGAAGTTAACAAAACGATAGCGCGTTTCAGAGTACAACTAATGCCATCTAGCAGAGGTGCGATGGAACTAATTGCATGTTAAAATTGTGCTTGTTACAAGTGTAGTTTGATTTCATGCTGAAACCAAATTTCAAAAAATATATTGCTACAAAGAACATACTAACAAACTACAAAGAGATACTACGTATTGTTTCTTTGGATAAATGTCTGTTTATCATTACAAGCACAAGTAAAAGTAATCGTTACCGCGTGTGCCTTCGGCGACATGTCACTACAACATTGACTATGAAAACGCAACGAAATGTTGCTTTAAAAATATACTCTAGAATATTGGTAGGTCAATGCTCTAGAATTTAGAATATTAATCTGAATAGCAAACTACTTCTTCTTTGTCTAAGAATATATTTTCTTAAAATACACCCAAGAAATTTTGAATTCATTTAAGACTATTTAAATTTGATGTGAGAGATAAAAATTTCTTTATGTAAGCAATGTGCAATTAATTGATTACGAATGAAATAAAAACTTGAAGTGAACGTATTTGCCTAAAAGTTAGGATAACGTTAAGAGTAAAATTGTATTAGAAAAAGATAAGCAGTATTTTTGTAATGACAATATTTTATTACTTTTAATAAATATTCTTTCAGAATAAGCAAATATTTTGAGAAATGGCTCTTTCTTATTAATACAATTCCTTTTTATTCTGTGCAGTGGGCAAACGTAGCGAGTGCCGGTATTTTTCGGATATTAAAATGTACTGGAGTAGTTCCTGCGTGATGATGGCCTGAATGAAAGGCAGAGGGGGACTAAATGAAGTCAATTATTCAATGATAATTAACATCCTTTTTTGACGCATAGATACCGATTAAATTGTTATGCGTGTTTGTTTGATTTTTGTCTTTTTTTGAACAAAGTCCGCTACTACTATTGATAAATTCCAAAACAAATAATTTATAACTTTAAATTTTTGAGGGAAAGAGACGCGTCTTGTATTAACCGATACGCATATACATATCTATAAATTCTAATATACTAATAATCTCAGTACAAAGTACTAAAAAAAACCGATCTGAAAATTTAATGCAATTACATGAAATTGGTTAACGGAAAGTGCGCTAAACCGGATTCATCCCCAAGTTTGCCACCCTTGGAGGTGGAATATTTTCTTCAAAGTTAAATGGGACCCATTTACTGAGGTACCCTCTTTCCAACACAAAAAGAATCTCAAAATCGGTTCACAAATTTGCCAGAGTTATCGCGTAACATACATAAAAAAACATACAGTCGAATAGAGAACCTCCTCCTTTTTTGAAGTCGGTTAAAAATGAAACGCGTCTCTAAAGATAATTCGATATTAGCAGCCGTGAAAAGGGCTAACGATGTTTGATACAGCGGATCAGTGAAGCCACATAGCGCGTCGCGGGCTCGCGAATTACGAAATAAATAATTCCATATTTTCTTCGTCGCCTCTTATTCCAATTCCCCAGGTCAAATGGATCAATTGATCGATTTCAAACATAATTGGTGAGACGATTTTGTTTTGTTCACTTCTTCAGTCGTGGCTAGGCACTGAACACCTTCACAAGCATTTCACAAGTCACAATTTAGCACCTTGCACAGCCTGTAGGGTTAGCATGATAAGACGCGATTTTCGCAAGAGCGATATAATACGCGAGATCTCTATGCGAGAATAGTAGTATCTCGCGCTTTACATCGCTCTCGCGCTAGTCGCGCCCTGTCGTGCTAGTCCTACTGTAGTTGCAAAGTAATAAATAATACACAAATGTCAAGAAAGTGTCAAGAAATGTTAGAAGAGTGCTGGAGAGGAGAACGAGGACCGATAACAGAAGCGTCGGCCGCCAGAAGCCTAAATGGGCGGATTATATAGTAAAAGTAACCTGAAAAACCTGGATTGTAAATAGCCTAAGACAGGTGAAAATGGCGTTTAAATCGCTCCTTGTGAAAGAGTTTATCCAGGGTAGTACTACCACCTTACCTATTTCTGCCACCAAGCAGTAATGTCAGCATTACTGTGTTCCGGTTTTGAAGGGTAAGGGTGCTGGTGAAATTACAGGCACATGGGACTTGTCATCTTATGTCTCAGGGTGACGGGCCCCTCAGATCTTTACAATTGAAAGCTCTGAGTGGCACTGTAAATGTTATGGACAGGCGTGTAATGGTAAGCTTACCATCAGTCGCACGACTTGTGCATCCTGCCACTTGATATTATAAAAAAAAGACTAGAAGCTGAAAAACAAGAAGTACAAACGTCCGTTAACTTCAAAGCTTGATTAGGTATCATGCTGTTTCAGTTTTGCTTTGATAAAGTATATAATGAATACGATCGATCAAGGCTTTTCTTCATTACTCCGATTACCGGCCTGAAGTAGAAATCAATATATTATTTTCAGTATAGTGGATACTCACACGATGTCGTTAAGGCAACCTGTATTCAACCTGGATTCAACATAAAATTTCTGATGCCACAAATAGTCGAAATGCGATCGTCTACTAGTATGTACAATAGGTCTAATTTTTCCCAACCCGTAAATGTGCAAAAGTAACTACAGGATCCGAAATACGAGACAACAAAAGTTACAGCTATTCAGTGGGCGTGAAATTGACTAATATCAAAAGCAAACGAGACGCGATGCGACGCGACGACGCGACATTTCTGTTGCCACACGTGACTGCGCAAATGTACTGGTACGCGTCGAAAGTAGGACCAGATATAAAAGAAACTCACGTGGTTTCAAAGATAAGTACTTTATACTATACTATTGAGAAGTTAACCTAGAGTTTGTTACGTAACAATGTTACTACGCCGTATCTAGGGACCTAAACAACATTCAAAAATAAACCGCACGGACTTTATGTAACTCGCATCGTATAAAAGATTTCAAGATAACACGTTCGTAGGGCTTCCAATACTTAACTACTGTAACTCGACCAATTATATGGAAGATCACGAAACTGAATGTGAAAGTAAAGGGTCAGTTTGAAGGCTTGTGATTGGTCAATTTGAATTTCCAACTGAAATCTTAACGAATGAGATAACTATAATTTCAGATCGCAATTTAAATATCTGAACACAACACAATTTATATAAATATCATGTATGTTGTAGTATTTCTTGTTGTACAGATTACGTTTATTTTCGGTCCTATTTACAGCGCGTTTTGTGTACATAATGATCGCGGTGTACTTGGCAAGTTCTGAATAAAGTTATCATATCTTCAGCATAAGTGCTTGACCTAAGTTGCAAGTTTGTGGTCTAGAAAACATTTAAATAATTTAAACTGTTATAAAATGTTACAACAGATAAATACATGGAAGCTATAACAAAAGATTCTTATTGTTATTGCGACAGAATGAGGAAACTTGTTTGTTGAAAAAATATAACACAGACAAGCCTGCCTGTATATAAAACCAATTTGTTTACTCACAAGAAACACCTCTGTACGAACGGGTGACGACGCCATGATGTCATATAGTAGTACTTTATACCTTTTTATTAAATTATTTTAATAGCGCTCACACGACGCCATAACAATTAACTCACATTTGGTTGTAAAATAAATAAATGGCATTTTCAATTTATCAAGTATTCCAATTGTACAGTTCAAACATTTGTCACTCATTATAATTATTATCATGGGTAAGTATCATTAGTCTTGAAATTTCAAAATTGCCTGTTTTAGTAAGGCAAATTCTCTTGAGAAGAACATGTAAGAAATTCTAGTAATAACTTATACCTAGCCTGAAAATAGAATTGTTTTAATTATAACTCTACCTAAATGAATTATTGAAACTAAACAGAACAACTAATTGAACTGCATTCAACTATTCTAAATATTTGTGTTCGAAGATGATTCAAATAGTGCTGTGAAAATTTTAAATGATTAATACCAATAAATCAATTTTAGACTTCAATCAATTTTGTAATTTCAGTAAAATATTTTCATATTATCATATCATATTGATAGTTTGAATTATGATAGTGTTTAAGAATTCATAAAATTTAGTTTCTTTCTAACAAGTACAGAAAATTATCACTTGGTTAAAGATTATGTGGCCTTATTATCAAAGATTATTTATAATCTGGTGCTAAATGTTTCAATAATTTTATAAGCACTACATATTATTAATATTATTACACTTGGAAGTGTTCAAATCTGAATTAAAAATCTTAAGCTAAATCAAATTATAGTGGAATATATACAGTTGTTCATTAAAAATAAATATCAGTAGTGCTGTAACTTTAGAAGTTAATTTGTAATTTTGGGGTCAATACAGATACAGGAGGCTTCTAAAAGTTGCCTTAGTTACTGCAGGCACAAATACATATAAGCTTGAAACTAGAACAGCATTCTGGGTGACCATTATATTTAGAATTCCTTCAGGAAGTGTTAACTGAGATCTAGGTCATATAAAGGTCTAGGGTTATTTATAGGTGACACCACTTCAGGGTTCCGATGTACAATCGCATCACGCGAAATCTTGTGTTGTCTACCAAAGATATGAACATGCCATTGACAACCAAGGTCAATAGGTTCAAATAGGATTATAAAAAGTTAACATAAAATACTCACAAATCCACTAATAAGGATGATCAAAGTCTAGCAAAACAAAGGTCAAATTGAAGACACCTCTATGTTATGGTTCTGACTCCCTAGCAACGCAATAACAAGCGAAAATTTCGAAAGTGGTATGATGTAACAACTAGCATGTTTTTGTGTTCATTAGGTCAGTAGTGGCATCAACAGCGTGTTGCTAGGAAACTGAGGTAGAGGCGGCGCGCTCACCGCGTGCGCGGTTGATTGCGACGTCCTTTCGACGTGGAAGCGCGCCGCAGTCGCACGCCGCGTGCGACCAACTGCACGTGCTAAGCCCAAGGGTCGTTACATAACCAGGGATGAACTGTTCCACTTCGAGGACACCTAAACACGCTCCCCAACACCCGTTCCATATTTAGAAGGAGCGCCACTGACTAGCGATTGCGACTGGACGGTCCTGATGCGTCTCGACACATTTTTAGAACCGCATGTAAACGATACTACACGCCCCACGCCATACCGCCAACAACACAACGTGATTAACAGTTAACTTAATTGAGCTATCCAGGGTGCAAAATCCGAAATGCGCAATTGAAATATCTAGATTCTTTAAGAGCGACGTAATCGTTATATTGAAGTGTCGAAGGGTTCTTTGATGATGAAGGAAAATTGTAGGGAGTGGTAACCTAGTGATGCAAGAATACTTACTTTTGAGATGAAACGTTTGTTGGACGCACTAATTAGTAGCAACAATAATAAACAGCATTACGCGGCCACCGCACTTGAAATCAACATTCAACAAACACCTCGACACCCAATCATACCATAAACTAAAGAGTAACCTACATAAATAAACATATGATTTGATGAGGTACCACAGTCTATGGTTGATGAAGTTTTTGGTGAAGTGATTTGACATCGCTGTCTGCCCAAACTTGGACTATTTTTCCATCCCATAACAATAAAAATACGCTGTCAGGATCCTTAATTTTGTAAGAAAAATGTTCAAGGTGTTTTCTTCTACTCTTTTTTCTTATTTTTTTTTTTAATTTATTGAGCATTGGCTATGAGGCCTTCAGCTTAAAACTACAACAAAACAAAAATGAAATGGATAAACATAAAACACGCCAACGTAATAACGTCATTAACAGTAGAAAAACAATTTAATTTTCTTGCATAGAAAAATAGATGATATTATAGAGCGAAACAAACAAGACCAACATACTACAGCGCTATCTCACTTCCACGAATTATGCTGCAACTAATTTGCATCAGAGTTGCCAAGGAAATTGCTTGAAAATAGCCATAGTTATTAAAATGGGGCATAAAAAATAATTGTCATTCCTTTTTGCGTTAGTGTATAGAGAGGCAGTCTAAGTTTCATATATAATATTTACTTTAGCTACATTTTTTAATTACCGAATGAATTATGAAATTGAAAATAAAACAAATGAATGCTTGGTTATACAGTGGTAGATAGTTTTGTGTAAACTGGCAACAACGGCATTATCCAAAAAGAAGAAAACACGTTAAACTTGACGTGGACTACAGTCGCTGGCCCACTTCGAAATTAATGTGCGAAAGATTTCTTTTTATTTAATCTGTTAAAGTGAGAACTGAACGTGGAATAAAAGGCTGGATGTTGGTTTTCTAGAAAAACATGGCTTTATATTTGGTGAGTACATACTTTCTCACATAATTCGTCTTAAATATGTGACAGCTTATTCCCGAATTTCTAATGTGCTTTTGGTTTTTCGAGAAATTGTGATTTTTCTCTTATGAAATTACAGAGAATGTACTGTGTGGTGAGTGTGGTACTGTTACCATTACTGCTTAGTCAGAACGTGGAAGCTGCGGCAGTGATCTCGATCGATTTGGGATCGGAATGGATGAAAGTCGGCATCGTGTCTCCCGGGGTTCCTATGGAGATCGTGTTGAATAAGGAATCAAAGAGGAAAACTCCGGCCGTGTTGGCACTAAGGGACAATGTTAGAACATTCGGCGAAGATGCCGTCAACGTTGGGGTCAGATTTCCCAAAAATTCATATAAATACCTTTTAGATCTTCTTGGAAAACCATTTGACCATCCTATTGTGCAGAATTTCAGGTCAGTGACCTTTTTTACTAATATAATTAGATTAAATTATTGTTTTTTGTTTAAATAATATAAATAGAGCCCTGAAGAATGTTTTCTAAACTAAGATTGTACCTGTTGTAAGGTATAAGTAATATAACAGCAGAGAACATTAAGTTTTAATGCAAAACACATTGCATGTTGAACATTGTTGAGATTTTAATGATTGCAGTATGATGCAATGCTGA
>NW_020653608.1:832050-842845 GCF_003589595.1 Hyposmocoma kahamanoa | reverse complement strand
GAGCATATATTAAGATTATGATTTCGTAAGTCTAAAAAGTACATTAATAATATTTGAATTAAAAAATAATTTTACAAAATTGAAGACTACGTAGTAGATAATGATGTTTGGAAACACTACATGGCTTTAGATTCAAAGAAATTTGACTCAAAGTGTATTCTGTAGCATTTAAGTTTATTTGAAAATAGATCCCTATAGAGTTTTGTACTTGTTCTTCTCAGGGAAGTCAGCATAGTGCATGAGCAGTAGCTTGAAAGTGACGTTTTCAAGTGTTAATTTATTTTTCAGTACAAGAAATTATTCTTTGGCTTTGATTAGGGTGCTATTAATTTGATCTATTGTGATCACCACTAATTACAATTCGGAGCCAAGGCCTACAGTGTTAAAGAACTGAAGGATTATCCTGGCTTTGACTGTTTTGATGTCCTTTGGTTGTGACATGTACTTTCACAGTATGGAGCTTCATGAGCCCAGCAAGGGGTACAGCATTGGGTAAAGGAGATGCAGAGAAGTTTCATTTCATCAGATTCTACACTCTCTGTTTCCTTTGTACCTAAGATTTGACATGAGCTTGCTCAAGCCACAGTGTCCTGTTAACACCCTAGTCAGTATTCTAATGCCAGATAAGTGACTACAGTGTTTAGCACTGTAGTCACTTATCTGGGCGTTTGAATTGTCATGAAATGTTTTTTTTTTTTATGATATCTAGTGATGGGACGAACAATTTGTGCGCCTGATAGTAAACTACATGCCTGTCCATAAGAGTTGCAGTGCCACAAAGAGCTTTAAATCACAAAGATCTGAGGGGCACTGCCAGTGTGCCTGTCACTGAGACATACGTTGACAAGTCCTAAGTGCTTGTAATTTCATCGGCACCCCTACCCTTGAAAACCAGAACACAGTAATGTTGACATTACTGATTGGTGGCAGAAATAGGTAAAGTGGCAGTGCTACCCTGGACAAACTTTTTCACAAGGATCTCTACTGCTACTATAAATTATGTGGTATAGCAGAGTGAGGTTTCAGAAAAGTTTTATTTGACAAGAGCACACTTGGATACAATGTCATCATCCACAGCCCAATTTCACCCACTGCTTGGAGCACACAGGCATATACATGGCCTCATTTTCCTGTGCTATCCAACAAGTTTCTGCACTAATTGTTTCTATAACAGTTTAGGTTACATTAAATAATAAGAATGTGTCAGACAATCACACCAATTACCTGGTCTCAAAGTAGATAATTCCTGTGTACCATGAATAGCAGATTTACAAAATTAACTCCAATTACTACTTCAAACACCATAGTCTAAAATTATGATCCTGTTTTCAGAGAGAGATTCCCATACTACGATATTGTGAAATCAGAGAGGGGAACACCAGAATTCATACATGATGAGAAGACCAGATTCAGCCCTGAAGAGTTAGTCGCTCAGTTATTGGCTAAAGCTAAAGAGTTTGCCGAAATTAATCATGGTAAGTAAGCTTGGTCTTTCATTTTAGTTTTGTTACATTTCATTTTCATGCAATGTTCCTATATTAAGTTCATCTGTGGCCACAGCAGTTATGAAATCAAATTGGGAAGTGAATACTAGATGTTTTTAATTTTCTGTTAACAATTATAACATGCTGTTAATGTGCAGAATCATAAAAGCTATTATTGTATTACACAAGTTTTCCATAGTTTGAACATTATTGACTATCATTGTGCACATTATGTTTACATTTTTATAGCGAATTTTTCTCATTGAATGATTGTGAAATGTACTGTTCTTAAACATATTTCTAATCTACTTGTTTATTTGTGGAATCTGTGATTGTAAATAGAAGTTGACAATAACAAAATGTGTTAACAGTGCTCAGCAAAACATTCACATACAAACATGTTAAAGGTAGTAAAGCTCCTTGTGAAAGAGTTTGTTCAGGGAAGTACTGCCACGTTACCTATTTCTGCCGCCAAGCTGTAATGTCAGCATTGCTGTGTTCCGGTTATGAAGGGCAAGGGTGCTGGTGAAATTACAGCCCCAGGGGACTTGCCAACGTATGTCTCAGGGTGACGGGCGCAGTGGCAGTGCCCCTCAGATCTTTGCGATTTAAAGGTCTGAGTGGCACTGCAACTGTTATGGACAGGCGTGTAGTTTACCATCAGGCGCACGACTTGTTCGTCCCGTCACTGGATATTATATAAAAAATGTTAAAGGTATATTGTCTATACCATTTCCCAAAAAAGGAAAATTACTGAATATCAGTACAATATAAATAACGTAGTACTAACACAGTAGGACAAGGTGAATGATCTTGGGGCTTGGCTCAACTCTAAACTCAATTTTTATTTCATTATGATCTTTTTGTTGCTGTTGTTGTACACAGAATGTTTGGTTTTGTTAATAAGGTAACAAAACCATACTAAAATTCGAACAGTATTAAACTTTGGTTTTTGCGTTATTATGCAGCAATTTAAGGTGGTTTCAGTTATATGGTCACTCTAATATAACTGTACAAAACAAAGACAGTTCATCTGGAAATTGAGCTCAAAGTTCGGAATGCGTAGGTAATTGGACACTTATAAGGTGTGAGTCAAATATTTTATGAAGCTCTTTCCAGTCCAGACATGTGATACTGGACTTTTCCTCACTTGCGTCCCTTAATTTATAGATAGTTTTATTTACTTCCCAAATTCTGTGCATGGCTGACGTAGGAATGCATATTTACTCCTATTGCATCTTCACAGTTTGTTTTCTGTAACTAAACAATAAATAAATATTTACTATCAAACAACAATAAATAATAATCAGAAATCTGAACGAGGCACAACGTGTTATGTTTAATTATTGCTTTATAAATATTTACACAATAACAAAGAATCGGAAAAAATTGCATAGGTGTTAGACAGACCTGGGGGTCTACTCTCGATCTCCGTCTGACACCCGTCCGAAACAATTACTGTCAAATAAGTAATATTCGACAAAATTAAAAGACAAGTATCAAGTACGAAGCTTCATTCGCATCACGCGTTTTTTCATTTCGTTAAGATTGCATTACTTATTATACAATCGTCAAATTAGGCCAAGAAATTTTTGTTGTCTTAAGAATTCCTTATCGGTAGTAGATTGACGACGTTGCTTATATCATATAAATAATTCCACAATTAATTATTTCTGTAGGTCAGCAAGTGAGTGAAGTGGTGATCACAGTACCAGGTTATTTCAACCAGGCAGAGCGTCGGGCTGTCAAAGAAGCTGCCAGCTTAGCCGGTCTCAATGTACTCCAGCTTATCAATGACTATACTGCTATTGCTATCAATTATGGCATATTCAGGAGGAAGGTATGCAGTGTTATAATGAAAATTTTCTATGTTAATGATTTTTAAAATGGGACATAAATAGTGAGTGAGTAATCTCTCCTCATAGCAGTAGAGTTTTCTTGTGAAAGAGTTCGTCTAAGGAAGTACTGCCGCCTTATCCATTTCTGCTGCCAAGCAGTAATGTGAGCGCTACTGCGTTCCGGTTTTGAAGGGTGCTGGTGAAATTACAGGCACATAGGACTTGTCACCTTATGTCGCAGAGTGACGAGCGCAGTGGCAGTCACCCTAAGATTTTTGTGATTTAAATCTCTGTGTGGCACTGCGACTACTATGGACAGGCGTATCGCTTACCAACAGGCGCACGCCTTGTTCGTCTCGTCTGTGATGTTGCCATTAAATTACAATCTTAGTGGTTGGTAGTTGGATTTGTTTTGAATAAAATTACAAAGTGATTCGCCTATATAATATGAAACTGTGAGGAAGAGAGTGTGTGTGTATAGCGCAACTCACACAACACGTCACTGTCTCGGTGTGACGGGCCCAGTGGCAGTGCCTTTAAGATCTATCCAATTGAAAGCTCTGAGTGGCACAACAACTGCTATGGATAGGCGTGTCGCGTACTACCAGGCGCACGATGTGTTCGTGCCATCACTTGGTATTATAAAAGAAAAATGCAATAAAGACGAATCATGATGGTGATAAATAAAGTTAAATAAACATTTAAACAAGACTACATACCAAGAACACTTGTATACAAATAAATAATTACGACTGAGTGGCTCCGAAAATATGGATGGATAGTGAGACTCGGCATCATAAACTAGACAGCTTTATTTATGTTGGGATCCAAAACTAATATAAACAAATAAATTGGAGGTTTGCCTAGCAATCGAAAAATCAAAACAGATTAAAACTTCACTGTTTAGAATTATTGTTACTATAAAAATAATTCCAAACAGTGAATTGAATTTTGTAATCTATAAATATCACATAATAATTATATACTACAGGAAATCAATGAGACTGCATGGCACGCTCTGTTCTTCGACATGGGCGCGGCGTCCACCAAGGCTGCGCTCGTCGAATACAAGACCGTTAAGATTAAGGACAAGGGTTACGTGGAGACTGTGCCACAGTTGCAGGTCCTGGGTGTTGGATTTGACAGGTATGACTCATTTCCGTCAATCAATAAATTTATTTATATGGTACATTATTTTATTATTTATTTTATTAATTATAAACATAACAGAATTTACATGGGTGTAATATACCTGTACAGTGTCAGAAAAACCAATTTTGGTTTCACCATACGCTGCCACTCGTCATTAGTGTAAATTAATCGAAAGTATCGGATTGGGTTCTTATTAACCGACTTCAAAAAGGAGGTTCTCAATTCGTATGATTTTTTTTGTATTTGTTACGCGATACTCCGACATTTGTAAACCGATTTCGATGATTCCTTTTTTGTAGGAAAGGGGGTTATTAGTGGTCCCACACATATTTCAAGAAAATAAATTAAGGGTTGCAAGTTAAGGGGTGGTTTCATCTACTTAATATTCTGTAATTTTTTACTTATAATTACAACGGTAACAAATGTTTAATTTTGGTATTAACGACAGCACACGGATGTTGTTCCGTTACACTGGAGGCGATATTCGAACAGAAATCTATAGTTTGATGTGCTTTTGACTGTACATTATAACAAAAATACTATTTCTTTTTGTAACCTGGGTGAGAGATTAGTTAAAAATAGTAATTTTTTTATAATACTCTCACATTACCTATTATTCTGTGTGAAATGGGCGGGTATGTCCTCAATAGTCATCAGAGTCCTATTTGACATGTTTGTTTTGTTATTATTTATATTTTCTTTATTGTATTGCATGTCAGTCATTTTAACTTTGATTTAAGGATCCTAATAATATGCTGTCCAAATAACTAAACTGTCGTAACGCAAACGAGTGAAAATCGTAATCTTTTAATTTACAATGTTAAAGTTTTCCTCATTTTTTTCATCGATTTCGGTTTCAACATCACGCCAGCTACGAGCCATTATTATGTGTATAAACGGTACGATTATTCAGTAAAACAGCATACGTAGTAAGCGTCAAAAACGTATAACAATTTGTGTATGGAAAGTTGATTATTCTAATAATTAAAAAAAAAAAACATTTTGTTGCTGTTGATATTATGCTTTGTTGTCGCCTTTTTGTTTGGTTGTTGTTGGTTTTTTTATTTGTTGTACACTTTTTTAGTAGCTTAATAACATAACAATTGAATCCTTTTTGCGTCTGACCGAATGGTTACCATACAGGTCTGCAAATGCAGAGGTTTCGAGTTGCATTCTAGGGATCTACTTCCGTTCTCAATCCGACTTCCGTCCGAAACAATTACTGTCAAATACCTACGATTAAATTAAAAGCATGAGGCGAATGAAACTTCATAATTGACATTGTCCTTTGATGTAGTCGGGTAGTACTTATTTAGGTTTGGCAGACCTGGGCCTGGAGAAATATTTGTATGCCTTACATTTATTCCTCTCTTGAGTTTGGGTGTAATTTGTGGTTGTCTGTGTCCGTGGCACTCGCGATACAGAGTTTCGCTAGTGCGGGGCTATGAGAAAAGAAACTAAAAAAATTGTTTATTGTTTGTTCTTAAATTAATATCTCTAAGTCGATTCTCGCTTCGTTACAAATTATCTCGATAGAAATGAACTATATATACTTCAAACATTAATAAACACACTGAAGCAAAACAACCAAGAAGAGAGAAAGAGAAGAAAGAGCATTTTCGTCAAAATGGATGAAATGAAACAATGAGGCAGGTCATTTACGTTTTGGATAACACACTAAGGGAACCCTGGACGGCAGCCAATTACATGAACGGTCATTTTTTCCATATCTATAGTCGTCAGACAACGGTTGTTTTGATGTAGGTCTTTTTACACATCAGCGGATGCAGAAACGTAAACTGAATTTATCAATTAAAAAAAAATCGTGTAAAATGTACCCTTTATTAAATGAATTAACCCGTCACGCATTCACGTATCGTTAGAGACACAAGTTTCCATAATGATATCGTAGCGTCCTAAAGCGACACGTATCTCGTATATGAATCTAACGCGCAGCTCTGTTTTAATTCACCATTTAAAAGAATTTAAAAAATCTTACATTTTTTTTTACAAAAATCATTAGAAACACATGTGTAGGACGCGCGTGGTTTAAATGTATCCTTTGAATCTAAACGAAAAAGCTTTTTTAATGAATTTGATATTTATAATCATTTTGTATAAAATCAATCAATCTGCCTTAATCTGGAATTTTATCAAAGGTAAGAACAACGGCTGAGCAGCTATTTCGGATTGCAGTCTGTTTCTGGATGGTTTGTAAATTATTCCAGCGTGCCGTAACTCCCACCCCTTTTGTTAATGTTCCTACGCTAGTATTCGCAATTAATATCAGCATCGATCAATGCTTAGGCTTCATGCAATCAATCCATGCCGATTATCCGCGTATGTTGTGCTGATATTCGCAACAATCCTGGTTCAGATCTTAAGTATATAAGCTAAAGAGTGTATTCATACTAAAAGTGCTCGTGTTTTTATGCTAACAGTTGATTCCTAAGTTACATTTTTATATTAATTTAATTTTTTTTTATTAATTTACATTTTTATATTATTCGTGTTTTTTTACTTGACGATAATAAAATAAATATTAATTTTATCGATATTAGTTAATAATAGGTTTTTAAATTATGACCACCACTGCTTGATCCTTTTAATTAATTAACACGAATATCGAAAACAAAAAATCCTTTGATTAGACAGGACCGGAGATCAACCAACCCAATCAACCCGCCCTTGTTTTAACCGAGTTTTTATTCAAAGCGTCGGTTTAAAATCGTCAATTTGGTATTATTCCATACTTAATACAAATTTTGATGAAAAAAGAACTTTTTTAGACGAAAAAGAGGCAATTTCACGTAATACATACGATTGCAACAATCATTGTAATCGTGTGCATTCGCATATTACAATTCGATTTTTTTTTAATGAAAACCGATTCTATTTCATATGATCTAACAATTTTTTGTATCGCTTTATTGAAATGCGATTTTCAAGCGAATCGATTCAATAGTAAGGCATATCGAATCGTCTAGATCAGAAAGCGATAAACTTTTGTAATAATATCATTCAATTTCAAGAAAACTCAATTTGCTTCGCGTATTTAGTTGTAAATAGTTTTTGCCCTCGAAGTTAGGCGTTAATGGGTTTTAATCAGACTTAATCCCGGCGTTAACAAAGCGCTAAAACCCGGACGACTTGTGCCATTTTTGTAGCAGTAGAGCTCCGTGGGAAAAAGTTTGTCCAAAAAAGTACTGCTTCATTACCTGTTCCAGCCGCCAAACAGTAATGTGAGCATTACTGCGCGTTTATAAAGGGTAAGCGCGCTGATGAAATTACAGGCACATGGGGCTTGTGGTTGGGCAGAGTGCCCCTCAAATCTTTTCAACGTTCAGAGTCATATTGCGTGCGGCGTGGGCCAGTTCATAGCAGTTGTAAGCGACACATCTTACCAAAGGCACACGACTTGTTCATTACGTCACTTGGTATAAAAAAAAACAAAAATACCAGGTTTATGCCATACGGTATAGACTTAGGTTCAAGTCCTATCAGATAGAAGGAATTTTTGGTAATAAAGCATCATAACATTCATTACAATCAACCTTATGTTTAATTTTGTTAATCATGCTTTTTTGAAATGTAACTATATCTGAAACTCTCTCCCAGTTACGATTAGACAAGCGCAATCGTTTAACATATTTAAAAACCAAGTAAAGTCATTCTACCTTTCACAGTAGCAATATAAGCATTGACTTCCAAATAAATGGACAACGGGTCTAATACAAAAACCACGAAAAAAATGTCCCAAGTCAACCTATTTAAACGTAGTGACATGTAAAGGAAATGAAAAAGCTAAAACGTTGAATTTCAATTGTAATGTCATCGCAGTACTGTCTAATTTTGCTTGCTTCGCTGTCAGTCGAACAAACGAAGACTAAAGCGTGAATGACGATCTGTATACGATTTTAACGCCCTATAAGTTCGGACACTTTTTAGCGCGGACCCGACGTCCATATAATTGTAAGTCAATGAATATAAGTATGTATATTTATAAGTATGTGTTGTTTAATAATTTCTATATGTATGTGTAAATGTTTATATCTATCACCCCCGCCTTTATTCAGTTTAGTCTCTCTCCATCCTAAGGTTGTCTGGAAGAAATCGCTGTAAGCGATAAGACCGCCAATTGTTACCCTGCTAATGTGTTTAACTTTTGCCCTGTAATCTGTCTATGTATGTGGTGCTGACAATAAAGATTTTTCTATCTATCTATCTATCTATCTATCTATCTATCTATCTATCTATCTATCTATCTATAATGAAATAAGTATAAAATTTTCCTGCACTAATTTATTACTACTATATCATCAAATTTGGAATGCGACATGTTTATTTATATTAATGTTGATAGGTAAACAATGTACAATGTAAATAAGTAAACAAAACCAATTGTATACAAACAACGAAACATTCCACAGGACTTTGGGCGGACACGAAATGACGTTACGTCTTCGCGAACATCTGATCAAGGCGTGGGAAGCTCAAGGCGGAGGTGACGTCAGAGCTTCGCCGAGGGCCATGGAGAAGTTGCTCAAGGAAGCCGAGCGTTTGAAGGTGGTTCTTTCAGCTAACACCGAGTTCTACGCTCAGATCGAAAGTCTGCTCGACGATAAAGACTTCAAGGTTCAGGTGAGTACCAGCCGTGTAGATCCGGCCTTACCCTCATTGTCATAACTAACGCATTTGGATTTTGGTAAAATATAAAGATATCCATAATATTAACCTTAGAAAGGCAATGAGTCTAGATTCCACACAATTATGATTCAAAGTGAAATGATAAAAGACTAAAGAGAGGAAAATATTAATTAATATTAAAAGTAATATTTGACGTGTTAGGACAATTGCTAAAAGAACATGTTACTATTTTTCCAGGCACATCAATAGTAGTCTGCTGAACTTCTGATGATATGTTTAAATGTATATCTATTACTGTATTTTCGTTATTGCTCTTCTCACTAGCACTCATTTTCGCGCCCAAAATACGAAAAGTCGAAAATAAACAAAAGAATATACCAATACACTTTAGATTAAATGTTACCTTTTTTTCTTTTTTTTTAAGTAAGCGGTACAGGTAGGTATTTTTAATTCTTGCTGTTATGAACACTGGGCAGTTGGCCGTATGCGTTTTTCGTTTGCCTCTTTACATAGTTCATTATTATTGTGCAGATTTAAAAGTATGGAGAAGAGGACAGTAATGGGTTTTCATACTTACTTTGCAGGCCTTGGCCGGAAAGACACACAACAAACTTTCCGTGTTCGTTTTTTGAAAGTAATGCAAACATTTCCGTGCTTGTTTGAGAAACAGTAGGTTGTACAACAAGTGCATAAAACGCGTCATCTTACCCGAGACGAATATATCCACTCGAGCCGCAGGCAAGGGTGGGTACTTAAGTCGAGGGTAAAATTAGTTTTATGAACGAGTTATACACTCTGCTTTTCACTTTCAATTTCGAGGAAATTAAACAGCAATATTACAAATAATCGATAACACAATTATTGCCTAGAAAAAATAGGAACTTTCTGCCAATAAACTACTTTTTTTCTACATGTCACTCAGGTCGGACTACATAATGCTCAGTTATATTTTACAAGCTTTTGTTTTTCATGCATTTTTATTTCTTATTAGAATTACTATTGCCTACTTTTTGTAATATACCAACTTTTTGTAATATACCACGGATTAAAAAAACAAAAGTAAAACTTTATTTTATAAAGTTACAGCGTGCGTGGCTATTGGCGCAGGCGTCATTGCCTCGGTCTTAAACGGCGATTTTATTTTATGTACTAGAGCAGCAAATCCTATTTTATGCAGCCTACACCGAGCATAAATCGACCCCTCCCACGTAAAGTATCGTATGTCAAAATTGCCAAGTTTACAGGGGAGCCTTTTAAAGTTCTGAATTCACTGAAATAAGCATAACACGTGACTTTAGATTTCTCACTTTTATTCGGCAAATCTCGTAACACACGTTGAGTATCATAAAATCCTAGATATCGGTTAGATGATCTATTAGATGACCACTCTATGTGAGTAACAAGCTTTGCCAAATGAAACGGAGAACTTTAAAACACTCCCCTGTAAACTTGGCAATTTCGACATACGATACTTTACGTAGGAAGCGTCGAAACATGAACTTAGAGAAGTGAAAATATTATTTTCTCAAACATGCGTGCGTATTTAATACAAGCACTGCAACTCGCACTCGTCCACGAGTCCTTCACTTGCCGGCCCCCAAAGCGCTTTGTAATGCAGCGAGTCGGCCGCAGGTGACCCGCGCGGAGCTGGAGGCGCTGTGCGCGGACCTGTGG
>NW_020653608.1:814819-831650 GCF_003589595.1 Hyposmocoma kahamanoa | reverse complement strand
GTAATTAGATGTTTTGCTGTTTTTCCCACACCACCGAATAGTACAGCCGTCAACAATGCCGTCATTGTTAGAATTTTTTTGTAATATACGGAGACGTACACAAAGGTAATTGACCTGTCTATATTTCAGTGCAAACGGGAGTTGATATTTATAAGAGCTGTATCGCTAATGTGTTACCAGGAATATATGGCCCTTATTTCGTCTCTATTTCTGGTTATATACTCGATGGCTCCACCGCTCTCACCGATTTTCATCGTTGCTCGAGAGCAGCAGTACAGTTAACCGCATAGGTAGCGCTTAAAGAGACTCAGTCTTTTAAAAAGACAACTCCATTTTACCTTTGTTCC
The DNA here is from genome assembly GCF_003589595.1 of Hyposmocoma kahamanoa. Classification (NCBI taxonomy): domain Eukaryota; kingdom Metazoa; phylum Arthropoda; class Insecta; order Lepidoptera; family Cosmopterigidae; genus Hyposmocoma; species Hyposmocoma kahamanoa. The sequence goes on along the minus strand of NW_020653608.1, from coordinate 831,303 downwards.
CTGAACATTATAACTTGGGCCTTTCCAACGCGAAATTTAAGTGTGCATGCTCCATCGTCGACCTCATCGTCACTTTCCATCAGTTGAGATGCATCAAATGCGCACTTATATTTTATATATTTAAAAAAAAACACGACTCGACTCTAAAATTAAAACTGGAGGTTCGATGGTGATATTCAGCTCGAGATCTTAGGCTTACATGCAACGGAACTATACCTGTCTTATGTCTTATTGAACCCGAAGTTGATAAATACAAATATAGTAGTAGTAGTTAGTTGTGCGTGACATGTTGGTATATAATAAGGGCTATTAATATTAAACCTTTTGGGTTATGTACAACATATATTTAAGTAAAGAAACTTAAAAATTTAAACTATGTATATGGAAACTGAAAATTTCATACACGCATATCGCAAGTATTCGCACGGACTCGCAAGCACCTAGCTCACCTTGTAAGACTATAATTTATCTAAACCTGGTCCCGACGACACATCAAACGACCCATGACTCGCGGCGTAAGGCGTTTAAAGTAATGTCTCAGGTTTTTAATCTTAGGATAAAAAGACTCGCGACTCAAATTAGTTGTGAGTTTTAGTCTTATGACTCAAAGCTTAAGGGTTATACCTACCGTAAGGAATTAATAACCGTACATGGCACAATTCACGACTTTCGTGAAGTATAATATAGTAACGCTCGTGCGTGATTAATAAATTTAAATAATTAAAACATCAACGTTGTCATTAGCGAATGGCTCACTGACAGCCTTGTTGCCGTTCCGTCAATGTGACCGTCAATATGCGGGGTGCGGTGCGGTGTCTAAAGTTAGGGAGGGGCGCAGAGTGACCTTTTTCGTTACTTTTTTATTCTCTGCTGCCAGCCTAAGTACAGTTCCTTCACTGGAACATCTTAATAGACGTAGCATGCTAAATTAGCAAAGTGATACTAAATTACTAAATTGAATTTTAATTCTCGAAACCACGTTTCTAGTTTTCACACTTATTGACTCCTGATTGACATACCAAATAAATTTATGTCCTCCTAAGACCACCGGTATCACCTATGATATTTTAATTAATATTTTTTATTTCACGCTATCTCAATGCATTCGTTCGATCTAACATAACTTTGCATTTCTTAAGACATTAACGATTGCTCATAAAGTGGGTATTTTTTATCGGCGCATGAGTATACAACGGGAATCCTTAATCGAAATTGAACCTTTGTGCAAATACCGACATGGCGAATTCTCGAAGAGGTGAATATTGATTCAGAGTTACTTACTACCGGGGTTGTGTGTTTTTTAATTAGTAAGGACGTTAATCTTTTGATTTTTTATGTGAACCATAAAAGTAAAATTCATTTTTAGTACTTTTTCAACAATTGCTTTCTGTATCGTAGGTCCTCTCATTGGTCATCTTTATAGAGATGTTAGTTGATGAATTTGAGGCGATGTTAGTCAATTTAAATGAGTCAGGGTGTGAAGATATTCTAAATGTAGCAAGAAGACATTCGAGAGGAGGTCATTCCTCGGTCAGTTGACGGAAATGAGTGGAATTCTTTTGACGATGAACCGCTTTTTTTTCTTACGCGTGTCAACTAGGCGTGACTGAAAGATCTTTCAACCGTCAGCAGCCTTGGAATAGGATAAATATGTTTTCGAAAATTTATTAGAAGAATAATTTAAAAATACACTACTACTTGACGCAGTCTCTGTGCCTACCCCCGAATATTTTTGCAAAAACATCGACCCGTCATTTTTTTAAACAACGTCTTATCGATAATAATTAACATTTTTTTTAAATTGTAAAATAAATTTAATAAAAAAAAAAAATTGCAGCGTAAACCAGACTGAAAGATCTTTAAATACTAGTTCAAGAAGAAACGAAAATATTTATTGGCTTGTCAATGGCAATGGGTACTTTAGGACTCGTATTCTCATATTTTTGGCTTCTGAAACAAGAGTAGCTCTTATAGGTACCAGATACTTTTAATTGAGACCCAATATCAAAGTCGTTGATGGTTACTCATGCAATAAAAGAAGTATACAAATATTGATAAATTCGTCCAGTTGTTTTTTGATCCTGTTGATTGAAAAATGTTGTAGAGAAAACCAAAGAGACGAGAATGTAGCAATTAACGAACAAGTGGCGCCTTGGCGACAATTAAGCACAACACTTATTAGCACACAAGATACCAGTACATTTTATTTCACTGTTTAATTATATTGTACACCTAAAATACAGCACAAAATGTAGTATTGATGATACGTGGAAAATATTAGGCAAGCTGGTGAGAATTGAGTTCTATGGACGCCTCGCCATTGCTAAACGGTAATAACTTTGCGCGGTAAGAAATAGAGTGGAGGTTAGGGTCGTCGAGGTAGGACGCTTGCACTATTCAACTTCAAACCTAAAAAGTGTCAGATAGTACAAGAAAAACTTAAAAGTTTACTTTTGATAACTTCATGTTAAAACTTGTTAATTGTGATGTAAGTACTTATAGTCCTGCGAGGTTGCTAGTGTTTTACAAATAACCCTGTGTAATTGCTGATATTTTGAATCCATAATCGTTATGAATACTGGTAGAGGCAGTTGTGAATCTACCGCCGCGGTCTGCAACGGAAAAACTCTTTGTTCATAGTGTAGTGGGTTCGGACACGACATTGAAGTAAATATCTTGACGAGTGTCACCTCGATATTAATCATAAGCTTTAAGTAGCCAGTACTATTGAGTATGATTCCGAGTATGTATGATTGACAGTATGATTGAGTGGATAGCATTGGAGTCAAAAGACATAAAAATATATCGTATGTTCCCATGGGAGCATAGCGGCGAACACTGCCTACTAGCCTTTTTGCTCCTCGTGACCTTTGTACTTCTCTTGGCCTTTTCGCTCATTCTGGCCCTTCTGCGCCTCTTGGCCTTTTTGCGCCTCTTGACCACCACTCTGTGATTGATATTATGACTAATGAATGAGATTATTATAGTCTTTTGTTCTTGTACTTGACGAACTCGGTGGCTCAATGGTTTGAGCTGTGTGCGCTGGACAAGGAGGTCCCATGTTTTATTCCCGGAAGGACCAATTTTTGAAATAAACTTTTCTAGGTAGTATAGATTGTAAGGCTTTCATGGTTATTCACTAAACGAATATCATTAATTACAGGTTTCTTAGATTACGGGTTGATTCCATGGTGGACTCCATGATCAATCCGTGACCATGGAGCGTGTAACCGTTATGAAATATCGGGAAAATAAAAATAAATCATATCGTGTTAAGAAACCTGTAATTAGTGATAATAATTTTGTGGGTAGTGCCTCCGAGTCGATTTCATTTCTTCAGGTACAGCGGATTTCCTAGTTTAAGACCAGGTGATTGGTTGTCTCGTACATTATTATAATTATTGTTTTCGTATCACAGAGCTGCATCCCTGGCAACTGGCTACAAAGTGGCACCTTTGGTTGTGCGCGACGCCGTGGTTCTGCCTATTCAAGTCGTCTTTTCCAGGAATATTGACGGAGTTGACAGACAGGTCAGTACATTTACACACTGGACATTCTTTTCAAAATTTAACCCTGAGAAACATGTAAACGGTCATTCGGACTAGTGTTCATTACCTAATTTTCGTGGCAATTTTTATTATTTAATATATATATAATAGTTACACGATCATGTACTTCAAAATTTAAATAATAAATTTACCACGGACATTAGTTAGTCAACATTAGTCCGAGAATGGCTGTAAAAATATCAAATATAAATAAAAAGCTTTTATGGAATTCGAAAAAACATAAACAAAAAGGCAGTGATCATAAACCTTTTTCTTTAGACAGCAAAGGAAAACATCGTGAAAATTGATGACAAATGACACAATAATATGTTTATATTTTCTTAACAAGTTTTTAATGTTCATAACCTCTGTTTCTTTAAGTTTTTTGTTATAGCGCAAGTTATTAAAATAGATTGATTAAGTATATAAAAATAGAAAGTTCTGATTTAATCTGTAGTGAATACTAAGAGTAAAAGAAAGGTACTAATTACGTAATATGTTTGAGAATTTTCTTTCTCGGTATTTATTGTTTTTGCTTACAAAAAGACGGAACAAAGATTCAAAATAACCTACCGTCTAATGCAAAAAAAAACTATGTGTAGCTAATCTTATTCAGCTTCCAAAAAGGAACATTCTCTACTAATGTATCTTTACTCAGAGTAACAGCGCAAGATGACAAGTGCTGAACGGAATATACCTTGAAAAATTCGCTTAATACGAGATAATATACCATAGAAATCTTGAGGCTTGTGTTAGGAGTGTTTCAGGCATATAACCCCCAAATTAGCCTCCCTATCCATCAACCCCGTTTAGCAAACCACCATACTATAAACATGTCGGTAAATAAGTATGCTAATACCTTGTCTATGACAAATTGCGTATAAATAATCTGGGCTGGGGTAGTTAAAATACTTTGTTAGCATTGTATGTTTTGTTTTACAGGATATGGTGAGATACCAACGATCTTAAATTGCAATTGTGACGCAATTTGAAAGTCTGTGTGCGTGATCTTATTCTTCTCTAGCACATTTCTGTGGTTTCTAATACACACTGTGCTTTTGAATTTTTAAATAAATTCAATATAGACAGCTATATCTTTATCATTTTAAGTAAGCCTTACTACCTACTTTACCATACCTACTTTGCTGTGAAATATCACTTGACGAGCAGTATATTTACTACAAACATCAAACGTATTTTTTGTAATCTCGTCACTATTTATACTGCACGTTTGTTGTCTAACCTATTTTCAGTTTGATAATGATAACGGTACATTTCCCAACACCTCCAGTTCTAAATTATTAATAAAAATATATTTCGTTCCAGATTAAACGCACGCTCTTCAGCCCAATGAATCCTTACCCACAAAAGAAGGTAATCACTTTTAACAAACACACCAACGACTTCACCTTCAACGTGAATTACGCCGAATTGGAGCACATTCCTTCAAACGAGATTGCTTACATTGGCGCATTGAACCTCTCACAAATTGTCCTCACCGGTGTTGGGTCCGCCCTTGCAAAACATACGGGAGAGAACGTAGAACACAAAGGCATTAAAGCGCATTTCAATATGGACGATTCCGGTATTTTGAACCTTGTTAACGTTGAATTTGTCGCTGAAAAAGTTGTCACTGAAGAAGACGGTGATAGTACGCTGTCAAAGATTGGTAGCACTATTAGCAAACTATTTGGATCTGACACGGAAACACCTGAAAAGGCTGAAGAAAAGCCTGAAGAAAAACCTGATGAATCTACTGAAACTGCAAAGAACGATACCAAGAAAGCCAATGAGACTACAACGGAGAAACAAAATGTTACTGAAACTGAGAATAAGACACCCAAGCCAAAGACTATAGTATTGAAAGAACCGATCCAAACCGACGAGCAAATACTGAGCTTGCAGCCTTTGACTCCCAGCCAGTTTAAGAGCTCTAAAGCTAAGATTGCAGAGTTAAATAACATTGATAGAAAAAGAGTTGAAAGAGAAACTGCTTTGAATAATTTGGAGGCATTCGTCGTTGACGCTCAAATGAAGATAGAGATGGAAGAATATGCCGAATGCGGCACTCCGGAAGAAATTAACGAGATCAAGAAACTGTGCAGTGAAATATCCGAATGGTTATACGATGATGGTTACAATGCAGAAACTAAAGAATATGAGGATAAGTTGAAAATGTTGCATGAAAAGACGAACCCGATTTTCTATAGACATTGGGAACATAGAGAGAGGCCTGACGCCGTGGCGACTGTACGCAAAATGCTGAATAGTTCAAAAGAATTCCTTAAAGCTGCTAAGAATATGACAAAAGATGCAAACGCCGACAAAGACATATTCACTGATGTTGAAATTGAAACTTTAGAGACAAAGATTGCAGATACCGAATATTGGGTTGACAAATCTCTTGAGGAACAAAACGCGTTGAAGAAACATGAGGAGGTTAAGATGACAATTGATAGTATAAGAGAAAAAATGGGCGGATTGGATAGGGAAGTTAAGTATTTGATCAATAAGATGAAAATATGGCGGCCTAAGAAACCTGTTAAGAAAGAGGAGAATAAAACTGAAACTGTGATTGAGCCGGAGGAGAAAGAGAAAGCCGAGAGCCAGGAAGAGAAGCCAGACGAAGGTGCCGAAGTGGAGACCGAATTTGAGACGACGGATACCGGCGGAGAGCCCACAGAACCTCCTCTGCAGCTCTCCGATGCCAATGAAGACGAACATTCCGAATTATAATATGTATAATAGTTAGGCGAAAAGGTGGAGTAACTAATTTAATTTATTAGTCTTATTTTATTTTATACTTTAAATTAAATGGCTTGTTCGCCTTTCGTACTACTTGTAGAGTATAGAAAGTTTGCACTCTCAACAATATCACTGTGTGGCGTTAGTTATACTGCGAATTCGTGTAATCACAATCGATGATATATTTAATTAAAGAGATTATTTTGTGGATGTGCCCATAGCGAAAGACGTTCACATCCATAGTATCGATTACATTATCTTTTGTGAATTAAATTTCAGCGTTTTTCTGCATTTATTGTTATTGTAAGTAAAAAGTTTTATTGGACATGGAAGTTTCAATGTCCAATAAAACTTTTTAAATCATCTCATGAACTTATCGACGCCTCATACGTAAAGTATCGTATGTCGAAATTGCCAAGTTTACAGGGGAGTGTTTTAAAGTTCTCCGTTTCATTTGGCAAAGCTTGTTACTCACATAGGGTGATCATCTAATAGATCATCTAACAGATATCTAGGATTTTATGATAATCAACGTGTGTTACGAGATTTGCCGAATAAAAGTGAGAAATCTAAAGTCACGTGTTATGCTTATTTCAGTGAATTCAGGACTTTAAAAGGCTCCCCTGTAAACTTGGCAATTTTGACATACGATACTTTACGTGTGAGGGGTCCAATTATAATATATAGGAATAGAATACGCACTTTGTAATTTGCATTTATTGTATTTATCACAAAGTGGTGCGAAGTGCAAACATGCTATGTCGAAATACTTAAATCTCAAACCAGACTGTGGCCGCCTTTCTGACTAGATTCCAATTTTAAAAATGTTTTATTATTGTTTATGGTTTGTTTTCTGTTGACTTTTTAAGCGCGGCTTCTCTCTATGGGTTCCTACGTTTTCGGAGGACAGATCAAATGGAGTGTTATTTTGTAATCGCACCTAATCTGAGTTATGCTACCTGCGACATGTAACGCATATTACAATGAATTCATATTTTTCCGCCTTTTATTTTAAAGCAGGTAAAAAGTTTATATATAATACTGTGTTGTTTTTGTGCACGCATTCGATTAAATTTTCTTTAAATCACATTGAAACACAAGAACAAAGAAGAAATAAAAGCGGTATTGAGTTGCTGAATATAATTTGAACTTTGCGAAGGTGTATTATAGCATTGCATTTGATTTGGCTTCTATGTTTTTAATTTTCATTCCTACAATTTCGCAGTGTCCCCTGATAGACGTGGATAAATTATCGTATTTATTAAACTTTATGTGATATTTAATAATGGCTAGAAAATTGCGAATGTTTTGAGTTGTTTTCGTGTTATAGATGGAGCTGTTGTGAACCTGGTAGGTTCTTAATTGTTTTATTGCGTACATTGCCTGCAACTTGATTAGCAAAAAAGTCTACTAACTAACTGAACTAACTGTCAGTTACTATTTTTACTACAAACTGCATAAACACTGGCACAACATTTAGAGATTCTTTTCTGCTTTTGTTCCAAAATCAAATGTCAATTCTATTACATACAAAAGGTTAAATAATTAAATTTGATTCATCTAAAGACGGCTTCTCACGGCCTGTGATATGACGGGCCGCGCTGCGCTGCGCAGATTTGGACGGGCGAGCTCGCGCCACGGGCCCATACATACGAATCCGCGCCGGCACGGGCGGCGGGCGGCACTTTTCCACAGCGCGTTGGCGCTAACTCGTGCGGCGCGGCCTGTGAAAACACGGGCCGTGGGAAACCAGCACGAGACAAACTTAATGTTAGCGAGATGTCAATTACTTTGACCTAACTAAAAGCAAATTAACGTCCTAACTGCGCCTAATAGAATGGACAATGATTTTTTGTTAAGAGTTACCATTATTAGAGATACTATTTTTTTGTTTCCAATATTTGAATGGTTTATACCACAAAAAATACACACGCTAATGGATATCCCAATTTTAATTAAATTTTTTGCTTTAAAGCCGACTCGAGGTAATTTTATTTTGATTGAAATCGATTAAGCCGTTTTAATATTCAGTTGTCATTGCAATTTGTGGAATGAATTTGGTTATCACAGGGGATAGTCCAATGAAATTTATCAATTAGTAATACAATATATACATGTTATGTAGCACGAAAACATATATTTTAAAGTTAACATATTGTCTGAAGTGAGATTCAATATAACCCTGTCGCAAAAAATAAATTGTACAATGAATGAACAAACTGCAGTTTTATTGCATAATAACATCCTTTTAGGCCTACTTAGCTGATATTGATGTCTGTTTAGGCAAACGTAATTGACGACGAATTCGGTTACAGGAAGCATTTTTAACTATCAAAAGAAGTAATAATAACTCTTGAAAAAATACGATTCGTGTTGTCGATGATCCCAAAGTCACAGGCGGTTTGGAGTCCCTTAGTCGACATGAGAGACGTTGCCGTTGGCTATCTATGTGTGTTGTACCTTATAATGCGGAGTGCTCAGAGGAACTTTTCGAACTTTTCCACCGTCACGTTTCCACCTTCGCACCTCCCGCATGAGGAGTAGAGCCCATCCCCACCTCATTGATGCCTGGCATTGTAAGACCACGCGGGCAGCACGTTCGTTCATTCCTCGAATTAAGATGTGGAATGGTTTCCTTCCTGAAGTATTTCCTTTGCATGGGGTTCCTCCTAAAGCGTGTCAATAGGGTTTTCAGAGGCTGGCAACGTGTAGGCAGTGTGTGCCCCTCAGATCTTTGACATTTAAAGCTCTGGGTGGCACTGCCACTGCTATGGACAGGCGTGTAGCTTACCATCAGGCGCACGACTCGTTCGTCCCGTCACTAGATATTATAAAAAATATACAAAAAATATAAAATACTACCTACTACTAACTACCTCCGTGGCCGAACGGTTACTATGCCGGACTGCCACGCAGAGGTCCCAGGTTCGATTCCCGGGCCGGGAGAAACATTTATATGGCCATTTGTTTCTCTCGTAAGTTTGGGTGTGATTTGTGGTTGTCTACGTGTGTATCCATAGCACCCGCGACACAGGGTTTCCCTAGTGCGGGGCTATGTTAAGAGTGTGCGTTATTATTATTAAAATGTATAAAAAATAGTATCCCTACTAGGTGGACGGATGACCTGGTAAGGGCGGCGGTTGCACGTTGCGTCCGACCGGTTAACAGAGTACGACATTTTACGAGGACACTGTTTCTAGGATGTGTGACGGCTTAAAGTTCTGAGTGGCACTACAACTGTCACTTATTGTCATGAAGAAAAAAATATTGCTTGCGATTCGATGCACATACATACCACAAAATAATTACTATTTCCTGGCAAATAAGACGATAAAGTATACTGCCATTTGTTACGTGGCTTACAACCATGAATAGGGCTACCCTAGTCTCCGTGATTCTCGCAGCAAGCCACTAAGACGTACGGATTCATCTTGTGTAATTTATTATTTGATTAGATCCGCCGCACCTGTGTGTGTTGATAACAAATCTTCTATTTGGTAAAAGCCCTTATGATTAGAATGTTCTGTGACGATGGGACGTCGAGAGTAAGAAAGAGCTCAAAAGGTTTCTTTAACAAAAATATATGCGATTTTAAACATGGAAAAAGTAGCAGTAGAGCTCCTTGTGAAAGAGTTCGTCCAGGGAAGTACTGCCACCTTACCTATTTCTGCCGCCAAGCAGCAATATGAGCATTACTGCTTTCCGGTTTGAAGGGTAAGGGTGCTGGTGAAATTACAGGCACATGGGACTTTTCAACTTATGTCTCAGGGTAATGGGCGCAGAGGCAGTGCACCTCAGATCTTTGCCATGTAAAGCCCTCAGTGGCACTGCAACTGTTATGGACAGGCGTGTCGTTGACCATCAGGCGCACGACTTCCTCGTCCCATCACTTAGTAGTTTCAGTCTTTTTTTTTCTAATGACTAGCAAATTGCGAAAACCTCACAGTCATGACCCTTACAGCATTATAATATCATTTATTATAATTTATTTATGTATTATGTATATGGCATTAGACGGCCACGAGTTTGTACATGCATAGATGTTACTGATCTATATCGCACACTGAGAATCATAACGTCACTGTACAAAAAAACTATTCTTTTTATTTGTAACGTCATCTTGGATTTAAGAGTACGAACTTTATAATGCAAAAACCCCCGTGTACGTTGTTTGCCTAGAACTTGCTGCATGACGTAACGACGTTATGTTATGTAAGGAGAATGGGGTTGTAGGCTTAGAGAATAGAAGGCATAGGAGACAGCGTGATACAGACTTTTTTGGTAGTGAAATGATAGAGATCGCTGAGTTGTGAAACAATTTACTCCTAACTCCGTGAAGGGTACCGTAATTTTTTGGAAAGTGTCGTTTTGCATTAAGTATTATACAGTACAGGGTTGCTGAGTCAGATCAAAGAGTACCTTGTTACTGAGCCAGATCTACGCTGATTAGTGGATAAGTTACAAAGTAATTTATTCTTTTATTTTCGAAGTTTAAAATTAAATTTCATGGCATAATTTGTTTTTATGAATATTTTGTAACGATATTGCATATTAAGAAATGTTAATTTAGGTACATGAAAAATTACCTATGAAGAATTGTTACGGACACCGAGCCACATACTCAGCGCCCCGCGCCCCAACCGAGACCGCGTCGCCGTTCCCCGCACCCCGCACACAGCGTCGTTCGGAGTCGCCGCCCCCCGCGCCTCGCGCACCGCGCCGACCGCCTCCTCGCCCACATATCTACTAGATGAGAGAGTTGATTTAGTACTTCATTTTGAACAATAAAGGTGGTAGTGGTAGCAGTCAGTAAGCAGTTAAACAAGTGTTTCATTTACGATCCTGATCCCGAGAAGAGATCAAGAACCTGAACAAATACAGTCCACCGAACATTAACGATCCTACGAGAGCTAGAATACCAACAGGAATAGTGATGCTAAACGAAGTTTTCGAAAACACCTTTATTTTTATTGTGGTAGGTGAAAATTTGTATACCTAATACTTCTAAAACTATGTAGGTTCCCTTTTATTTAAGCTAAAAACCGCATTCAAAAATCTTCGTCGAAATTGCAGTTACAAAAATTACACAAAATAGAAAATCTTGCATTGTATCACTGTCAGTCTCAGTGTGCGATTATATATTGCTTGGCAAACGGTAAATAAGTTCAGCGTTTTGAATAATGGCTTCCAGCTATTAACTAACCACGCGCTGTGGTGGTAAGTTGACTTTGAAAATCATGTTTGTTCAGCTTACGAGAAACGATGTGTATACAGCACGAAGTATGAAAATAATGATAAAGAAGACGAGCATTTTATGCAAAAATATCTGATTGTAATCAGAGTTAATGTAGTTAACGAACGTGGTGCCGCCTTGAAAATTATTTTGCGTACGGAATAATTGGCTAAGTAAGCGTGGAGGGGAATTCTTAAAACCAGATTGCTATTAATATTATGCTTTTTTTTATATAATACTAAGTGACGGGGCGAATAAGTCGTGCGCCACTCAGAGTTTTAAATCATGTATATGTATAAAAAATGATACACCGAACTTGTTATTAATTATAATTTTAATAACAGGCAAGGTGTTAAAATTCGAAACAAAATTGGGTTATTGTTGCAGTGTGCCTGCAGATACTGGCAGCTTGCCCCATACGTTGGGTAAGGCAACTGCCAGCTCTTGGGTGTCCTTTTGTAAAAAGGACGAACACTGGGAACTCATGGGTCAAGGGTTTCGAATAAAAAGGGCGTAAATAAACAGTTGGAGCCGAGATTTCAGTGCTTTGTCCTCTTTCCGCCAGCCCAGTTGCGAAAAATGACAACTATTAGTAGAGAGGTTTTTATGTTCTACGAACGAAATTATTCAATACCTTCCTTATGTTAAATTTTTATTGAATTGATATTCAATTATTTTTTGTGAAAAATTCGTGAGGTCCGCTGGTTTGTACCGTGGCTTAGTTGGTATAGCGTTTGGCACGGTATGCTAGAAGACGTCGGTTCGAATCCGGCCGGATCGAAGGAATTTTTTCTGAGTGTTCGATCTTTGTATTTATGATTATAATAAAGTAATGAAGTAATTTCACAAAAAAAATTGAATATCAATTCAATAAAAATTTGTAATTTACTGTTTTTAACATTTCGTAAAATATAATAAATTAATTCTTAATTGTACTTTAAAGTCAATTTTTTTGTAAAGTAATTATTAAAAATTGAAATATGTCTGTAATGTAATGTTAAATTATTCATGAGTTTATACCTAAACGAAGAAACATTTTATTTAATTTTTTATTACAAAATACAATGCAAATGGGATTTTTCAATTTACGTAGATAATTTACGTAATTTACAGGCGCAGTGTCAGTGTCCTTCAGATCTTCGCGATTTAAACTCCAAGTGGGACTGCAACGTCTATGGACAGGCATGTCACTTGCTAACATATAAAAGTAATTACATTTTGATGTGCATGGGGCCTTAGGAGGTTAATACTAACAGATGATTAGTAATTGTAGAATGTTCGCTTTTGAAAGCTGAGTAAAATCGTACGTCTTACGACGTATTCAGTTACGATAATAACGTCCATCATGGATGTTCGTGAGAAGAAAAACGATGTCATTAATAGTTATTCTCAGTTGGAAAATCCTACACCTACTGACTAGTTTACTCACGAACTTCGATGTCGGAAGTAATTTGTAAGTAATTTGTTAACTTTTATCTAAGTTTTGTACTTTTATCTAAGGTACGTTTTTGGTAGCTAGACATATATACAGATTTTATTGACTACTATGATGGTGCTGTAGATACATACACGCTCTGGCTTGAGTGTATATTTTGAGAGTAGGCCTTCAGGAAGGAATTTCTCTTTGTGTACGATCTTTGTATTAATAAATTAAAACAAACTGGTGAATTAATTTAACATAAATTAAAGGAATATAATGACTGTAAAATATTATATTTATGACGGTGTTATGCCACGAAAAAATAATAATGCCGGATTAGATGCACGAGATATTTATCATGTGAACTGATCGCAGACATGGACGACTTATGGAATAAAAATGTGAACAAATAGTTAAGGTGATACCAGTGATGCGCGCTGCTCATAGTGCGGTGCCACAGGTCACCAATCACGTCGGGGTCACCAATATGGCAGGTGTTATGCCACAATAAATATCTCGTGCATCTAATCCGGCATTTTCAACTTATACATGGCATAACACCTGCCATATATTCACTAAAATCAATTTACAATTCTTAAAGCGACATCTATTGGTAACCTCTGGTAGCTGTAAAGGTACCTACCTGGTTACGTGAAGTGGCAGTAGGTACTTCCCTGGACTTACTCCTTCACACGGAACTCTACTGCTACTAAAATGTCGTACAAATGCCCCAGTAGTCGCAGGTTCTGTTATATGTGGTCAAAGGTTCATAAGAACGTTATTATCATAATTCAATATTTCAACATACCATCGAGTGTATAATCATAATCAGAAATAGAGACGAAATATCATTTCATTTGTTTGAAAACTATTCTGCCAAATCATTACGGTGACAACTGTGTTCCGATTCGCCAGTCCGAATTCGAAACCACCACCACTTCAAATCGACCAGTTTAATTTGAGCATTGCTATAAAGGACGAAAAATTTCATATTTAATATGTAATTACCGATGAAATATGATTCCGTTTGTTTTGTAATTAGATGTTTTGCTGTTTTTCCCACACCACCAAATGGAAATACTTAGAACATAGTTAGTGATATTATCTTTATTACAATAAATACAGAATATTTTTGGAATATAAGGAGACACACACAGATATACGGATACACACAGGTCAGTTGCTGGCGCTTTACTATTTCAGCTTTCTAATTTGTGATTTCAGCGCGAACGAGAGTTGGTATTTAAAAGTGATGTAAGGCCCATTTGATTGATGAGTTGCCAGGGATGGATGGTCCTTATTTTTTTCGTCTCTATTTCTGGTTATATTCTCGATGAAACATACATACATCATCATAAACTCACATATACCAGTACCAGAACGTTTTATATGAAATAATAATAATTTAAATCGTCTATTGATTTCGATTAAACGTTCAAGTATATGTGTATAGTGGTTCATATGAGCGTTGTTAACAAGATTCAGCCTTTTTAGCGTTCCTCCAAATACGTCCATGAGTTTACATGCAATGAAATGTAAACAGATATTTGAAATTGTACAATACGCGGTGCAGGCAATATCTTGGGTCATTTCCTAGATAGTTCCGGCACTACCGTTTCTGTGTTCTGTTTTACTGCTAATTTAATTCGCTTGCTCGTTCTAAAGTATTTGTTATTGCAATGGCGTAAGCCTCGTTACTGAGAAACTAACGGGACTAACTACCAGGTTACATATTGCATTAGATAAGTAATATCTTAGAGGAAGTCCATGTATGTGGCATACATATTAATAAAAATAATAAATTGTATGTGTACGACCTTAGTACAGTAGAGCTTGTGACGGTGTGATAGAGACGAAATGTCATTTAATTTGTTTGAAAACTATTCTGCCATATCATTACTGTGACAACTGCGCTTCGATTGGCTAGCCCGAGTTCCAAACAATTGACGGGTGTCGTCAACTGTTTCACTTCCAGTCGATCATTGCTATAATGGACGAAAATTGCAAAATTACATATTTAATATTTAATTACCGATGAAATGTGATTCCGTTTGTTTTGTAATTAGATGTTTTGCTGTTTTTACCCACAACACCGAATAGAACAGCCCCCCATTGTTAGAGATATTATCTTTATTACAATAATTACAGAAAAATTTTGGAATATACGGAGACGTACGCACAGGTCAGTAGTTGGCCTGTCTATATTTCAGTGCAAACGGGAGTTGATATTTATAAGAGCTGTTTCGCTTATGTGTTATCAGGAATATTAATAATAATAATAATAATAATAATAATAACGCACACATAATAACGCACACACTCAACATAGCCCCGCACTAGGGAAACCCTGTGTGTCACGGGTGCCATGGACACACACATAAACAACCACAAATTACACCCAAACTCACGAGAGAAATAAATGTAGGCCATACAAATATTTCTCCCGGCCCGGGAATCGAACCTGAGACCTCTGCGTGGCAGTCCGGCATGGTAACCGTTCGGCCACGGAGGCAGTTATTTATATATTATGTTATGTTTGTATGTTTAGTTTTTATTTATATATTATGGTCCTTATTTCGTCTCTATTTCTGGTTATATACTCGATGCGGTGTGACCTCCTTAGATCGTCATCCAACCTTTTTATCGCCTTTCTCCGGTTCCTGGCCACTCGTATTTAAATTTAAATTTTGAATTGTACCATAGTTCTTTTGTCTCGCATTCTGATTTTGTTTCGTTCCACCGTTACTCCCTGCTCGATCGTGACAGCGTACGGAGCTGGTTAAAATTCAATCGTGTCTAATTTTGATTCCTTTACTAATTTTATAATTACTAGTCTTAGAATAATAACGCATAGAAACCTAGTCCAAGAAGAAGTGAGGCAAATTGAAGCGCTCCCAATGGGCCTACACGAGCGGGCGGGCCGTCAGTGGTCAAGGTCAACTTGCACCGCGAACAGCTCAAGAATTTTAGCTAAAAATGACGAAATGTGCGGTAAATGAGTGTAAAAATATGTCAGACAAACATAAAATAGATACTAACATCACATTCCACAAGGAAGTAACGCGTTTTAACTTGTATTTTTATATAAATATTCACTAAAACCGAAAATTAACCTACTACTTAAACTAGCCTACATGAATTTGATTTTTGCCTCACTTGTGACAGTTCGTTTGATATGAAACCTTAGAATAATAACGCATAGAATGATAGTTTCATATCAAACGAACTGTCACAAGTGAGGCAAAAACCAAATTCATGTAGGCGTAAGCAACTTGTAACTACGCTCGTCGGCACGCACACAAATATACAAATAATGATGCCATGGAATAACATTTCCCTCAAAAGTGGGGAAATTGTATCTTGCTTAACTCATCATTAAGTTAAAGGTGCCTACAGATTTGCCCGACATTGTCGATCAGGTGCCTACAGATGTGCTCGATTTTGTCGATCGACAATGTCGATCAGGTGCCTACAGATATGCTCGGTTTTGTCGATGAAAAACGAATATAGCACTTATTTGTAAATCCAAGATGGCGGA
>NW_020653608.1:814189-814809 GCF_003589595.1 Hyposmocoma kahamanoa | reverse complement strand
GGACACGATTTTTCAAAATATGCTATATGGGTATCCTTTTCGAGGTACTTGGGGGTGCTCATTACGAATATGGCACTCATTTGTAAATCCAAGATGGCGGGCACGATTTTTTCAAAAAAATGCTATGTGGGTATCATTTTCGAGGTATTTGGGGATGCTCAATGCGAATATGGCACTATTTGTAAATCCAAGATGGCGGGCACGATTTTTCAAATAATGGCAAGTTGGGTATCGTTTTCGAGGTATTTGGGGGTGCTCATTACGAATATTGCTTTTATTTGAACTGTCGTGTTTGCCATCTTGGATTTAGAAATGAGTCCCATATTTGTATTGAACATTCCCAAACATCTCGAAAACGATACCCAACTTGCCATTATTCGAAAAATCGCGCCCGCCATCTTGGATTTAGAAATAAGTGCCATATTCGAAACCTAAAACCGAAAATGCCATAAGCAAACATTAAAGAAAATAACTGTCAAAATAGATTAAAAAATCGCTTAAGAATGCTCCCCTTTTAAGAAAATAAAATATTTTAATATAAAATATTTCGCTTGAGTTACGAAAAGAAAGACGTATAATATGCTATCAAAGTTGTACTGGTGGTGCCAACACTATAGTAG
>NW_020653608.1:741599-814089 GCF_003589595.1 Hyposmocoma kahamanoa | reverse complement strand
CAATTCAAATAAAATTAAAATAAATAATTATTCAATAAAGCATGAACGCAGAGCCGTTAAAAGTATTATAAAATAATTAAGTGTCCCAATCACTTACAGGAGTTAACGAAAACATTTAATGTTTATTCGAGTAAATATTAGTTCAAAATGCGCAAATAAATCGAAATTACAGGCACCACTAAAATTTACGTAATATAATTATTTTGATACAGAATGGCAAAATGGGGAGAAAAAAAATTCGTTACTTTGCAACACTTTCGTATCTTGTTGCCGCGAAATTATTTTTCTGTTTTAGTGAATATTTACATAAAAATATGAGTTGAAACGCATTACTTACTTGTGGAATGCGATGTTAGTGTCTATTTTGTTTGTCTGTTGTATTTTTACACCCCTTTACCGCACATTTCGTCATTTTTAGCAAAAAATTTTGGAGCTGTTCGCGGTGCAATATGACCTTGAGCACTAACAGCCCGCGCGCTCCTGGGACGCGTTTGGAACCCTCTAACTTGCCTCACTTAGCGTGTGCGGGCTAGGTTTCTATGCGTTATTATTCTAAGTATGAAACTATCATTCTATGCGTTATTATTCTAAGTTACTAGTTTAAATCACATGCCAATTTTAATAAGTTTATAACCACTACAGCCTTATCATGTCCCTGTGAATACGTATCTGTAATTCAGTATATCTCGGGCCTTTTGGGGTAAGTGTGCTTAATATCTTTATATTCATCATCAAGGTAGGAAGTGTTTTATAATAATGTACCTGGTTTCTGTATATACCTTTTATTGTTACAGCCTTATGGTTTTGTTACCTTTTCTTTCTTTAACCGACTTGAAATAAATTTGTGGACCTGAAGTTTTCTGTTTTACTGCCGTGAACCTGGTCACGGCTTGTTAGGGTTACAAACCTCTCAAGCTCCTTGTGAAAGACTTCGCTGAACGAAGGAAGAGGGAAGTGTTGCTATCTTACCTATTTCAGGCCCCAAGCAGTAAGTGTCGAGACAACCTCAAACGGCTGAATTTTTAGGAAATTTTTTTAGGAAATAGAAAATTTAGGATATTTTAAACTACTTATTTCGAAATTTTCCAAAAAAAACCGCGGAATTAAATAGATACTTTACACATACCAATGATTTTTTAACCGACTTTAAAAAAGGAGGAGGTTCTCAGTTCGACTGTATGGTTTTTTTTGTACTTATGTATGTTACGATAACTCCGGTATTTGTGAACCGATTTTTATGATTCTTTTATTGTTGGAAAGAGAGTACCTCCGTAGTGGTCCCATTTAATTTTGAAGAAAATCATCCACCTCTAAAGGTGGCTATTCACGCATGAAAATTCATTTTTATAAATAGCGCCTAAATTTTATAATAAGGAGCAATTTATTTAATGGTTGATTTTGCTATTCTCCAATTCAAGGCGTTTTTCTCTCTCAATATACCTTGAGTAGTGAGAACCGTTTTTTATTATCTCCTGTATCAAGTCACGTGTAGTGGCGAACTAGGGGTTGAACCCGTGTTTGAGCACTTTCCGGTAACCGATTTCAATAAAACTTGGTAATTATATGTACTTCCACGTACTTTTGAGGTCCGTTTTTTAGTACTCTGTACTGAGGTTAGGTTATTTTATATCATCTGAACTAAATGGAATGCGTATAGCATACGTTATACATTTTTCAAATAGCTTTAATTTCGTTAACATAAAATAAATTCTGCAGCGTCACTTTGCGATTTAAAGCTAGGAGTTGCAATTGCTATGGACAGGCGTGTCGCTTAACACCAGGCGTACGACGGAGGGGCACTGCCACTGCGCCCGTCATCCTGAAACATAAGTTGACAATATCCATGTGCCTGTAATTTCACCAGCACCCTTCAATACCGGAACGCAGTGCTGCTCATGTTATTGCTTGAGATCAGAAGCAGGTACTTCCCTGGACGTACTCTTTCACCTTACGCTTATTAATACAGAAAAACTTAAAAACCTTTTTAAATCTGAGCGAAGTCACATCAGCCTATACGAATTTAATACCGGGTTTAGGAGCTGTTAATACGATATAATATGATATATTAAAGGTAAAATGACATATAAGTGACATTTTCCACAAAAAATCTCCAAAATATTTTTATTTATTTATTTATTTTTCAGGGATAACAAACAATTGTACATGAAATGTTTACAATCAGAGTTAAATATTTCTAACATAGGTACACGTACAATCAACAGCATTATCCACAAGTTACTATTAGAATTAAAATAAAAATTGCCGTGTGTGATGGGTAGTGCCAAATAAACTAAAATAAATAAAAGGTATATAAGAAATTAGCTCAGGGCATCAATAATAGCTTTTTAAATTTTGAAGCAGGCAAATGGAATATGTCAATATTGCTAAACAAATCATTGTAATGAGAAAGAATACGACGTAGAGAAACTCGCTTGCCAGCATTTGTTTTGCAGGTCGCCGTTTTAAACAACGAGTAGGAGCGCACTCGCCGTCGATAAACTCTCATTGGTACATTATATCTAATATATATGCACCAGTTGTGAGAAATTCACCATCTTTTTGCAGATAAAACTCTTATTAAGTTTATAGCTTTTTCGTTATTGAGTTTCACGTGCAGAAGGATAGTATTTTTCTTACCATAGCTATGTAAATTAAAAACTTTTTATGGAAAATGTCACTTGTGTGGTTTTACCTTTAAACAGACGATATATTGATAGATAGATATGTTTACCGCATACTCATAACCTTTCGTTTGGAGAGTTATGTGGCTGTGTCGACGTCTGCCGCGACAAGGGATCATGCCGATGCCTTGATTCTCACAGGGATAATGTCAGTTTATATTAAAGCTTCAGAATGCAGTCTGTAGGTTCAATAAAACTTAAATTAAATTTAAAAAAGCCAATATAACAGCGAAATCTAATATTATTTATAACTTTTTTTTATAAAAAAACCGACAAACGTTTGTGAAATTAGTATCTATTTGCCAAGTTTGATCGAAATTTTTTTTTTTGTAATAACCATGTGTCGTCCCGTCATCTGGTGTTATGCGATACGCCTATCCATAACAGTTGTAGTGCTACTTAGAGTTTTTAATCCTAAAGATCTTAGGGGCACTGGCACTGTGCCCGTCACGCAGAGACGTAAGTTGACAAGGTCCATGTGCCTATAATTTCACCAGCACCTTTAACCTTCCAAACCGGAGCGCAGAAATGTTCATATTACTGCTTGGTGGCAGTACTTCCCTGGACGAACCCTTTCACAAGGAGCTCAACTAAAAATCGATTAACGAAAAGTGGGTGAAACTCAATAAACCAGATTCACCCACTAATTTGCCACCCTTAGAGGTGAAATATTTTCTTCAAATTTGAATGCCACAACTACCTACTAAAGTACATATACCCTTTCCAACAAAAAAAAGAATAATCGAAATCGGTTCACAAATGTCGGAGAAAACGCGTAACATACACACAAAAAAGTACAGTCGAATTGAGAACCTCCTCCTTTTTTAAAGTCAGTTAATGAAAGTGAACTTATCTGCCCTCAGAACGAAAAAGGCACAACTGCTGTGTAAAGTACGCATGGTTGCCTTTTTTCATTATGAGGGCAGTTATGATAACGGACGTCTCCACTTTTTTTTTAAGCTTTTACTAAGCTTCCAAAGCTGTATAACACGTGCACTCAAGAGCACATCAATTTTGTACATTGGATCAACCTTATCGCAAGTGGCATAGAGTTGTATTTAAGTCTTAAGTGTCGAGTTCAAGTATTCTTGACATAACTGTCGCAGATATGTATGTATTTTTACGAATATCTTTAAGTTGACCAATACGTAGATAAGTTTTACTAGCAACTGTGACAAAACTCATAGAAGGAGATATTGGTGTGATTTTTTTTTGTTGGAAAGGGAGTGCTTTAATAGTGGTCCCATTCAAATTTGAAGAAAATCGCGCTTATTCCGCGCGGTGGTCGCCGCCGCGCGGCGACCGCGTGCGTCTAACTGTCATGGCAAAATACGCTCTATTTGTTTAGCTTTAATATTTTAACTTAAACGAGCGTCCCGGCCGCTCGGGCGTGTCTGGCTTGAATTTGGTCTACGCGGCGACCGCGCGGTTGTATTATTCAGAGGAATTTAAATGTTGTTGCCTAGTAAATGGAATTCAGATTTCCCATTAATGTACATGAAGGCGTCGTTTTTCTGCAAATTTTTCGCCTCGTGTAACTGAGCGCTAAGGGTGTACGATCCGGTTTATAGAATTTCGTCCACTTTCCATTAACCGATTTCAATAAAAGTTGGCACATAGATGTAATTACAATTAAAATAAAGTGTCATGGTGGCCTAGAGCTGATCTGATGAAAGAGATGGCTGAGTGGAGTAACTCCTCAACAGTGTACAGCAGATACCTTGTGTTTGGGCTCATATGATTCATTTTAGTGAGGATATCCATATGCATTTCAGTTATCGTTGAGGAGACCACGGTGACCTATTGTTTTGTAATCTGAGACGGTGACGAACAAACCGAAAACGGATAAACAAACTTTTGGAGTCGGCTTATTGTTCAAAAACAGTTACAATTATTTTAAATAAAGTTTCGAAAGTTAGTTAACTAATTATTTTGAACAAGAACTTTTGAATCGTTCAATGAACCGTATTACTAAAGGAAAAATTTGAATTCAAACTGATGTAGTATCGACTATTAATGCAATTACACAGTGAACGTTCTAGTCATACAACTTTTTTCAAAGTCCATTATTGCACCAAGAAATGTAGCTCTGTTCGGTGCGAAGTTCATACATTTAAAAACACACCAATAAATCGTATACGAGTGTACAGGTCTGTACTTAGCGTTGTCGGCAGCTATTCGGCGAGGAATGTGCCTGAGCCTGCTCTCCCTCCCGTCACTCCCCCTCCCTGGACTGCGCTACTTTTTGTTCCCATCATCCACCATTGACATGCACCATTGAATTCAACTTCTCTTGGAATTTTTTCCTCGAACTTTACCACTATAGGTTTCTGTAACTCGTAATCTAATTGCTCGAACTTCACAGGGCTGTTAAAATTAAATGATCATTAGGAAATACATTCAAAGAATTTTCGAAGTCTCTGGTCGAAGCTGAGCCTGTCTCTGATTACCATAACGCGTGCCGAATTATAATTTTTCTTATTTACATTAATATTATTTATGCTGGTCAATTTTGTACATTTGTTTGACTTTCTCTCGGAATAAGCAGCACCCTAAAATTTTGAACTTACATTATAACTTTTATCAAAATAGAAATTCCTTCCGAAATTTGGATGGGATAGCGAATGTTTATTTTAAAAGGGTCATCATTATGCAAGAATGACTACCTGGTTATCGTCGTATAAATATTAGAATACTGCTCAGTTTTCATAAGATAAATTAATAACTACCAGCCTTATCTCACGGGCATGACATCAGCCTCATCACAAATAAATTTTAAATCATACAATATCTTGACAGGCACCTAAAGCCCATTACCGGGCAACTTGTTTCATTGCTTTTGTTTTTTCCGAAGCCCCGTCCCGAAGGAAGAAGTCGGCGCCCGCGCCGTACATTGGCGCCTTTCTCCGGGTGAACGAGACAAAAGACGAATGCGGTCTCGAGTTGAAAAGAGATGGGACAATAGCATTCCGCGTCACAGACAGACAAGCCAAACGAATCCAGTTTGTTGGCCATAAGCCGGCCACTCGCTTGTGTCGGGTATTTCGGAGTGTTTTTCGATAGTGATGTAAATATAAAACTAATTTTTCTGACAAATAAAGCGTTTTGCTAACAGAGTGACAGCTGAAAAATGTGCTGTATGTGTTGTTGAACGATTTTGTGAGTGGAATTTTATGGGATTCGGGAGTACAACGGTAAGAATAGCTAAGAATGCAATAAACTCCCTCTCCCGTCCCTCTTGGAAGAATGCATGCACCTTGGTCAGGCGCACCTTGCGCCGGAGTCCCTATTGAAAATTATTGGAGAAATAAACTGATCCTTGGAGTAAACGTTAAGGATAGTGATACGGTCATTGACCGAAGTATGTTCAAGATCAATGTATGTATTCGAGGTCTTGAAGAGGTAGCGGAGTAAACAAAGACAAAAATTACGTTAAAATTGGGTGTCGCGTAATTTAACATTTTGTCTATAAGATTCACTATGTAAAACTATTAAAATGAGAATTTATATAAATATATTTCACACTTTTTTGTAAACTAAAAATACGCAGTTGAAAATAAACATAAGAAATTAGGACAATGCTTTGGTTGGACTTGCTGTCTGACAAAATAGAAAAAGGTAATGGGTAAAAAAATTACACTTACATTTTTTTCTTCTACTATTTATAATTATAACGCAGTCAACTAAGTTGCAGCAAGTCCCCGAGATCTTTGCGATTTATAGCTCTGAGTGGAACTGCAATTGCTCCGGACAGGCGTGTCACTTAACATCAGGCGCACAACTTGTTCGTCCTGTCACTTAAGTATCATAAAAAAAGTATTCAGTAGATACAAACAATCCAATATTAAATTATATTCCAATACATTTAAAAAAGTTTTACTCTATCGATTGTTCGTTTACAATGTTTACTACTTCATTTTTTCTAAAATGCTTGTTTATACCAAACTAAAGCTATTATTTTATAGATATCGGTCACGGTAAAATTGCTTTAGAGTTGACCTGACGACATTTTACAGAGGGAACTTCACTAGGAGGTCATTATAATATCTACTACGATAAGAGAATCGTTTAGTATAGTAAAAGTGTATTCGATAATTAACTAGTAATTTCACGAGTGTTATTTTCATTGAACACCTCTTATCTCATAAGAAATAAAAGAGTGACGTGGCACCCTTGTCTATTTACAAAAGTTACTTAGTTACTAGTAACTTAAATACCTATTACCGTGTTTATTTACGTATCGGTATTATATAACTGGTTCATTGAAATGATAACGGCATTGCTTGTTTATTTTTGGTGATAATTTTATTTAAAAATATAATTGATTTTCTTTTTAATTAAAAAATATAACGAATTAAAATATTAAAAATGTGGCCTAAATATGCATCTATTGCACATTTAGGCCATCTTTTATTATTAAGTTATGTAATTAAATCTACAATCCTTAATGAAACTAATCGTAACATTGTAACTAAGTAAGATAAGGAATCGTAATCTAGAGTTCACATACTTATGTATTTCATAATATGCTAATGAACCTTCTTTGCCCTCGTGGACATAATTTTTTGTAATTTTGTAATTTTCAATATTTTGGTCCTTACAGGATTTTTGGTAGTAAAAAATGGTAATTAAGACGAGTCTCCGGAAGGAGGAAAAACTGTTTGCTAGATCAAAATAGTTTAGGTATTTGCTATTAAATAATGGTCTTCCAAATATATACTTAACACCGATAAGGATATTCTAAAGAATGTTCTAATTTATTATACGATAGGATGTATTTTACACAGTCATATAAAATCCCGAAAACAGGATAAAATAAAAGTTTAAAAATAATTATTTATGAATAAAATATATAACTTTGTACATATCTATTTAAATACGACAGTGAACTCGCTAAGTTTTTGGTTTAAACTGAAGCTCTATAATTATTGAATTCCCCTTTTTTTCCAAATCATGAACATTGCCTAGCGGTTTAACGACACGTCGCGGCGCTCGCTGCCTCGTCAGTCGCCATCGGGCGCTTGTCGACGTCCAATCTGTGTCAAATTTTCTCCGCCTGTTTTATTCATATTAATTTTTCTACATTTTAAACGTATTAATTATAAATAATTAAAAATTAAATAAATATTAATTTTTTAAACATATTAATCTTATTTTATTCATATTAATTTTAATTGCCCACACACCTCACCTCTTTAAATCTAGGCTCGCGTTCAAATACCTCGCCTGAAGTTGATTTAGCTTAACAATAAAACTGAAACTAAACAAGATACAAAAATACCGATTAGAGGGGGTTGTAGATCACACTTTCCTGGTCCCTGATATGTTAACAACTCAATTTGTAATAAAAGAAAATGTCGATTGCATCAGTATTATAACGAGAACACCTATATTACAAACAGTTTCATAAGTGTAGTTTCATAATTATAGTATATAACCAGAAATAGAGACGAAGTAAGGGCCATCCAACCCTGGCAACTCATGGGCGTTATTTCACTTTTAAATATCAACTCTCATTTGCGCTGAAATCACAAATTAGAAAGCTGAAATAGTACAGCGCCAACGACTGACCTGTGTGTACGTCTCCGTATATTCCAAAAATATTATGTATTTATTGTAATAAAGATAATGTCTCTAACGATGGGGGCTGTTCATTCGGTGGTGTGGGAAAAACAGCAAAACATCTCAACGGAATCACTCATTTAATCGGCAATTAAATATTAAATATGAATTTTGCAATTTTCGCCCATTATAGCCAAGCTCAAGTTAAACTGGTCGATTTGAAGTAAAACAATTGACGAAACCCGTCAATTGTTTCGAATTCGGGCTGGCCAATCGGAGCGCAGTCTCTATTTCTGGTTATATACTCGATGTTATTAGTTTACTATATAAATAAATAAAATAAAAAGATTATTAATCCACAAACACGTAAACCATAATAGAAGCGAACAATTACATAATTATGCATGCATGCTAATTTTTAATTGTCCTATTGCTATGCGCTTGTTGCTACAGACCGCTAAGCAATATGACACATAATAACCCTGCTGTTTAAACAACTATAATTTTACTATTATAATAAAGGAGTCAATACGATCGAAAAAATAATGTTTCGACGGTTTTACTCGTATTTTACGTTAATATTAGTGCTTTAAAAGACTAGTTGGATAAACTTGATATGGAAACATAAAGGACATAACTTACAATTTAAGTTTATAAATTTAAATTAAGGAGACGATGTAAAAAGGATCGTATTTATCATTGACTTACAATTATAATATGGACGTCGGGACCGCGCTAAAAAGTGTCCGAACTTGTAGGGCGTTAAAATCGTATACAGAGCGTCATTCACGCTTTAGTCTTCGTTTGTTCGACTGACAACGAAGCAAGCAAAATTAGACAGTACTGCGATGACATTACAATTTAAATTCAACGTTTTAGCTTTTACATATTCCTTTACATGTCACTACGTTTAAATAGGTTGACTTGGGACATTTTTTTCGTGGTTTTTGTATTAGACCCGTCGTCCATTTATTTGTAAGTCAATGGTATTTATGGAGCAAACGTGCGGAAGGCTCCCTAAGCATACATATAAAGACTAATGACTAATGATTAGAGGACCGAAAGAGGTACTTATGCAAGGATAGTTAAGAATTTTAGTAGCAGTAGACCTCCTTGCGAAAGAGTTCGTCCAGGGAAGTTCAGCCACCCTTACCTATTTCTGCCGCGAAGCAGTAATGTGATCATTATTACATTCCGGTTTTGTGTGGTAAGGGTGCTGGTGAAATTACAGGCACATAAGACTTGTCATCGTATCCGTGCTTCAGGAATTGCAGCTGAAAGATCACAAAGGGTTATCCCGCGTCTGTTTGCTGCGCATTCTACAATTCTTTGGCCACACGCAGAAGCGCTGACAGTCTTCAAAGAATAATTATTATGCGCAAAATAGAGGGCAAACGACCTAAAGGACGAAGTTCGTAACGGTGGTGGGACCTGGTTGAAAGGTGAGGCAGTAGTGGTGAAAGTCCCACTCCACCTGGAGTAGCAGTAGAGCTCCTTGTGAAACAGTTCATCCAGGGAAGTACTGCCTCATCTGCCGCCAAGCGGTAATGTAGGCATTACTTTGTTCCGGTTTTGAAGGGTAAGGGTTTTCAATTTATGTCCCAGGGTGATAACTACAGAGGCACTACTTCTCAGATCTTTGCGATTTAAAGCTCTGGGTGATTCTGCAACTGTTATGGACAGGCGTGTCGTTTACCATCAGACGCACGACTTCTTCGTCCCATCACTTGGTATCAAAAAAAGTAAAGAATAAAGGTTGATCTGCCTACCCTTAAGGAAGACAGGCATGATTATGCGTTACACGAACATTAAGGGTCGTATTCCAGAACTCTACTCAATGCTCAAGTCAGGACTTGAGTATGATTTCAAGCACTGGAAATACGACCCTAATGGCAAGGACTTGAGTACGATTTCTAGTGCTTTAAATCATACTCAAGTCCTGGCTTGAGCATTGAGTAGAGTTCTGGAATATGGCCCTAAGATTCAAATTCAAATATTTATTAAGTCCACACGTACACACCAATTGAACAAATGTCCAATTCAAGAGTATTGCAAATTGTATTGTCTCCAACATTTGGACATAGTTATGCAAACTAGAACCAACCCACAAATTGTCACTTCCAAGATAATTAGATTTTTGTAAAAACAGTGTGAAGAAATAAATAGGTAAGTTATGTGAGACAAACAACGTGAGTTATGTGTAGCATTGAGAATGATATAGGGAAACTATTATATAATATAGCAATAAATAGAAAACATTATGTACTTTTTTATTTAGTTAACGAGATCCATGTTCTAGTTTTCGTAATGAAAACGCTAAAGATCTGCAGTACTTCAGTACATGTGACATGGATCCATTTAGCATATTTAAAAAAAATACATTATATGAAGTTAAGCAGCATGGTTCTTTTTAGCTGTTAAAAAGTTACTTATTTAGAGTTGGTACCCTGAAGGACTTTTATTTTCTCCGTTTTGGCTTGGTGTATTGCCAGGATCTTTTGTGAGCGGGTAAAGGACACGTCTGGTGTTCCACCTAAATACATAACTCAATTTCACTCGAGTTGTGGGTTGATTCTTGTTTGCATAACTATGTCCATTTCAAGAACACTGACGTAGGTAGTTACGTATATTTAGAACTTATATACACAATGTACTCAATACAATCGTGAATGTCGTGCGACGCAGATGATTAAGACGCGATAATATGGAGATGTGTACGTGATTTGACAAGCATAGCATCTTCCAAGATGTATAATTTTTTTATTGTAATCATTTGTAGTAAGTACCTATTACTGTAAATGCTGCTCTAGCGTGACATATTCTATGAAAACCTTCCCATATTAAAAAATGTTTTTTCACATGAAGTATTTTAAACCGACTTTGAAAATGAGGTTCTCAATTCGACTGTACTCTATTGTGTGCACGTCACGCGATTGCTTGCGCATTGCATTTGTGAACCGATTTTAATGATTTTTTTGTTCGAAAAAGGATACCTCAGTATTGGTCTCATTTAAATTTGAAGAAAATAGTCCACCTCTAAGGATAGCAAACTAGGGGCTTGTCCCCGCCAGGGGGGACAATTGGTCAGGACTAGTGGAATCTGGTTTTGCGCATTTTCCGGTAACCGATTGTTAATTTTTAGTTTCAGTTGTTTCCTTTTTTTTAATAAAAGTTATAATAAAGACTATTTGAATATTTCGACTTGAATTATTCTTTATATTCACATTTTTTAATTCTTTATACATAATGGTGTTATAATAATAGAAATAGAGCTTTAAGTTTTTGGCAATATCGAGTTGTTAAAAGGTAGGGAAAAAGGATTTTAAGGAAAAAAATGCAATAGTCGCGGAATTAGGACGAAAGGGCTCACAAGAATTGCTAGGTATTATAAATATAATAAGGTACATGTATACATATTAATCATATTTTAATATAATTATTAAGGATAAAGGAAGATAAAACATTATAGTACGTACATGGATGTGATGGCAAACGGAATAAACTGGTAAGAAATGGAACTTTTAGGATTGCAAGGCATAGTGGGGTTTAGTGATTTTGCTAAGTGATTTTGAACGTAATTAATTAGAAGTTACGGAATACACAAGATATATTTAGCTTCAATGAATACACTGCAATACCTCTCTGAAATTCCGGAATGATTAAAAATAAAATGCAAATAATGAAAGCAAAATAGTTATATTTTTACTCAGGTTTCAAAATTATAAGGATATTTATTTTCTTTGATAATCATCATGATAATGACGATAATGTTTGATAACTATCCGACACATATCCGTTAATTATCCATGCTGATTAATAGTTTTATCTCTTTTAATTTTTGACTAACAATGACAAACAGTGAGAAAACTAAATAAACACGAAGAAAAAGCTATATGAAAACGATTAGGTTTGTGACTTTTTAGGTTGACATATGACATGTTTGGATACGTCTCTGATACAAATACATGGCACGACATTGGTGGCGGAAGCATTTTGTTGTTCGAATTAATTTCATAAATATCAAGATAACACATGTTATCGTGATAATTATCTTCATGATTATCAATGTAAATTATCATAATTGTCACTTTGAAGTCTGTTTTTAGTTGGAATTAAAAAATATTCTTCTGAATAAATACATTACCGTAGCAAAATAATTTCTAGCTCATCATAAATATAGAACAAGTTACGTAAATAATACAGAAATTTCGGGATTCCAGAGTAAAGGGAGGTTATGGAGATTATCTACTCTATGTTAATTTACTTCCTTGGTTTTTCCTTAAAACTAATTTTTTTTTTATAATATCAAGTGACGGGACGAACAAATAGTATAAATTAAATCACAAAATTTATCGAATAAACATATCCTTATGCAAGATTCAATATATACGTTTGAAACTCGTTTAAGATGAGAATGCTGCCTCGTGTCGGGTTATAAATGAGATTACTGGATCTAGAGATAAGTGCTCTGACAGCCAGGATGCTGATGTTAGAAACATGAACGCAGGTTCTTTTTGTTTAATGCTTTTAAAACTACTAAAATTGTTTTGCTTTGGAAATTGTTGAGTCCACAATTATTTAAAAGGACGAGTGGTTTTGACACTTTGTTTTTTTTATGATTATTAGGTGACGGGGCGAATTAGTCGTACGCCAGGTGGTAGGCAACACGCCTTGATATTCAAAATTCCGATTGATATTCAAAATTTGCCATTTACGAAGTTTAAAACTATACTGTAACAAAAACTTTATACTAAAGGTTTTTTATACAGCTTCTGCGTACTTGGATGACAAAACTCCGTGGTAGTGACCCATTTAGCTCTTGCAAGTAGTCTCGATCTAATGTTTATACTAAATATTATAATGATAAATGCTTAGAATAATAACGCATAGAAACCTAGTCGGCACACGCTAAGTGAGGCATATTGAAGCGCGCCAAAAGGGCCTACACGAGCGGGCGGGCCTTCAGTGCTCAAGGTCAACTTGCATCGCGAACAGATCAAGAATTTTAGCTAAAAATGACGAAATGTGCGGTAAATGAGTGTAAAAATACGTCAGACAAACATAAAATAGATACTAACAACACATTCCACAAGGAAGTACTCGTAACGCGTTTCAACTTGTATTTTTATATAAATATTCACTAAAACCGAAAATTAACCTACTAGTAAAACTAGCCTACATGAATTTGATTTTTGCCTCACTTGTGACAGTTCGTTTGATATGAAACTATCATTCTATGCGTTATTATTCTAAGGATAAATGTATATTTACAAAAAGTAACCCCGTAGAGTTTCGTGCTCATTTTTCTCAAGGGATTCCGCCTTACGAATGAGCAGTAGAGTTTAATCAGTATGACGACTTCAAGTGTAATTTCCTTACATATGAAGTAAAGATTATTTGACTTTGCTTATCCGTAACATTTGCAGTGCTAGTCGGAGATTTTAATCGCAAAGATCTGAGGGCACTGCCTCTGCGTCAGTCACCCTCAGATATAAAGTTGACAAGTCCCGCGAGACTGTAGTTTCATCAGGTCCCTGACCATTCAATCGCAATGTGAAAATTACTACTCGGCGGTAGAAACAGGTACGGTGGTAGTGCTTCCCTGGACGACATCATTCATAAGGAAGCTCTACTGCTAGCAAAGTTCTATTGTGTTATGTGTATGGATATATTCAAGCGTAAATTCAGGCAAAACTGGACTAAGCATTGTGGCACAGCTTGGGTATGGCCTGTGTTTGTGATAGGTTTATATTATTCAGTGGATTCTGAGGTGTAAAATACGCCTTTGATTCCGCCAGGGTTGGAAAAAAAATCATGATTTTTTTGAAAAAATCCTAATTAATCACGATTTTATTTATTTTTTCATTTTATTATACAGTTTAACTACATTTTTGCGTAAAACGTAGTAATGTAAAAGGTTAATTAACCGCGGCAAGCTAGTTTTTTTTGTTTAAATACATTGACTTACAAATAAATGGACGATGGCTCTAATACAAAAACCACGGAAAAAATGTCCCAAGTCAACCTATTTAAATGTAGTGACATGTAAAGGAATATGAAAAAGCTAAAACATTGAATTTAAATTGTAATGTCATCGCAGTACTGTCTAATTTTGCTTGCTTCGCTGACAGTCGAACAAACGAAGACTAAAGCGTGAATGACGCTCTGTATACGATTTTAACGCCCTATAAGTTGGACACTTTTTAGCGCAGACCCGACGTCCATATAATTGTAAGTCAACGTTTAAATATTATAATAATGATATTGATTTCTCAGATGTAAAAGACCCTAGTCTTTAAAATATAATTGTCTGATTTTATGTTGATTTCTGTGAAAGAAAATAAAATTAAACACATTTCATTAAAACACTGATTTTTATTGAAAAAATCATGTGATTTAAATCAAAATGATTTAATCGCGCCAACCTTGGATACCGCGTAACAAAGCTCAATTTCTAGTTTAGTTAAGTTCCTTTGCTGTATAATAAGATTCAGTGCAGTGCTTCATAATTACAATTTCTGAGAAGTTGATTGGTACGACACGTTTATTTATAGTGGTGACCGCGTGTTTTGAAATTTAATACCTACTTCAGATCTAAATATCAGAGCTGGCTGGTCACCACAATCAATCAAAGATTCTTAGGTCACCTGCCTACGTCTTGAAAACTGTCTGATAATGTTACTTATTGCATCACGTTGTTACGGAAGCTCTTATTCGTATATGGGTACATGTGTACACAACACAGAATAATTAATATAATAGAAGTGCTTAGTGGGCGTGTCACATGAGCCAACTGTACGCGGAGTTCCACTTATTTGAGCTCAGTCCTCCATTTTTGTTTTGTACCTCATGGTCGTGTCAATTATCTCGCGCAAAACCTCGAAAAGCGTGGAAAAATGCTTTATTTCGTTAATTAGGAGTGCAGTAATGATGGTCGCACTTAATTTTACACTTAATTTTTTGTCTATCGTAATAGATTTTTTGTTATAAGAAAGTTGGCTTTTTTTTTGGAGAACGTTGATAGGGTTTAATAGTTCGTCGTCTTTCAGCTATTGCCGCTAGATGGCCGCACATTGAATACAATTTCAATACGAAAAAATAAAATCGTAACTTGCACTTAACTGGTTAAATATTTACAGTCCACAATTTGTTACATCTTTTTATATTGGAACGACCAATCATTATCAAGAGTTAAAAGTGTTTTAATATTGTGACGGTTCTTATAGTAATCGAGGCATAAAGCCCTTCCATTGTTTATTTATTCCGCGGTACACGAGCACTGTAAGAATTCAAATGACGTATATTTAGTTGATTAAGTTTCAGAGTTTAGAGTTAATTTTGTAACTAGGCTTGATGTTGGAAAACCCTCAGCGCTAACTTCGTAAAGATAACAGTATTTCAAACGGTTGATAAAAGTTTAAGGACTCCTTCTCGTGGCTTTTACAAGGATCTTTTGCTGTAAGGGTGTTCAACTATTTCGACGTTTTGGCATTCGATTTTATTATCAGTTCTACGTAAAATTTATACATTCAAAGGGTTTACAATGCTCTTACTTATTTCGACGAAAGTACGCCTTTTCTTACGGTCTTGTGCCAGATCCGACCATTCAGGCACATTCAGCTCCCTCAGGTCTTTGACGACTCCCTTCCAGCGATATCTCGGACGCCCCAATGGGCGATTCCCCGTAGGTTGCCCCAAATACGCTCTTTTGGCAGCTCGATCTTCTCTCATACTTTCCACATGACGCTGCCAGCGAAGTCGGGCGGATTTTACTTCCCCGATTATGTTTGGCCCAGACACTAGCTCTTCGATCTCTCTATTGAATCTGGCCTTCCAGTTATCAAATTCTCCTTTGATTGGTCCTAGAATCTGTCGGAATATAACAACGCCTTCAGGGTGCTATTGCGTATTGCCGCGACTCTGTAGTGCTTCGAGCGTGTTCGTTGAGGCACGCACGTTTTAACGGGATATGGGGAAAGAAAACGCACTCGCTTGAAGACAGTTCTTAGTAGAGCTCCTTGGAAGGATCCAGGGAAGTACTGCCACCTTACCTACTTCTGCCGTCAAGCAGTAATGGTTGAAGCCAACATTAAACATTAGACGAGGTTTTGAATGGTAAGGGTGCTGGTGAAATTACAGGCACTTTGAATAGATTCAAACACGCGAAAACATCGCATTTGAAGCAAGAAGCTTATATACTCAAAATCTTACTGAAATTAACAAACGAAACTAAAATCAAAACTATGAAACTTTTTGCGACTGCATCGCGTTTGAATCGCGTTTACGCGCGTTATCTGCGTCTCGTCGGCGAGTATAAAATACACCGTGTGTATACGCTCTAACAGTTTCTCTGTCTAAAATTTGAGAGGAACAATTTATCACTTTGTCATTAAATTTATTAAAAAAATTTGAGGAAAATCTTAACCGGACATCCGGAGGACGCGACAGCCAAGTTTTTTTCCTGCACGTGTCAAAAGTACGAGCTATGATTGACGGCACATTCTATTTCAATTTGTAACGGTTGCAACTTAAGGTTCAAAGTTGTTTTAATGATTTGCAAAATCTGTTTATGAGTTACGACCAGAATGGTGTGGCCTGTGACTATAAATTTAAAATTTCAAAATTCATTTTAAAATTAATAAACATTAATCAGACAAAACCGACTGGTTACAAGAGACGGCGCTGTGTATAAGTGGGGACTAGAACAAAACAACTACAATAACAACTATTTTTTAGATTAGGAATATATTTGATGAAATCTCTTGTAGTTTTTGTATTTTAGCACCAGCCTTAACAGATTGACGAAGCCTAGTAGAAACTATTCTTTAAATTGTAATTTTAATTATTTTACACATTGACTTACAATTATATGGACGTCGGGTCCGCGCTAAAAAGTGTCCCCACTTGTAAGGCGCTAAAATCGTATACAGAGCGCCAAACTCCGCTTTAGTCTTCATTTGTTCGACTGACAGCGCGATACTGCGATGACATTACAATTTAAATTTCGAATAGGTTGACTTGGGACATTTTTTTCGTGGTTTTTGTATTAGACCCGTCGTCCATTTATTTGTAAGTCAATGATTTTACATGTAATTTATTAACCTTTGAAATGAATGTTAAAACTATCATTAACACTTTCTAAGAATGCGAATGAAAACAATAGAAAATGTATAGATAAGAAAGAAGTTATACTATTTTAATTTATGATTTTAGACCGAAAGTTCAAAAGCGGTTTTATTTTCTTGATTTTATTGATGATGTTCTACCGTGATATTAATTATTTTATGAAATTATTCCACTAATGAAGCTCATTGAATATCAGGAAATTTCACCAGAATAAAGATCTGCAAAAAGCATATAGAAAAATTCGTAAGATGCGCTGGTTCGTTCCGTGGCTTAGTTGGCACCTAACACGGTTTGCTAGAAAACACTGGTTCGAATCCTGGATCGAAGGATTTTTTTCTTAGTGTTCGATCTTTATTTGGTTTTTGATTCGAGCCTTAATCATGTATAAAACATATTTTTTGTGTTGTGTGTCGGTCTAG
This sequence comes from Hyposmocoma kahamanoa, assembly GCF_003589595.1. Taxonomy (NCBI): domain Eukaryota; kingdom Metazoa; phylum Arthropoda; class Insecta; order Lepidoptera; family Cosmopterigidae; genus Hyposmocoma; species Hyposmocoma kahamanoa. The sequence goes on along the minus strand of NW_020653608.1, from coordinate 796,301 downwards.
TGACAACCCTATAGTACATTTGTTAAGATACTTAACTAAATGTGAACAATCTGGATACATTTTTTTATTAAAACATATACATTACAAATCGATAGGCATGCAATTACATATGAAGCTAAGTATTTGTATTTTGTATTTGAAGGTAAGTAAAAATCATTTTATAAACGTATATGTCATTAAATAGACACGTCAAAATTGTTTGCATTTAGTTAATTGCCTAAACAAATGGACTATAGTGCACAAATAAATAATAAAGATAAAGTGCGGGCAGTTAGAAAAACTCGCACGGCTACAAGATGCTGACACCCGCCTCTTCAGTCCCTTCGAGAACACGGTGGTGGTTGCAATGCGTCCGAAACGTCGAGGTATTTAAAATATGTTTTATACATGATTAAGTCCCGAATTAAAAATCAAATAATGTGTGAAAATCGTGAAACGTTCTATCTTTGTATTAAAAATTAATAATAACGCAAACTCATAGCCCCGTACTAGGGCAACCCTGTATCGCAGGTGCCACAGAAACACACATAGATAACCACAAATTACACCCAAACTTACGAGAGAAATAAATGTAGACCATACAAATATTTCTCCCGGCCCGGGAGCCAAATCCGAGACCTCTGCGTGGCAGTTCAGCATGGTAACCATTCGGCCACAGAGGCAGTTATACAGCCAACATAAATTAAACCAGAATGGCGTATACCAATTTATTGACTTCGTTGAACTCACACAAACAGCAGAATTATAGAAGCAATCAATCAGGGATCAGATTACGGTGGTGGTTGTTAAAGTTCTTCCTCCTTCATGGGGGTCTATTAACCGGCAAATGTGAAAAGTAGCACGGGGATTAAGTGGCAGGGAGCAAGGGCTTTTCATTTAAGGGCTTTTGAATCAATAGGGATTACTCCGCGGTGGTCTGATAGCTCTTGCGCAATCTATGATCTGAGGTTAGGCCGCGATGTGGAGGAAATACTTTCATTATGAAGTTACAACGTATGGTGTGAAAAGACCTAATAGTATTTGTAAAGACATTCCAGGCCAGGGCTATTATCAAGATCGGAAGTAATGGAGTATATTTACCTAGATTTCTAGAAAGAAATACACATAGAGACAGAGGGTGTGTATTAAAAGAAAAGTTTGTAATTGCATTATTAAACCGGTTGATAATAAAATTTGCCATTTACGAGGTTTATAACTATAGTGAAACAAAAACTTTGTGTACTGGTGCGCCATGATGCCGTTTTGACAGATTACAATAGTGTGGTCTAATCTTAGTTCTTCTTCTTCTTCTTTTAAATGTTATGGCTTTTAAATGTTTTAAATGTTATATATCGAAGTAATCGATGATTTCGCGAATGTCAAGTTGAGGAACGCGTTTTTACTCAAAATATTTACTTGTAAATTTTAACAGAAGTCACTGAGAGGAGAATCTACAACGACAGAGAGCCTACACCTTACAGTAACGATTTTTGTTTTTAAATAAATTTACACAGTACATGCACAAAGCGACAATGGACTAACGTTAGGAGGAAGTTGATATTAACGGGACAGGGGATTTTAGGTACCTTATCTCAGTTCATTATTGAAAAAAATTTTAAATAAATACGATTGGCATCTATAAGTTTTTAGATTTTTTAACCTTTTTATAACTAGCATTGCGAAGGGTAGCTGATTAAAAAGCTTTAATAAAACGAAAATAAAAATGTTTACTTAATATATCGTCAATTCGAAACTGCTTTGTTTTGCATTGAGCTTTGACGCGAGTTTGCCGGAGGCAGAAGTTGTGCTGGACAGCGATCCTATAAGTGACGATCGTATTAGTTTTCATTTTTAAAAATTTCGTATTTCGAAAAATAACTGCCAAGTTGTGCCGTAAAATTATACATCCATAAATTTTACTGCACGTCACTATTGACAACAACGTACGTAAAGCAATTAACGTAGTTATGACTTCATTTTTTTTTAAATTTATTAAGGCTTTGGCAAAGCCATCAGCCTAAACATGAAGTTTAATTATGTTTCTGTAAATATGGCCGCCACAAAGAGGATAGGCAATTTAAGGCGGCGTGTTTGGATGGACTCGGGATTCCTTAAAACGGGCCGATACGGGTATTTTAGTTCGAGATTCGTATAATTTCGCGTTTTAATCTTCGATTAAGGCACAATAGCACTATCCTATTTCACTTTAAAGTTAAACTAGATTTCACAAAATAATTGAAAATTATAATAAAAACGACACTTTTCCCTCCAAAAGGCCCAGAGCGAATCCGTTATGACTTAATACGAAACTTGATGAGCGGACAAACGTCGAAACGGCCATCATAGCGTGCCGGTACTATGATGGTATTTTATGCAATCATTGCACAATGAGGGTTCTTAAAGCCGAGTACCGTGTAAAGGCTTAAGTAATAGGTACAAGATATTAAGACCTAATTGTGTAACGATTCCAAACAATACTTTTTCTACGAGTAAATAAAATAAGGGAATAGACCAATATATGCACACACTCACACACTCAATATAATGTATATTTTGTGAACAATCCATGACAACAAACTCATACGAACGCCCAACAAACGCTAAGCTACAAAACAAAAACCAAAGACAGAATAGAAATGGCCAAGTACCGCATATTTTAACCAATATTTTTTTTCATAAAGGTTTATGGCTCGGTTGCAAGATCTTTAGGCCAATTTAACCAATCAGGAGACAGTAGAGCGTTTGAATAGCGTCATATTTTATATTTTAATTGGTAAAAACACGACGTTCGTTTTTTGAACTTTTCAGTTCAGTAGCGAGTACCATAGACCATAGGTTCCCAAACTTTTTGACTCACCTCCCACTTAGGCAAAATAAATAAAAAATTAACGCCCACCACCACAATAAATAATCAAAACTACGTATTTTTTATATTAACATAAGACAAAAAATCACAAGAAAAAAATGTATGTAATGCGGTAGCACACTCTGGATGGCATCAACCCAATTGCATCCGAGACCCCCTACGACTCTTCTGCGCTTACTGGGCGGCAGGGACCACTTTGGGAAACTATGCCATAGACAATTGAATTTTGATTCAGAACTAAAAAGAGCACCTTTGTGATATGGTTTATGAAATTATAATTGACAGATTAAAGTACAGGAGTAGAAAAAACTTATTATTTAAAGCTTCTACGTACGTACATGTATTATAAAATATTGTCCATGGCAGTGACCCGTTTACCTCCTGCAGGTTGTCTTGATATGTCATATTTGTAATAAATGTTGTAAATGATAAATGTTTACAAAAAAGCAACCCCTAGGTTTTTTTACTCATTCTCCTCAGGGGAATCTGCCTTAGGAACGAGTTGTAGTGTTTAATTAATGTGACGCTTTCAAGTATAATTTCCTCACCTATGAAATAAAAATTATTTGAGTTTGAAACTCAAAAAACTATAATAATTTTTTTTGATTCTTTTCGTTTTTATTTTTAATCATACCGGGAATTCATCATCGTCATCAACTCAGCCCGTTAACACCCACTGCTGGGTAGAGGAATCCTCTTTTGCACGTCGGTTCAATCGATCCTGTGCGAGTCTCATCCACAACCTTCCGGCCACCCTGACTATATCATCCAACCAACTAGGAGATGGTCTGCCTCGAGGACGTCTTGCTCCTACCGGGTACCACTAGTCGTCCCGCCTAGCAATATGTCCTGCCCATCTCCATTTTAGGCTCGCGATCCGCATACCGACGTCTACGACCTTTGAGTTACTCTGATGTGTATTCCTTTGTGAGCGGCCATGTCTCGGCGCCGTAATTAAGAAGGGCGGGAAGCATTTGTTATAAAATTTAATTTTCAGGCTTTGAGGGATTTTAGATTTAAAGACGTTCTCCAGTTTTCCGAAATTTAATTCCGGGGCTTAAGAAGGCATTACTCACTCTGTGTGTATTACTTCAAGTTTAAATACTAAATCGTGATTGCGAGAGCCACATCATCGTCTTTCAATCCTTATCTCATTACTTGCGGTTGGTGCAGTAGGTTTTCTTTGACCATTGAATAACTAACTGAAATTATAATGTAATAATATCACATAATTTATAATGTTTTTCAAGCGATCTTGGGATGTCAGGATAAAAGTAATATGCCAAACCATTGACTTATAAATAAATGGACGACGGGTCTAATACAAAAACCACGAAAAAAATGTCCCAAGTCAACCTATTTAAACGTAGTGACATGTAAAGGAATATGAAAAGCTAAAATGTTGAATTTAAATTGTAATGTCATCGCAGTACTGTCTAATTTTGCTTGCTTCGCTGTCAGTCGAACAAACGAAGACTAAAGCGTGAATGACGCTCTGTCTACGATTTGAACGCCCTATAAGTTCGGACACTTTTTAGCGCGGACCCGACGTCCATATAATTGTAAGTCAATGTGCCAAACAATAAAATTTAATATCTAGCCAGAAAAATAAAGGTATTCCGTGTTCTATGAGTAGTAGCGAAATTACCTCTCGGGGAACCCAAACGTAAAAGACGTCAGTCTGCAGGTAGCCTTATTGCTAGATAGCAATATCTTCCTAACGACCTCGGGGTAACAGGTAAAAAAATAATATTCCGGATTATCACACTTAAAATTGCTTTTATCGGGACCGGTAAGGGAGTCCTCAGATTCATTCCTCTAACGACGAATTGGCTTGAGCTGGTCAGAAAATCTTAATGCCCGACCGCCGACGCGAAACGCACATCTTTTCGCTCTTATTACAAGGACATAACGCTTTTCGACACCGGCTTAATAAGCTTCTTTATTTGGCTTTTGTAAAAGCATTTTGTAGAAGCATCTGCTTCCACGTGTAAAGTAACATCATTCTTGTTAGTAATTTTGTTAATTTATATTATTTAAAAAATAACACTGCATACATTTTTAATACTACTGTAGTTTTGTTGTTTCAAAATTGAAACACGGATTGTTTGTTGTATCTATTCTGTTTTGTCCTCTACCTTATCGCATGCTTCAGGTGACTCTGCCCTGCATCAAGCTGAGCTGGCTAGCCTTTTCGGCTATTGTTGTGTATTCAGTATTTTCATTTAAATTCTTTATATGTTTGATTTGTAATAGCCGAATAAATGTATATTTCTTTCCATTATTCTGCGTCGAGAAGTGTGATGTCTCCCTAAACCACCAACGTCATTCATCCATGCCGAAATCGCGAGAAATATAATTAATAACATTTATTGAGCAAAACCAATATTATTGTTAAACCCAAAAGCAGTTTTATATGACTTTAACTACATGTAACTTAAAGACCTTATGCACATATTGATATTTTGGAGTAGAAAGAGCATAAAGGCCAAATAACAAAGTTTACAAAAACGAGCGAAAGATAATAATTTATAAATCTTAATATTTTTTATAACAATGTTTACGTAAACAAAGCTTGAGTAAACAGATCGATAAGGCATAAAATTTTGACTCAACTACGTGAATAGTTTAGGAGCGACAATGCTCCTTGTAAAAGAGTTGCCATAGAAATACTGCCACCATAATTATTTCTCTGGCGTCAATCAGTAATGAGAGCATTAATTACTGCGTTCTGGCTTTGTAGGGTGCTGGTGAAATTACAGGCACATGGGACTTGTCAACTTTATGCCAAATAAACGTTTGCGATTAGAAGCTTTGAGTGGGACAGCAACTGTTATGGATAAGCGTGTCGGATATCACGACTTGTTCATCTTCTCACGAGACGTCTAAAAAAAATTACTTGTGATATAGATTTTAACACTTTCGTGGTTATTCACTGAATGGTTATCACTAATTGCGGGTTTCTGACCATGATATGAGTTCTTTTTACATACCCAATAATTGGGAACGGTTACACTTCGTGGTTATTAACTAAATGATTACCACTAATTACGGGTTTCTGACCATGATATGAGTTCTTTTTATATACCCAATATTTGGGAACAGTTACGTTCTCCATAGTCACGGGTTGACGAGCCAGCGGCAGATGCCATATGCTCAGATAAGTTCCTACTTACGGTCGACAATTGTCCGTTTGTTTAGTCTGATCGAAATGCGAGCTCCTACAACAGAGGCTCATTTTGCAGACACTCAGTGTATGAAAACGGAAGTGGTCTTTTGGCGAACGTAACCGCTTTCCTATTTTGTTTGTGAGTTACGATGGTAACGCTGCAAGTAATCGAGGCGAAGGTAGTTGTCCTTTCGCTTTCGAGGAGGATGATATCTGTTCTTAAAGCTGTTATCATAGAGTTTGATTACACGTTGATTTAACTGAAAGATCTTTACTCATACAATCTATAATTGTCAATGAAAATTAGCTTTTACATCCTCTCTGTTTCGATGTATATTATGTAAATAGTTTTTAGAAAACTAGATTTATTTTGAAGTTAATTAGGTAGACTCTATGTTAGTTTTAGAATTTTACAAATTAATGCTAGTGAAACAGCCTATCGTATTTATTAAACCTACTGCAACTAAAGGTCACCCGGAACTTCTTAAATTTCTTACAAGCTTAGTTTTTTAGTAACAATATGTGAAAATACAGAAGCGTTGTTACTATTGGTACATTTACAGATAGGTGTGATTTCCCTGTAACTCATAAACGAAGACCGCGTAACTGTTTTTTCGTATGAGACATGTGCTTAATGGTAGCATTACAACTCTAAAGTTTTTATAGGAAACAACTCGTACTCAAACGTATAATAAAAAAGCCACTATATTGTGATGAACCAGAAATCAGGATAGTACAGGAGAAGTCTTGGTTTGAGATTATATTACTGGGTTGTCAAGACTGCGTCGAGGCAGCGATACGTACGTGGGGTGCACTATAAGTTTCCGGAATGAATAAGAAATAATCTCAGTACAGAGTACTAAAAAAACCGACCTTAAAAGTACCTACATGGAATTACATATAATTACCAAGTTTTATTGAAATCGGTTACCGGAAAGTGCGTAAACCCGGATTCATCCCCTAGTTCGCTACTGTACGGGACTTGACACAGGAGATATTAAAAATCGGTTCTCACTACTCAAAGTATATTGAGAGAGAAAAGCGCCTTGAATTGGAGAATAGTAAAATCAACCATTAAAATAATTGCTCCTTACAATAAAATTTAGGCGCTATTGGTAAAAATGAATCTTCAAGCTTAAACAGCCACCCTTACAGGTACCGGTGGGCCTGGTAGTAAGTGACACCACTATGGAGGTGTCACTTACCACCAGGCCCACGGTTTGTTCGTCCCGTCACTTGGTATCATAAAAATATCTTTATTGAACTTCTTGAAGTACACTGTTTTGTATCAGTGGTTTATTTAAATTTACCCTTTAAATAACTCGTATAGATTTAATGTCCCTAAACACTATAGTTTTACTATAAGTAGTTGAAGAGTTGGGCAGCATCAGACCATGGTACCATAACATTAATGTAAAGTCATCGGATTTCTATAGTATAACGAATGAAGCGAACACGAGGAAGCGAAATGAGTATTTATTTTAGGACTGAGATTCCTACACCAACTGAGAGAAAGCTGATAATAGTTAAAGAGTTGAACAGATGTTTAACAACCATGGCTGAGAACCATCCTGATTCAATAAGCCCATGAATATGTAAAAAAAACCGCTTTGAGATCAGTCCATTCGTCCATTGTAAACTACGGTGCCAAAGACAGACAGATAGACGCACTGACATAGGCTTCAAACTTTATAACTACCCACGTTTTGCGGCGAGCTTAAAAATATTCTATCAGTTAGTTTTTCACCACTTTTTCTCATATGTCCGTTTTGTCCCACTGCTGGGCAAAGCCTCCTCCCTCTTTTTCCATTAGCGACGGGCAACATCTGGCCAGTCCTTTATAAAGGAGACCAAGTCGTCCCGCCATTTGAGTTGTGGTCCTGTGGCGTTTACGCTACTTAGTATAGGGATAGCTCAATGAAAAAACATGTGTTTACTTCACGTACACGTGCGATACGTCCGCTCACACCACTGTCTAGTGTCGTAGTGCGGGAACGGCGGGCCGCAGTATAACTTACGAGTACATTGTCTAATGTCTATGGCACAATTATCTGCATACACTACAGGTCCTACTCTGTGGTTATCCTGGTTCACAACTCGCTCGGCATGCGGCAGATGTGACCAGCCCGGTCCAACTTCAACTTGGCCGCCTTCTGAGCTACATCGACAATTTGGGTTTGGAAGCGCAGCGCGGTGTTCCTCACACGATCGATTAATTTTACTCCCTTACTGTATTTTCATCAGCTAATGTGTCAGAAATCGTCATAAATGTATAACAGCTTTAGAAATATTATATGCGAAATGTTGTCTGCCTTTGTGCATTTACAAAGCTTTCGCTCAAAAGATTATATGCAAGTAGGTCTATGTGGGAAACTGAGAACTAATGCAAACTGCTACGTCAAGTTGAGATCTGATTTCAAGCTAGAGTGGAGTTGTTTGAAGGTTACACTATTTTGGGAACTTGGAATTCATTAGTTTTATTTAAAACCACTAGGTCCTAAATAAAAATAGCTTATGATTGAAATAATTTCTAGTATTTGTGAAATTACATCTGAATAGCGTATCTATTTATTTATTTCACTTATTATGACGTAAACGCAGGAATCTCTTGGTTAAGTAAGATACCAATCATGTTATTGGCTGCCTCATACAAAAGATGGAGTGACGTAAACACCACCTGAGACGGATAGTGTTATGATCATTATCGATATTCAAACAACAATGTTCAAAATGGCTGTTATGACGGACAATCCCGTGTAACTTGAACCTTATGTGATATACTCTATATTTTAATTGTGTTTTAATTATCGTTTTTTCTGAGGAGTTTGTGGAGTTGTGTTTTTTTTTAAAAGCGTGCTTTTTTGAACAACGTGTAAGTGCATAGACTTTTATGTTAAAAAAAAGCTTGCAACGTTGTGTTGATAGCAAAAAGCAAGAGTAAACCATTAAGGGTTTTAAGATAAGTAAGTTTATTTGTAAAATACGAGTTTTACTTTTATTTATAAATTTATTATTCACATTGACGAATTAATTTGTTTAGGAAACATAAATGACGGGACTTAAATAAATATATAAATAACGCACACACTCAACATAGCCCCGCACATAGAAACCTAGTACGCACACGCTAAGTGAGGCAAATTCAAGCGCGCCCAAAGGGCCTACACGAGCGCGCGGGCCTTCAGTGCTCAAGGTCAACTTGCACCGCGAACAGATCAAGAATTTTAGCTAAAAATGACGAAATGTGCGGTAAATGAGTGTAAAAATACGTCAGACAAACATAAAATAGATACTAATATCACATTCCACAAGGAAGTAACGCGTTTCTTGTATTTTTATATAGATATTTACTAAAACCGAAAATTAACCTACTACTAAAACTAGCCTACATGAATTTGATTTTTGCCTCACTTGTGACAGTTCGTTTGATTTGAAACTATCATTCTATGCGTTATTATTCTAAGGCCCCGCACTAGGGAAACCCTGTGTCGCGGGTGCCATGAACACACACATAGACAATCACAAATAACACCCAAACTCACGAGAGAAACAAATGCAGGCCATATAAATGTTTCTCCCGGCCCGGGAATCGAACCTGCAGGTCGATTTAGAACCTTACGATAACTCTGTTGTCGACCGATTCGATGAGATATCGTACGATATCTTTTCATTTTTATTCACAATAACCGAATCGAACGTCAAACTGTCATATTCGAAACCGTACCGAAATGACGTCACACCCGTATAATTACTAGTACTTCTCGACGGGCAAAGGATACAAACGTTATTCAGAACACAGAAAGTTACCGAACGTCCTATTGTTTACAAAGCAAGAATGTAATATGAAAATTTTTTACTATTTTAAATAAAATCTGGATTTTGTTTAATTTTATTAATTTATTTTAATGCGAGACTAATGCATTCCTATATATTTTAGGCCTTTAAACTCTTAAAAATTTATATAAAAGGATTTAATTTTTCTTGTAATCTATTTCACTGACTAACTCCATAAACGCTGTTGGAGAACGATATTGCTGTTCACTATCTCCGAGTATTTAATATTTTTTGGTAAACTACTAGCGAGGGCAATGTACGTCATTAATTTGCATTTCCTCTTTTCAGTTCATTATTCATAGTGACCGGGCTTATCAAATTGCCTGTAATATGTATACTCATGGACATATTATTTAGATTTAGAGGACCGCTAAAAAAAGTCGATAGGTATCATGATAACGACATTCATATGAACCAGTGGTCACTTAATATTTTTTTTTTTTTTTTTTTTATAAATAACGCACACACTCAACATAGCCCCGCACTAGGGAAACCCTGTGTCGCGGGTGCCATGGACACACATATAGACAACCACAAATTACACCCAAACTCACGAGAGAAATAATTGTAGGCCATACAACTATTTCTCTCGGCCCGGGAATCGAACCTGGGACCTCTGCGTGGCAGTCCGGCATGGTAACCGTTCGGCCACGGAGGCAGTTAGCAATATACCAGAACGATAAATCCAAATCTATTACAATAGTATTTTATGCAACCGTTTCATAATGAAGGTTCTTAAAGTCGAGTATCGGGTTTACCTAAGTAATAGATACGAGATTTTAAGACCTAATTATTTAATGATTGTATCTTAGAATAATAACGCATAGCATGATAGTTTCATATCAAACGAACTGTGAACGAGGCAAAAATCAAATTCATGTAGGCTAGTTTTAGTAGTAGGTTAATTTTTGGTTTTAGTGAATATTTATATAAAAATACAAGTTGAAACGCGTTACTTCCTTGTGGAATATGATGTTAGTATCTATTTTATGTTTGTCTGACGTATTTTTACACTCATTTACCGCACATTTCGTCATTTTTAGCTAAAATTCTGGAGCTGTTCGCGGTGCAAGTTGATCTTGAGCACTAAGGCCCGCCCGCTCGTGTAGGCCCTTTGGGAGCGCTTCAGTTTGCCTCACTTAGCGTGTGCGGGCTAGGTTTCTATGCGTTATTATTCTAAGGATTGTATACAATACTTTTTTACGAGTAGTAGTAGTTTATGTGACTGTTACATAATGAAAGGCATCAAAATACGAGTGTGGGTTTCATAAAAACATCACACGAGTGTTCTAATGCCTAATTATCTATAGTTACATACACTGCTTTATCTATACACATATTATAAGCTCTCTATAATGTGTTCAGGAACAGCATGTTACGACCGGCGAAATGGCGGCAAATAAAAACTATTCTCATGCATGTCACACAACCGTAGTTTTTTTTAATTCATAGACAAACTAGAGTCGGCCCGAACTGTCATATCGTTCGATATCAAGATTTTTTTGGATTCGCTCTGGACCTTTTGGAGGGAAAAGTGTCGTTTTTATTTTGACTTTCAATTATTTTGTGAAATCTAGTTTAAAGTGGAATAGGATAGTGCTATTGTGCCTTAATCGAAGATTAAAACGTGAAATTATACGAATCTCGAACTAAAATACCTATATCGGCCCGTTTTAAGGAATCCCGAGTCAATCCAAGCACGCCGCCTCAATTTGCCTATCCTCTTTGTGGCGGCCATATTTACAGAAACATAATCTACATTCTGCTAAGCGGAAAACTCGACACTGGCGAAATCTTAAAAAGAAGGAACCGCCATTAAGCAAAAAGAAGAAGAAGAAGATTTTTTTTTCTATCCCTTAGGATATCAAGTAATCTGTGAAATATCGTTGTCTTACTTTCCTATACTCGTATCTCATAAAGAGTGATTATTCTGATGGCAAAACTTTCTATTTATTTTAAATTACTTATCAAGGGTTTTAATTTGGGTGCATTGCTTTAAGAATAGGTAAAAGCTAGTGAATATGAAGGAAATGCGATGTGAAATCAGTCTGCAACATTTTTATATGTAATCCATTTTTTGCATTTCACTAACTTTGTGCTTTGAGGTACGAGTTGAGAAAGTAAGGCGACGATTTGTCAAAATTGTTTGCTAATTGCAGGATGGAAAAAATAATTGACATTTCATTTCGAATAAAACTTCATCTCGACTGATATCTAAATTGAGGTCGAATTAATTGTTTTGTTTTTCAGAGATGTTCGAAATTTGAATGCAATAATAAAATCGAATTTGATGCTATGCAATAATAACATTTTCACAGATAAGAAATTTGTTGTAACAAAACAGTTTATCTTTATGTTAGACGTAATTTGTGGATTTTGAACACATACAGGGCTTATGATATGTGTGTAGATAGATAAAATAATGAAACACAACCAATATTTAAAGTATGTTGTTTTGTAAAAACAATCACGACAACAAACTCAAACGACCAAACAAACGATACAAAATAAAAAACTAAAGAGATAGAATACAAGTGGCCAAATATATGTACTGCTTATATTTTAACTATTTTTTTTTATAAAGGTTTATGATTCGGTTGCGTAGAGGGAGAATAAAAAAAAAGAATAGAGAAGCTTCTCGCGTATACCGAAAAGGGATACCAACAGAGCACGTATAAATTCTAGGTTGTCTACTTTTAAAATTTTACCCCGTTAAAGAAATTGAAATGAAAATGAAGTCGTGGTAGCCTAATGGTTTGTCCAACGTCCAACTGCCTCTAAAGCAGAGGGTCGTGTGTTCGAATCCAGACTCAGACCTCTGAGTTTCTCGGAATTTGTGCGAAATTTAATTTGATATTTAAGATTTGATAAATTTATCATGAGCTCTTTGGTGAAGGAAAACATCGTAATGAAACGTTGAAGAGGGTTCAAAGCCCTCGGAAAATGTGTGCAGTCCCAACCCTCATTGGGCCAGTGTGGTGGACTGTCGCCTAAGCACTCGCCTGAGAGGAGACCCGTGCCCAGTAGTGGGACGTATAAATGGGTTCATGATAATGAACAAATCTGCCGAGTCTAAGGAGGGAGAATCCGCCACACCACATTCAGCTTGGTTGAGTTTTAGTAACCAAATAAAACAATTAAGACAAATCATTACATTACATTACATATTGGCCCTTGAACAGTATTAACTTAGTATACATATTTCGAACTGAAAAAGTATTGAGAAGTAAAAAAAATACAATATTTAAAATGACCCATAAATTGGGGAAAAGATAGTGGCAAAAGCACGGTATCCCTAAAATCAGTTTAAGCTTGTCTTTTGTCCGAAATAACGTTTGTTCGAATTTTCATTACACCGAAAACCGAATTATAACGAAACAGTTGTTCTTTCAGGATATGGTGAATGTTTATACCTACTGCTACCTTACTTATTTCTGCCACCAAACAGTAGTTGTGAAGGGTGCTAGTGAAATTACAGGCACATGGGATTTCTCACATGTTTCACGGTGACAGGCGCAATGGCAGTGCCCCTCAGATACTGTTATGGACAGGCGTGTCGATTAACACGACACGAATTGTTCGTCCCGTCACTTGAAATTATAAAAAAAAAACTATAATACCGACGTTTTGACCTGGTTGCACTGGCCCCAGGCCATCGCTCTCTTTCTATAGCTATGCTAATGCGTTGGGCAAGGTAGCTACCGGCCCTTGGGTTTCTAATATGCTTAATATACCAGAAGAAAAGAAAATATAAAATCTTCTATATTTTCATCCTCTAGCTCCTACAGTTAAAGGTAGAAAATTTCAAAGAGAGCCACGACTGGCAACGTTTCTTCCACTGGGCTGTCGTCTTTAACTGCTAGTGTACGTATCATGGAAAAAATCAATTACAAAAATACGTACTTACAAGTACTTACGTACTTCTATAACATAGATTATCAACGACATCTCCAGTACAATTCTTGTATTCCATAAAGCTGTAAGTGCCGTACATAACACAGGAAGGATCTGTAGGTAAGTACGTACATAATAATAAAGAAAGGAAGGTAACAGTAAAAGAGTCTACAATCCAAATGTGCCTATAACATAAATTCCGGTAAAATGCATTGTAGCCCATCCCTTTTGCGTTGAATAAATCGTAAAACGTTATGTCTGTTTGTACTTTTAGCGCTTTTATTTCGGTACGTAGAGGAGCTCTTGTTCAGCTTTAAAAGTTTTGGCGGTATTTTGCATGACATTGAATACATTCTGACACGCATTCGTACGAGTAGCATAGATAAATAATTTCTTTGCGTCTGAGTCGACAAATAATCTCAGTGCAGAGTACTAAAAAAACTTGCACCTTTTAATATTTTCTTCAGATTTAAATGGGACTACTTCTGGCGTACGCCCGTTCCAACAAAAAAGAATCATCAAAATCGGTTCACTAATGCAAAAAAACATACAGTCGAATTTAGAACCTTCTCCTTTTTTTGAAGTCGCTTAAAAAGAAAGAAGAAAGGAACATAAGCGCGTTTGAATTCGAGACAAAACAAATGTAGAAAACTCGGGCTCTTCGGATGTCGCTTGTGCACTCAGAGTCGTATTCTAGAACTCTACTCAATGCTCAAGTGAGGACTTGAGTATGATTCAAAGTACTAGAAATCATACTCAAGTCCTTGCCATTAGGGTCGTATTTCCAGCGCTTGAAATCATACTCAAGTCTGGTCAAATCCTGACTTGAGCATTGAGTACAGTTCTGGAACACGACCCTAAGTCAGATTCGAAGCCTAGAAAATATGAATATCGCTTGTACACCTAGAGATAAAATTACACTTCGGAAATCTGTAACATTTCGGACCGATATTTATTGGATTCGTATTAGTCACAGGGGTAACACAGAAAAAACTAGAAAAGACTACCATTATTGCCGTAAGCAATTTTATTTATTCACTTTTGCATACTTCTCTATAAAAAATAATTTCTCTATATTAATAACTTTTCTAAAAAGATACTTAAAATTAAAAGTAAACGAAATTGTTACCTAGTTGCTTTCTATAGTCCATTTGTTTAGGTACTAAACTAAATGTAAACAATCTTGATACATGTTTTTATTGAAACATATGCTTTACAAATCAATAGGTATAAAAGTAGGCATGCATTTCAAATAAAGTTAAGTATTTGTATTTGAAGTTACGTAAAAATCATTATATAAACATATATTTCATTAAATACCTAGTCATGTCAAGATTGTTTACATTTAGTTAAGTACCTAAACAAATGGACTATAGATAGTGCTTTTTTATTTCAACTTCAAAAGATGGGATGATGACAGGTTGCGCAGGGAAGGGGATATTATTCCATATTTTAGCAGCCATATATTTGAAACTACCCCTAAAGGCGGTTGTTTTACGTGGTAACAAACTACAAACATAATGTTGATTTGTAGCACGTGTTCTACATTTTAATTGAGGCTTGTTTCCTTTATCATTATTTCTTGTTAATCCGTTCAATATTCAAACAAATATTTCAAATAAATATCCATATTTTGAACAGACTTCAAAAAAATAGGTGGTTCTAAATTGGAGTATATTTTTTGTGTACGTATTACTTTATGTGATTACTACGATATTTGTGAACTGATTTTGATGATTCTATTTTCGTTGGAAAGAAAATATTCCACCTCTAAGCGTGGAAAATTAGGGAATGAATAATGTTTATTACATTTCATCCACTTTCCGTTAACCGACTTCAATAAAACTTGTCACATAGATTTAATTCCAATGAAAACAAAATATTATGGCGGCCAAGAGCTGATCTGATGATGGAAATGGCAGAGAGATGAGAGATATTCCTCAACAGTGTACAGTAGTTACACGTGTTTGGGCTCATGTGATTCGTTTTGATGTAGATTTCCATATGCGTTTCAATTATCATTACGGAGACCGCCGTAATACAAAAGTTAAAACAAAGTCAAATAAAAAGGGGATAAGTTCTATACGCCTGTCCATTACAGTTGCAATGCCACTCAGAGCTTTAAATCGCAAAGATCTGAAGGGCACTGCCAATGCGCCCGCCACCCTGAGACGTAAGTTGACAAGTACAATGTGCCTGTAATTTCACCAGCACCCTTAGGTACTCTTCAAAAACCGGAACGCAGTAAAGTTCTGTTTATATTTTACTTGTGCTGTCGTTTGATGTGAATCGAATTCAAATCAATAAAGTTCTAGAAGCTTGTTTATTTTGAAACCCGACACATGTCGACACCCTCTCCCAGCACCCTTCGCCCCGCGGGCCACAATCAGTTCCGGGTACTAAGCGGGTCGTATTACACTTATACCAACTTATCTCTACAGTCAACCTTGCTATCGACTACGAATGTTCTTCGTTTGCTTTAAAACTAAACAACAATTCTAAATTTGCCGAACCGCAATTAGACTTGGTAGTGTGCAGAAGGTGCACATGACCAGTGATCGATTTGATTCTAGTGACAACCCTTTTGTTAATGACGTCAATGGGTTACTTTGTAGTGCTAGCTAGCTTACTTTATTGGAAATTAAATTGCGTACGCGTTATGCATGCGAGATTATATGTATAGCGGTAGATATCTATATATGTAGCTGTTATATTACGTGTGTAATGGCTAGTAGCCATTCACAAATAGCATATTAATTTTTGTGACTGCTGTGCACGATCTGTTTGATTGGGTGCGCCTTAGTTGTGTGAAAATCCAATAATCTAATATGGTTTTTCATATTATATCATAATTTTTACTCTGACTAAATTCACTTCTTATAACTTGATTTCATAATGTTTGCATTTTATATAAGCCTCCTATTATATAACAATCATTTAATATATTGTCAATTTAGATAATTTTTACGTGGTATAGTATAACTTTTTGTACATAATAAGGTTAAACCCGACTCGCCGTGCTAATTCTTTGTTCGATACTAGAGTGTAATTTAAAAGTCGGAGGTGCGGAGGGAAAGTTGTTTTCCATAATATAGTTCACAATGCTGAATTTTCGAGATAACTGTTATTGTTACACACTGGATTCGTTGGTGGATAAAAAGAAAACAAATGTATTTTACATAGATCAATTTTTGGTTGCGCCCCCCATTAAGTAGGCTAGGTTAGGATAGATATATATGAAAAAGCAAAAGCTGATATGTTGTTATTGAAACCTGTTTTCAGGTCAAACTAGAGTATAATTACTATAATATTAGTATTATGGTAGCAGCAGAGCTCCTTGTGGAAGTACTGCCTTACCTATTTCTACCGCCAAGCAGTAATGTGAGCATTAAGTACTGCGTTTCGGTGTTTATAAGAGTACTGATAAAATTACACGCACGTGGGACTTGTCCGCATATGTCTCAAGAAGACGGACGCAGTGGTAGTGTCCATACGATCTTTGTTATTATGTACTTAAATATGTTACTAACAATTTGTGTTATCTCTTTTGTTCTAGGGATCATCTTGTGCAAAAATCTCTTCGATACTCCCTCTGAGACACCGAACAAATTTTTTATATACACTCCATCCATGATGTTTATGAAACTAACACGTAACGGACATTGACAGAATTTAGACAATAAATGTGATTTAAAGCACTGAGTGTCACTGTAACTTTTATAGACAGTTCCTAAAAGTCCGTATTTATATTTAAATAAATTGAGGCATCGTTATTCTATTCCCCCTTAGGTACTTGTTTATTCGGGCCGTCATAGGCAGGAACTATTTGAGTATTCTTGAATATACGAAAATTTTCGGGACTCGGTCCTAATATCACGCCCCCAGTTTGTCGGGGCGTTGCGACCCTTTTCATTTTCAATTTATTGGTACTCTGTCTTTTATCCAGTATATATTAAAAAGGCAACGCGGTATACAGACCATAAACCTCGTTTAGCTTTCAGAAATTCCACTGATACCCTACCTCCTACGGCGCTTTCAAGAGTTTATCTCGCTTTCTTCCTTATTTCCATTGTTTTTTCCACCACTTTTAAATACACTTTCGAAATATTTTCTTTCATTAGTATACACTGATTTGTACGAATTTGTTTCCGATCTTTGATAATAGCTAGAGCTAGTCTTATAACATTCTTTTAGCAGTTGTTATAGACTTTGAAAAGCATTTTGGGGAATATTGTTAGATAGCTTTTTGTCAAATTCACCCTTTTGTTCTTCTTTTATAACTTTGGTACACCTCTCGTATTTCTTTAGTACTGTTTGGTCTACATAATAGTTGATTTCTTCTTTTTCTCATTTACAGCTTTTGATATCTCACTGTCCAATCGTGCGTTTATATTCTGATCCTTTTTTATCTCTTAAGCATACTGCACACTTCGACCAGTCACTTTTGTCACTGTTTATATTAAAAAATTCTATAATTTGTTCTTAAAGTTGGCTTTCAACACACAAAACCTACTTCGTACCTTGTTCTTATGTTACTTTCATGTTTCCTTCTATGCGAGGCATTTTTGCAGTGTATCCAATATCTGTCCTTCCTTATCCTTACTTATTTCTGCCGCCAAGCAGTAATGTGAACATTATTGCGTCCCGATGTAAGCATAAGGGTGCTAGTGAAATTACAGGCACATGGGACTTATTAAGTTATGTCTAAGGGTAACGGGCGCAGTGGCAGTGTCCCTTAGATTTTAGCAATTTCAAGTTCTGAGCGACACTGCAACTGTTATGGATAGGCACATCCAATCGTGCCGCTTATAATTTTCTTTTAATTCAGTTGTAGGTAATTCACCTGCGTGACACCACCATTGCTTAAAGATTCTCTTAACCTGCTTACAACCAGAAAGTGGTCCGTATTTACCTTTTCTAAAGTGAATTACTTATACAGTTCAAATGTTAATGATTATAAATTTATAATAAGGTAAGTTATAAATATTTCTACGACTCAAAAGTCTTTAAAGTTATGAAAAATGGAACAGACGACGTTCATTGTACCAATTAACTTAAATGTTCACTGCCGATAAAACGTAGGAGGGCGCAGATTTTATGGAATATTTCAATCAAGTCATTGGCTCCCACACATCGGTTCTCATCGTCTACTAACATTTGACACTGCGACGGTGGTAGAATAATAAAATTATTAAAAAGGGCGTAAAAGAAACGTAAACCACCGTTCAACTAGACGGTGGGCGGGATGCGGGTCTATACAATCTGTGTTACGACGTGCCTTGATGTTTTTATTAGAACGTCTTCAAATGGCGGGTCCAGAGTCTTCTCTCGTCTTTTATCGTTTTATTAATATTAAGTATACGGTTTTTGAATTTGAGAGAAATCTTATACTTCAACATTTAAAATGATCTGAGCAATATCGTAAAGTGGAACCAAGACTTGTCCTCGCGTAGGTAGGCATTAATTATTTAAAATCTCATCTCTCATTTAGAATCTCAATTCCGGCGTCATGATTTCTAGTCCATAAATATGCTTAGTCAGGATTACAACCAAATGACAAAGTAAAATTACCTAGAGCAGTGACTAGAGTAATGTTCAGATTATTGTTTCATTCATATCTTCAAGCTGTGTTACCAGGGCCCGTGAGTTATAAAATATATTGCTCAGAATGTTACGAAAATTACCTTAAAAACAAAAGTTAAAAAAGTTACTTAGGTACATAATACGCGTCAAAACTTACGAAAAATTTAAGAAATGTAACCATTTGGTAACACTGGCTTGAAGAATTGCTGCGTGCATTCAGGTATATTTTAGTAGAAGTAGCTCCTTGTGAAAGAGTTCGTCCAGGGAACTACTGTCAGCCTACTTATTTCTGCCGCCTAGAGGTAATGTACGCACTACTGCGTTCCGTTTTTGAAGGATAAGGAAAGATGCTGGTGAAATAACAGGCACAGGGAGCTTTTAAACCTATGTTTCGGGGTGATGATATTGCGTTTTAAAGCTCTGAGTGGCATCCCGTCACTTGATATTAGAAAAAAAATACATCTGTCAACATTATCAACGTGCCTGTCATGTGAATACTAATGCCTGCTACAGCCTCGTTTTACAATTTTCCATTATCTCAAGTATTAAAGTAGCTCATACCTGGTTTAATAGTTTAGTGTTAATAGAATCATAATCATAACTATAGTAGTCAACGTTAATTTGTGCGTCCATCAGTTCAAAGCGCGTAGATTAAATTCTAATTAGCCAGTTGCGGGTTATGTTCCAGGCCTGGCGGGTGATTCACGTAATCAAACCGTTACGATATCGTAGCGATTTAGTCGTTGAACAGCATTTTCGTATTCACGTGTGACTGTGAACGTCAACGAGTCCAATTTTAAAGTCGTGTAATCGTTCGATCCAAATGTCGTTAAAGCGTATTCTGGATATGAATCGATGTTTAATCGACTCTAACGATAAGTTATACGTGTTCTATTTATTTTGTCAGTTCTTTCAATACATTTTCGACGACTAAATGTCAAATTTCATAATCCAAGATGTCGTTCATTTGTAGTTACGTTTCGATTCTAGGATAGGATAGGACTTCGATCGAACGACTACTTAACTTCAACGATATTTTGATAGCTTGAACTTACGTGAATCGCACTACTGTTATAGGCCAGTTGTGAGCCATTTCCGTATACACGTTTGGAAAACGTCGTAGATTTGGAATGACAGGACAACCAAACGGACTACAGTGGGCTGTTATTAGCGAACGTGGTGTGTTAGATGTGACAAGTTCTCCGGCGAACTGTCAAGCCGTTTCGCTTGACGTGTCGATGACACACTAATACGGCAGCGGACACGGTTCTATGGTCATGGTTGAAATTTAATCCTTGACATGTTTTGAGGATGTGCCAATCTTTTGAATTTGTTTTATCGTCTGTCCGGAATTTTAATGAGTACCTACCCACACATTCCATGCTAATCTATTCTTTTACGAAGCGAACCTCGACAAATATACCTAGATCGATTATTCCCGAAGTAGTTTATATAAGAGCCTTATCACACTGGCGATTTGCGAGTGATTTGAAAGCGACGCGATAGCGTGGCGTGCTCGCCGCGAGCTTGCAACGACAACGCTGTGGTCGTTTGGCGATTTGAAAGCGATGCAAACTCACAGCGAGCACGCTCCCAAATAACCAAATAGCCGTGGCGAGCACGCTGTCGCGTCGCTTTCAAATCGCTCGCACACCGTCAGTGTGGTAAGGCTCTTAACCCCATTTTTTGTTTTTTTTTTATATTTCTCGTGCGCCCGGTGGTAATCTCAGAGCTTTAAACCAGAAAGATCTAAAGGATACTGCCGCCGGGCCTGTCGCCCTGAGACATTATGTGCCTGTAATTTCACCAACACCCTTCCATGCTCACATTTCTGCATAGTTTCCCAAAGTGGTCGCTACCTCCCGCCAGTGGGCGCTGAAAAGCCCTAGAGGGTAGGGGCCTCGAAATCAACGCCCCCAAGGCGTTGATGCTGTCTAGGGGGTGCTACCGCATTTGAAAAATGAATTATCTATGCAAACTACACAACATATGTATTTTTTTCCTTGTGATTTTTTGTATCAAGTTAATATAAAAAATACGTGTTTTCAATTATTTTTTGTGGTGGTGGGCGTTGAATTTTTTTATCTTGCCTAAGTGGGCGGTGAGCCAAAAAGGTTGGAAACCTATGCATTACTGCTTGGCGGCAGAAATAGCTAAGGTGGCAGTACTTCCCTGAACGAACTCTATCACAAAAAGCTGTATTGCCACTGCCATGGGTCCATTCCTGCCTACAATGTGTCCATTTAAACGAAAGAAAGGGTGAACATGACTGGGGGACCTATTAAGGGTCGAAACTCAAGACGTCGCATCAATAACAGCAGTGCAACACTCTTTTTAGGATCCCTGTGTGGCTACCTAGTTTAAAAAATACGTTCAGTACGGTTGACGATCGCCGAAGGAATGGCCACCCGAACCGTGGCAGTGCAGTGAGACGCTTTGCCGCACGAAATCGCGTCGCGGCAATTCGCGTCGCAGTTTTCAACGTTGCGAATTCGCATCGCGTCGATTCGTAGTTTTGTGTTTCGACCCTTAAGGCCCATTTAGATGGAGAGAGTTTCTCGTCTCGAAGATGCTATTATCGAAAGAATATAAAAAACTTTCCTCGTCTAAACATTCGCGATTATCGAGCGTCCACGTGAGCGATAATCTCCTCGCCTTTCAATATTGAACGTCTCCGTGTAAACAGAACTCGAAAGCAAAAATTGTATTTCGAGTTTCTGTGCCAGCCGTTTCTACCACGAGTGCAGTGCGCGAGGGTGTTTTGATTATCTCTGCTTTTCTAAGACAAGAATTAATGGAACGAGGGCGAAAAAAAAATTCAAATAACGGTGAGTGAGTGAGTGCCTCTGTGGTCGAATGTAGCGTGGGCAATATAGTATTTAGGGTGCTCTCGTAACGAATATGGCACTCCTTTCTAAATCCAGGATGAAAAGTCGTGCCCGCACTTTTCAAATAATGGCAAGTTGGGTATCGTTTTTGAGGTATTTGGTGGTGCTCATTACGAACATTGCATTTATTTCTAAATCCAAGATGGCCGACACGACTTTTCAAGTAAATGTACTATTCAATAAACACTCCTCACTAACTCCCCACTCACTCCCTACTCACTCACTCACTCACTCACTCACTCACCCACACACTCACTCACTCACCACTCACTCACCCACCACTCACTCACTCACTCACTCACTCACTCACTCACCCACCATTCGCTCACTCACGCACGCACGCCCGCGCGCACGCACGCACGCACGCACTCACTCAGTCACGCACTCACTCGCCCTATAAATTTATCATAATTGTCAGTTTTTGTTTGTGCCAGTAGTTATAAAATTTTAAAAAAAATGATAAATCAAAATTATATTTCTATACAGTGCAATGAACTTAATATTATCAGCAGTTTCAAATTTGAATGGTTTTTGCATCATTTTGATGCAAAAACCATCCATAGTCAATACCGCAGTACCTAATCACTGAACTCGAACGAATGGCAATTCTCGCACTCAAAACGGTTCGAACCGATTTGTACGATAATCGTATGAACTTGAAAAAATGTCATACGAGATCGTGTTTAGACAAGTCGAAAACTCGTAAGCAAGAATCTCCTTACTACATATTTCTCCGTGTAAACAGTCGAGGAGGCGATTAAGTTGCTTGTGAATCTCGTATGACATAATCGTAGGCGAGATTTTAGTTCTTGCCTGAATGTAAACATTATGATACGATAATCTTATGGCGATTATTGCTTACGATAATCGCCTACGAGTTTTCGTCACGACGTGTGCGAGAAACTCTCCCCATCTAAATGGGCCTTTATGCAGGTTGTGACTAAAATTTTGTTTTACCATAAATGGAATAACCTGAACTAAACACACTAGTATGTACCTATGTAAATACGTAATGCTTTCTTATAATAGACATATGAAGTATTTAAACATTTTTAATAGACTTTCTCACTAGTATTGCATCGGTTGTCAAATACACATTTGAAGTTGATGAATTTGAAAAAAAGAAACATGTTAGAAAAACAGAACAAATTGGCACGTAATCTACGAGACAAAAAGTTTAGGAGCCTTTGAATTAGATGTACCGCTGACTGCGTCTATATTCAGCGTATTCAGCATCATCAGCCTTCCCCTTATTGTTTATTCACGTGTCTATATGTCCAATCAGCTATCACTGTTTAGTCAAAACAAATTGTTAAGCCAAACTCCTGGGCGAATTTAAAATATTTACCATCGTTTACTGTAATGATGAACGTAAATATTTCGAAGAACTTGCTTTTGAGCATTATTTAATACCGTAATATAATAAAACAGGTATGGTAACTCCATAAAAACGCAGCGGCGCCGCTTGTGTATGTGCGCGCCGTGTGTGGACGCACACATTTACATAATCTCGAGATGCACTGTAGGGCTAGCACGGCAGGGCGCGACTTGCACGAGAACGACATAAAGCGCGATTTACTCCCATTGATAATAGCAATATCTCTCGCTTCTATGTCACTCTCGCGCAAGTCGCGTTCTATCGTGCCCTACTGGTCGCAGTGTTGCCACTTTAGCCGATTTTTAGCTAGATGTTAGCTCCAAAAAAATTTTTGGTAGCTAAATATTAGAGCTACCGTTATTAGCTATTTTTATACACTGGTCCTCCCTTTCGTTTTGCCTTTTGGCCTTGGCCTTTCATTATTATGTGTGAAAGAGAAGTGTGTGTCCTTACACGGCGCACGGCGGTCGCGCACAGCTACGAGTCGCGCTGTTAGTTTGTACGGATTTGTTTTTTTTATATAATATCAAGTGACGGCACGAACAAATCGTGCACCCGATTGTAAGCTACACGTCTGTCCATAATAGTTGCAGTGCCACTCAGAGCTTTAAATCGAAAAGATCTGAGGGGCACTGCCACTGCGCCTAGTTCCATAAGAAATAAGTTGACAAGTCCCATCAATGTAATAACAATTAGCAGTGGTTTCAAGAAAAAAATTTTTGTCTATAAAAAAGGCTCTCTCTACTAGACAAACCATCTATGCTTTGTGTACTTCGAGAAATCTGTAGCATCTGAACGATTACGCTAGAAATCTATACCAGTATAACATTAGTGACCATATAACAAATAGTTTTACCAATTAGTGAAGTGTTCTCATCCAAGGTTTTCAGGACATTGGAATGGCCAGGAAGCGTTGTGCAGACAGTAAATTACTACACGCAACAATCTTAAGTTCGTGTTGTGCATATTAATAAAACAGCTAAGCTCGAGCTATGTTCGATGGTGAATAATACGTTCTTGTGTCTATTAGGGGTAACAAACAACATTGTTACACGTGGAAGCAAGGATGTCAACATTTCTGTAGTCACGTACGTGTTTTGTATTAGGTAATAGGAGGCACCTTTTGTACTAAATAAGTAATGAATCGTGAAGAACCTTGCCTGCCTTATTAGTGGACAAGAGTTTTCTGTCCTGGGAATACTGTCCATGATATCAAAGTTAAGTAAAGTTACTTTGATTGAGCAAAACAATTTGGCGAATCGTAGGGAACTTTCCTAAGAAAACAAGCTTTGTTCAGGAAAAGAAATTGTTTATCAAGATGCTTGTTTCTATGAAGAAAGTAGTAATCTTTTTCCTTTGAAATATAACCAAACAAATTCTAGCCAGACTATAAAATCTCATAGCTACAACTTTGGCCATTTAACGATTTGCCAATAAAACAAATCTCAAAACTCTCGTGAGTTTAGAACCCAATGAAATCGATATTGACTGTACAGCTTTCCGCACAGTGAATTAACAATAAAACCAAAATGATTGGAGTGAGTATGCGTTTAAGATTAATGAGAGTACGCGCTAGTGTTCTAGATTGTACACTGTTAGTTAAAATATATTAAAACGAATTTGAATTTAAATAAGGTTCGGACGATAAACACGATCTTTAGCGCGGAGATAAACTGTTACTGTCGTTAGCAAGCTATTAGATGTAATGCGTACCGGTTTGCGATTTCTCCTTTTCTTAAGAAACTGACTCATGAAGTATTCCTAGTATTTTACTGTTCAGGTTGAAAGACGAAACGAGTGTCACAACCCTATTATTGTTTTGTTGATGTTACGTAGTTGTGAAAAGAGTAGTATGCAATCTTTTGTTCGACGTCAAATAATATTGGTTTTAAACCTTCGCCCTATCTATAAAATATTGCGGTGGTGGCCTAGATGTCATTTTCATTGCTGCTAAACGTGAGTGATTGAACGAACTCTAAATAAGCAACTACCTACTGCATGTAGAATAATTTTAGTACCTAATTTTTGGCGTCCTTATTTCAATTATACCCGTATTTTCTTATTTTTTCTCATGTTATCTGGACGTAAATTCTTATAGAGAAACCTAACGCCATGTTATCTTTTGATTATAAACATTTTACCATTATAATGTACAAGTAGCACTATCACAACAGCTATATTTTGTTGTATCACGTTATGAAAAATAAAATGATAGAAATTCCTCAAAGAATCGGTATAAAAGTGTTTTTGAAGTTAATAATCATAATAAATAAAACATATACTTTCTTATTAAGAATTACAATATTCATAAGTTCTTGCCAATTTTTTTTTTATTATAAAGGCACATTACGCCTACATGTAATATTTATGCTTAAGTAAACTAACCCAAAACAGGTTATTTACAGAGTCGAATAGCAAAATACAGAAAACTCCATATCTGTTTGTAAAAAAGCAAATTACAAATTTTGATGGGATAACTCACGTCTAATTTATTTTTTCTGAAAACTGTAATCGGAGGCTCGAAATAAAAACAAAATCTTTATATTTAATTTAAGTTAAAAATATGGCTAAGAATAAGTGACAATCGTTTGATGTGACGAATAAAAATTAAGTTGGTTAAGTAAACGCCCACGTGTGCTGATCCAGTGCCTGATTGACGCAGCTGCTGTGCCGACATATGTATAGATTCGGCAGCGTCTGTTATGGTGCAATATCTAAGCTGCTAGAAACTTAAATGCTAAATTAGTAAAAACGGAACATACACAATAATCTACGAATTAGTATTATTAGGAATATTTCAAAGAGTTGATGACATGACAAAAGAAATAAAACGACAACTGCATAGGGCTAAGACTTGGATACAGAAATGGAAGACATCCTGCAACGAGATGGACCGACGACGTCGTCAAAGTTGCAGATCGTAGACAACAGAGACTAGAATACGATTGGTGAATGATGATTAAAATTATGTAAATGTGAAATTTTATTACTCTCCCTCTTAAGCATAAAGATAATTTGCAAAATAGAATTTGCACTGGTTCGTCTATCGCTTCGTCTTTAGAATACAATAGGACAAAAGAGTGAACCGTCTCGGTAACGCACGCGCTATTTGTATAGTGCAAACAACTAGATTAAACACTTTTACGCATTGGGATTTAATTTGATATTATTGATGCGGAACTAACTTTGTTGAATAGTAAGGAGAGTCGTAAAATACTGACTTATGTTGATCTAATTAAAGATTTAAAAAAACGACCTAGTATAGAAATAATTCAACCAGAATACAGAAAAATTAATTAGCGTATCTATGATATAGCTACGCGTACGAGTGTACGATGGATCAAGATCATTATGTCCATGTACGCTTTGAGTAAAAGAAATGTTAATGATTTTATAACCGTATTGTAATAGAAAGGATAAACCGTTCCAAGAGAAAACATTCATCGGTGCAAATAATATTTTTTCAACTATAATCAACTAATTTTATTTGTAGTTTTTAGGAGAGAGGTGATTGTGTGATTTGAAATTTAGAATACATAAACAAAAGCAATCCTAATAAACTATGAAAGCATACTTACCTCGTAAATAGCAGCTTCTGTGAGATCACAGATTTGTTACAGCTAAGATTACTGAAGTTGCTATTTATGAGGAGTTTTAAAAGAAACGGTACGGTATTAAAAACAGGACGGCGGCGTTCTACTTTCTTGCTAAATTACAATTTTTGGTAAAATCAACAACAACACGTATAACATATCTTATATCGCTTCTATCTTATAGTGCTTCCCACTGGCCGTGGGAGCACGGGTCGCTCCGCGCGAGTTTGCGCGTTGGTATCGCGCGTAAGTCGCTCTGTCGTGCTAGCCTTACAGTGAGGGTGAATATGTCGTGACGACAGATAGTCGTGAAGTTTAAAGTGTCGTGACTAGTATATTTAAATAAAGTTGTTCATACATAGACCAACAAGATTAACTGTCGTTCACGACTTTTTATGACGTTACGACGAGAGTCGTGTCAATGG
This sequence comes from Hyposmocoma kahamanoa, assembly GCF_003589595.1. Taxonomy (NCBI): domain Eukaryota; kingdom Metazoa; phylum Arthropoda; class Insecta; order Lepidoptera; family Cosmopterigidae; genus Hyposmocoma; species Hyposmocoma kahamanoa. The sequence goes on along the minus strand of NW_020653608.1, from coordinate 768,692 downwards.
GAAGAGCTAGAACGATAGTCGTCAGACGATAAATAAAACGCGACGATAAAAATGTGACGACAGATAATCGCAGCTTCAAACAATTCTGTCGTGCAAACGTCAAGGCGACTGCCGTGAACCGATAAATTGTCGTCACGATCTAGGGGGAACGGCTAGACACGACAGTCGTTCAACGATAAAATAAACGTCCACGACAGAGTCACGACAGATAGTCGTGATATGGGAACAGGCTAGACGTGACAGTTGTCCAACGTCCAACGATAAATAAAACGTTACGACATAATGGGAATGCGCCCTTAGTTGAAATTTGTTACAAAAAATGAGTTACATATAGATTATGGATCAGCGTAATGAGCTCTACATTATAATAAAACAATCGTAATTGTCTCTTAGTTAGATCCTTTAATTTCAACAAGTATAAGAAAAATAAAATTACACAATGTGATCTGGACTAAGCACAATTATAGCAAGTATATTTACTGTTGAAATGTATGTCTCTTCTTATTATTAAGTTATACATACACAATATGTACTTAAACAGGAGCAGTAACTTTACGTACAGGATCAAGAACACGTCAAGCTTGACACTTTAGATTTAAATCCAACTCTATGCCGCTTACGATAAGAACGGTCCAAAGTACAAAGTGTCAAGCTTGACGTGCTCTTGATTGTACTGCAGTAATAATATGTTAATCTCATTCATAATGAGATTTGATTTATATAATGTATCAGCAATAAGCTAACTTAGTTTAATTGATCACTTTAACTATACGTATTGCATTTGTTTTAAACAATTGTAAAGTATTGTGATTTGTGAAATTACTCCACTAGTTATAATTATTAATACAAAGATCGAACACTCGGAAAAAATTATTTCCATCCGGCCGGATTCGAACCGACGTCTTCTAGCATTTTTATTGAATTGATATTCAATAATTTTTATGTGAAATTACTCATAGATGGCGCTACGGCTAAAAAGTCGTTGAAAAACCAAATGCAAAGATACGGCGCAAGCACATAGAAAAATTCGTGAGGTCCGCTGGTTCGTTCCGTAGCTTAGTTGGTATAGCGTCTGACACGGTATGCTGGAAGGCGTCGTCGGTTCGAATCCGGCCGGATCGAAGGAATTTTTTCTGAGTATTCGGTCTTTGTATTAATAATTATAACAAGTATTTCAAAGCACTGCGAGCTTAATATTCAGTATTAGGGTGTTCTCGGGGATTGATGGGCAAACGGGCGGTTTTAGTTCGTACGCAAGGCCGTACCGTGCTAATCATGGTCTGCGTGGGTAAGTGCGTGTTGGTGTTCTTGTATGTACGTATGTACGTGTGCGTGTGCGTGGGAGTGTGTTTGTCCGTGCGTTATATTGTGCGTTCATGTTGGTTGGCGACGAAAGCTTCATATCGTTTTCGATATATGAAACCGCTCAGCTCAATTCTCAGAATTTTATTGCTCACGGAGCTAATAAATAATAAAAAATAAGTTTAGCAAAATACGACGTAAACAAAGTTCTCGTGTATCTCAAATTACGGTGAAGAAGACGACGAGTTATGAGTGGCGATTGAAAACGAACACTCCGAAATTGCCTTTAAACAGTTCATACTTAACCCAACAAACAAGTTTAGATTACTAAGTTCATGAATACCAAACATGCGCTGTTTAAATCCGAGGTTTCTCATCTGTAGTAATATTCAAATTTTGTTTGAGATTTTTTATTTCATTGTAGAGTTTCATTTTATGTTGTTCTGGTGCTGAATATTCTATTCCCCGGGCAAACAAGTCGTAAACTTGGCATAATAAGGCCATATGTGGTGATAAATCGATGTAGTTGAACCAACTTGTTGTTTCAACTGCCTCTGTGGGCGAACGGTTAGCATGCTGGACTGCCGCGCAGAGCTTCCGGGTTCGATTCCCGAAATGTTTGTATGGCCTACATTTATTTCTCTCGACGTTCTCAATGCGATTGTATGTTTTTCTTGTAAGTATGTTACGCGATAACTCTGGCTTAAAATTTGTGGACTGATTTTTATGATTGATTTTGATTTTTTATGATTTTTTTTGTTGGAAAGAGGGTACCCGTTTAGGTTTTAAGAAAATATTCCCCCTTTAAGGGTGGGAAACTAGGGGACGAATCCGGTGTTGTGCACTTTCCGGTAACCGATTTCAATAAAACTTGGCAAATAGATTTCAAAAGTTCGTGGAATTACTCCACGAACTTTTGAGGTCGGTTTTTTAGTACTCTGTACTGATTATATTATTTTGATCGATCGGCTACCGGAATGTGCGTGAAATCGTATTCATCCCCTAGTTTGACACCCTTACAGATGGAATAATTTCTTCTAATTTAAATGAGACCACTACATAGGTACCCTAGTTGTAACAGAATAAGTATCATCAAAATCGATTCATATATACATAAAAAAACAGAGAATTGAGAACCGCCTCATTTTATGAAGTCGGTTAAAAATATAGCTAAATAAAAAAAAAGAAAAGAAGATAATTTATCTAGGTAAAGGTTACAACGTTTACCGTAGGATGATGTTTCCATTGGGTAGCCAAGGTTGTTTTTTGGCGGAAGTAGGTATCAACTTTCTGGCCACCGGAGGCTTGAAGCTGTAGAATTGGGGTGTAGGATTGGAAGGGGTCGCTCGAATAGTGCACAAGCTGTCTGCTCAGGTTCCATGAACAGACTTTTTTTATGTTAGTGATGGAACGAACAAGTCGGGTGCCTGGTGTCCATAACAGTTGCAATATTGCTCAGACCGTCAACCTGAGACATAAGTTGACAAGTTCTATGTGCCTGTATTATAATTTCACCAGCTCCCTTATCCTTACAACTTGGTGGCAGAAATAGATAAGGTGGCAGTTTTTCCTTGGACAATCTCTTTCAGATAGAACTCGACTGCTACGACATGCTATCGTACCAGTTATTTAGCAAAAATATTTTTGTCTCGTTGAAATAACATTCACGAACTGTCTTTGACCGTTATTGACAAATATCACTTCCCCATTTAACCACGCGCTGGCTTCGAATTTCAAAAACGTTCTTTCTATTTTTGAATTCGCTTTCGTCCGAAATAGTGCCGAAATAGGACGAACGGTCACCTCTCTCAGAACGAATGTTTCTTGTTTGATTTGCTTTACTTTTTTATTTCATTTTTGTTAAAACGAATAGCAAGGGGGAAATGTCAAAATGCTTTTTTGTTGGCTAATTTCTCGAGTTTGACGAACTAGCGAATATGCCAGAAAATATTTGAGTGCAGGCATTGCAAATCCTGTTTTAGATTTGGTAATTATTAATTTAATCTGTAGTTTTGGTGAAACGTTGTAATTTATAAAGAGTTAAATACATATATATAAAATACCGATCGTATATCGTACCATAATAAATAAATCTACTATTAATAATTCGTACCCTTGGTGTAATAAGGTCACATCGCCAAAATTACGATTTTTCAGAAGAGATATAAAATTTTTCATATACGTACACGCTTGTATTATTTTTATGACATTCATGTGATAAAAGTTAAAAATGCTTTTAATGACTAATGTATATTGGTAAAATTAATAATCTTATTGTTTGTTACAGGGCATCCAACATGGCGGTTGCTGTGATCTTGCAGCTACTTTTGGCAGTGCTTATCCCCGTGATAGCTGGTAAGTTTGTAAAGTATATTCAAGCTGACTAAAGCTGGAAAGAGATAATAATAAATAATTAGTAAGTTATGGTAAATTTATTTTATACTGTTTGAATTTCACTTTAACGGCTCTCGGTTGAGTGTATGAGATAAATATTGAATTTGTACACAAATTGAAATTTCTAAAAATAAAATTGTTAATCATTCATTAACGTCATAAATAATATTTATAATAATGAATCGTATTTTTAGAAAGGCGGACGGTGGAAGCTGCCCGAATAACGACGAAGACCCGTTCATGGACTTTACTAGTATAATTTTGCGTTTTAGTTTAGGATTAGTTATCAATATATTTTTGTATATTAATAGAAGTTGGGAATAAAAAAAATCGTAAAACATTGTGTTTTAGAATAGATGCAAGAACACGACGCAATTGATTCGTTTCGTGGCGATTACTGCTTTCAAATTTATTTAAAACAATATTATCGTAATATAATAAGATAAGAATGGTAACACCATACAAACGTAGCGTAGTAGCGCGTTTTGTATGTGTGAGCGCCCGCCAAGCGTCGTGAACGGAGTGAACAAACTGAAAACTTGTTGTCTTCTGCTAAACGAACATGCATCTGAAACGAAATACAGGACAATATTATAAACATAAACCCAGCTTCTACAGGCTGTACTCAATTAATTAGTTTTTTTGATGCTTTGATATTGACTCACAAGTATAGATAGGTTTCCTTAATGCATGTCGTCAAAAACACTGCGTCACAAAATACACGGGATGTCGCCATCCTTCTTTTAATTTGTGTACAAATTTAATGCTTATCTCATAAGTGCGTCATTAGAGGTTGTTTTTTTTTTATTTAGGATTAGGGGGCGAGTTCTATTTCCGATAATTAAATTTTATCAAAATGGCGGCAAAATAATAAGAGTATCGGGTGTATCAATGACGACACCGAATCCGATCGAAACCCTTTTTTGGTTAGTGATGCCACGTAAACTCCCGCCTACTATCCAACAGTACGAGAGCGGCATATGCGTTATCGGAGGCAATAATACACAATATTAAACGAAGGAATTCTATTATGTCCCATGTAGCTGTTCCCATAAGGACGTGACCCGCTGATGCTTACGTAAAGGTGCCGTGATTCTCTCCCATATTCAAAATACGGTCGGCATAGTCACCATTTGATGGTAATACTGAAGTGAGAAATTTTCTCGTTTCGGTATTTGAGTAAATTTGGTCAACGCCATCAAGCGTCTTTTGACGGAACTACAGTATACTCTTTGTTGTTTATACGCATTACAATATTTATTTTATTGCATATCATCATTGACTTACAATTATATGGACGTCGGGTCCGCGCTAAAAAGTGTCCGCACTTGTAAGGCGCTAAAATCGTATACAGAGCGCCAAACTCCGCTTTAGTCTTCATTTGTTCTACTGACAGCGCGATACTGCGATGACATTACAATTTAAATTTCGAATAGGTTGACTTGGGACATTTTTTTCGTGGTTTTTGTATTAGACCCGTCGTCCATTTATTTGTAAGTCAATGCATATCATGATGTTTTTACGACCATTCCACTCATATATTTTTTGTGAATTTACACATTACTTTGTTAATATTATTGATGCATTTTAGTAACAGTAGAGTACCTTGTGAAAGAGTTCGCCAGGGAAGTACCAGTACCTTACCTGTCTCTGCCGTCAAGCAATAATGTGGGCATTATTGCGTTCCGGTTTGGAAACGTCAGGGGTGCTGGTGAAATTATAGGCGCTTTAGGCATGATTAAATAAGGGCGCAGCGGCAGTGCCCATAAGATCTTTGCGATTTAAAGCTCTGTGTGGCACTGCAAGTGTTATGAATAGGCGTATCGCTTACCACCATGCATACGACTTGCAAGTCCCGTCATATAGTATTAAAAAAAAATTGTAACTCCGTACAAAGTAACAGTGCGGCTTGTAGGTATGTGTACGCGATCGCCGCGCCTCTGTACGGACGCACACATTCGTATAATAATGAAAGGCGCTTTGGGGTGATCAGCGTTGTGCAAATACAAACGCGCTGCTACGTTTGTATGGTGTTACCACTCTTGTCTCATTAGGTTTAAACCTGAGACCGAAGAATTAATTGAATTTGTCTGTTAGTAATATAACGAAAACATCGGTTTTTCGATGTTGTATATGTAATTACTTTTTTATTTAAAAAAACCGACGTCAAAAGTTAGCTCCGCTTTCGCTGTGTTCGTTATCGCGGTCTCCTCAACGATAACTGAAAGGCATAATTGGTAGTCCTTTTCAAAATATGAGCCCAAATACAAGGTAGCTGCTGTACACTGTTGAGGAGTTCCTCTCATCTCTCTGCTATTTCCATCATCAGATCAGTTCTAGGTCACCATTAAATTTCACTTTCATTGGAACTACATTCTTGTGCCAAGTTTTATTCAAATCGATTAACGGAAAGCGGGTGAAATTCCTATAATCCCTAACCCTAATTCGTCACCCTTAAAGGTGTAATATCTTCTTCAAATTCAAATGGGTCCAGTACTGAGGTACCCCGTTTTCAATAAAAAAAGAACCATCGAAATCAGATCAAAAACGTCACAGTAATCATGTAACATACACTCAAATAGAATACAGGCGAATTGAGAACATTCTCCTTTTTTGAAGTCGGTTAAAACGATAATTCTTTCAATATTATAAATTATTTTATTTTGACGGCGAGCGGTCGAGTGGTTTGCACATTGGTCTTCATGGTGTCGCCGTCTCTGAGGTCCAGGTTTAAATCCCCGGTCGAGTCAATGTAAAAAGCTTAGAGTCGTATTCTAGAACTCTACTCAATGCTCAAGTCAGGATTTGAGTATGGTTTAAAGCACTCGAAATCATACTCAAGTCCCTGCCATTAGGGTCGTATTTCCAGTGCTTGTGTTTCCAGTGCAATCCTGACTTGAGCATTGAGTAGAGTTCTTGAATACGGCCCTAAGAGCGGTTTTTAGCAGCGATGCAAGCGCGCGACATCGATACAAATATTGCATCGCTACACTTGGGATTTATAGGCGATTGCATAGATGGACTCGCGCATTTGCATCATGCAATCGCCTATAAATCCCAAGTGTAGCGATACAATCGCGCGTTTGCTTAAAATCGCCGTGTGTAAGAGTGGTTACTGAAACTTCTCTATATTGTCTCGTGACTGGGTATTTGTGGTACCGTTCGTTGCTTCCGATTTCCATAACACAAATGCTTTAGTTACTTACTTTAGGATCAGATGTAATGTTGTCTTATATTTATTTATTTATTATATATGTTTGTAAGTATCACAGGTAGTGTTTATTCAATAATAAAACTCTAGTTACATGGAGATTTACTTAGATGCTAAGAATTTTTTAATAAAGCGTAGTCTTCTGTTCCGTCGACGACACTAGCAGCTGTCAGTGACACTTTAAAATTACACTAAGCTTCTTGTCCTGGTAAAAAATAACTTAAAAGTAGCTTTATAAATATCTTCGCTACTTTTGCATGCTGCTTGCAAAGAGATTATAATCCTTTTGCCCTTTCCACGAAACAGGAAAATAAAAAGAAAAAAATAACGCCGTTAAAAATGTTAAGAAAATAAAATTCCATTTCTTCCGTTCAAGCTTTCTATTTTATTACAAACGTTCTGTTATATTTTATTAGTTGTAATATATTACTTAAAGTTAAATTTAAAACAGGTTTAATGTTAAGACAAAATACGAAATGATATTATCTAACAAAGAACCAAGGTAGTCGATATAACTGGTAGCATAAGCAAGCTGAAGCTGAAGGCAGTGGGCTGGCCATACCTGTCGAAGAACCGATAACCGATGGGGAAGCGAGTTGTTGAGTGGAGACCACGGCTCAACGTAGTGTAGGACGCCCTCCTGCCAGATGGAGTGATGATATGTGAAAGGCAGTAGCTGGATGCGACCAGGGTTGTCGCTGATGCAGTTTTTTTGTAAATCGGCAGATGCTGATTTTAAGTAAAAAAAAACACGAAAAATGTACATTCTTCGGTAATTGTCGGTCTATTGTTCGCTACCTAATTTCCGTGGTATTTTTATTATTTAAGTATTCGATTAGCTTAGTTGGCATAGTGTCTGGCTCGGTTTGCTAGATCACGTCGGTTCGAATCCGGCCAGATTGAAGGAATTTTTTCTAAGTGTTCGATCTTTGTAATAATAATTACTTATAACAAAGTACTGGAGTAATTTCACAAAAAATAATTGAATATCATGGTGGTGAAACATTTTGACAATCAATAAAAATTTTATTACAGTTAATAGCGACATCTCCAGGGCTGGTAGCTGTAAAGGTGCCTAACTGGGTGACGAAATAATTTCATAGATTTCTCACAGATGGCGCTACGGTTAAAAAGTCGTTAAAAACCAGATACAAAGATCCGACAACAAACACATAGACAAATTTGCGAGGTCCGCTAGTTCGTTCCGTTGCTTAGTTGGCATAGCGTCTGGCGCAGTTTGAAGATCGAAGGTTTTTTTTCCAAGTGTTTCATCTTTGTATTAACAATTATCGATATTTTATCGCGCAATATTATTTAATATTCGAGTATTGTATCGTGAAAGATTGTTTAGTAATTACACAATAATTTACTTGAATATTTAAATAATAAAGAAGACTACGTGTTATATAAAGATGTATGGAAAGACGACATGGCTCCAGAATCCACACAAATTTGATTCAAAGTGTATTCCATAGCATTTAAGTTTATTTGAAAAGAGCAATCCCTAGAGTTTCTTGCTCGTTCTTCTCAGGGAGATCAGCGTAGTGAACGAGCAGTAGCCTAAAGTGACGTTTTCAAGTGTAAATTTATTTTACCTATGGAATAAATAATCTTTGACTTTGACTTTGACTATAAAAATTGCCACGAAATTAGGTAGTGAACAGTGGTCCGAGAATGACCGTCTTACTTGATCTATCTACATGAAAAAGCGTTCTATTTTCTTTGGTATTGTAATAAAATATTATTTCAATGATTTTGTGACATTAATGAACAAAAGAATCAATCTTTATGAAAACAATCAATCTGCCTAGCTTCATTGTTATGGAATTTTATCAAAGTTATATTTTAAAAACAATGGCCGAGCTGTTTTTTCGGTTTACAGTCTGTTTGTGGAAGGTTTGTAAATTATTCCAACGTACCTCTCTTAGGTCATATCACTATTCGAACATTCGCAATGAATATCAGCATCGATTAATGCGGATGCGTATATTGTAATTTATGCAGATTGTCCGTGGATGAGGCTGCTGATATTCGCAACAACCCATGCGAGAAGCCGGGGACCGGGCAAAATGGCTCACACTTGGAGAGGCCAATGTAGTAGTAGAGCTCCTTGTGAAAGAGTTCGTCCAGACAAGCACTGCTAATTTACCTATTTCTCCCGCCAAGCTATAATGTGTGCATTATTGCGTTTCGGTTTTGAAGGGTAAGGGTGCTGGTGAAATTACAGTCACATGGGACTTGTCAACTTGTGTGTCAGGGCGACGGGCGCAGTAGCAGTGCCCCTGATCTTTGCGATTTAAAGCCCTGAGTGACAATGCAACTATTATGGATAGGCGTGTCGCTTACCACCAGGCGCACGACTTGTTCGTCCTGTCAATTGGTATTAGAAAAAATATTTAAAAATTGTCCGGCAGTGGACAGCGATAGGCTGATGTTGATGATGACGAAGATGATTAATGTTAAGATGGTTGGCTCGTCAATGAATGAGTATAAACTCTGCTTGGTTTGGTCTTTGTTTGATTCATATTGAATTTAATTGATGCCTAGGTTTAATTAATTTTAGGTGGATATCAGAGGTGAACGATGTATAATATAAACATAGCGAGCGATTACCGCCGACTTAGAGACAAAGAATAAAATTTTTAATATTTTTTTATGTATTATATTTATATATAAATGTGATACTAAATTAAGTAATAATGAATTTGTAACCGATTGTGTAACAGCAATTTTTTTTTAAAAGCAATGGATGTTAAGCATTTTTGAGGTTTTCAGGCGTTTAAGCTAGCAACATGGTGCAGTGCGTTTTTTGCCACTTTGTTTATAATAAATGACGACATAGTGATATACTACGTCGGTTGCGATAACAAGTGGGGTCTTTTTTAATATTGATTCTGTCGGTTGCACTAAAACATAAAAATCAGTTAAGCCAACGGTAAACTTAGCTCTTGCTATAATTTCTATTTGATGTAATTTTAACGGGTAGCGGGTAATATCGACGCGTCATTGTCCGTTACAGGTTAAAATATCATTTGCAATAAAAATAGTTATTTGTTCTGCAAGGTTGTAAAGGGTTTCAAGACACGAGACGCAAAACAACTTTGCTGCCGAGCGAAACACACAAACACAACTTTTCACCTGACTATAGCGAGGAAGATGAAAGAAAAACAGTTAAACTGTAACGTATCACTTTTATTCATTCATACATAAAAAATTACTTATCGTTGTCAATTTAATGTCAACAATAATAAGAATAAAATATACCAACGGATTTATATTACATAAATAATGTACGATGAATCGCGTAGTTGAACGTGTCAGTTTTTTTTCATCGAACGAAAAAGTTAGGGCACCACAGTCCATCGTTAAGTTCGTCAAGAAAGAAGGCCTCTCCCAGTTAGTGAGGTGAAAACGCGATTTATGTAAAAATGTCGCTTACGATAAATCGGCTGTCATGCCTCGATAGGTATTTGAGAAAATTAAGCCATGTAGAAGATGTTAGATATTCGATATGCGAAAGGCTGCTGGTAGCAGACGGATGCGCCAAGTTGAGGATCGGGCGAAATGGCGCACAAGGGCACAGGCCTATGACCATAATATGATTAATAATCAGAGAGTGAGAGTGCCAGAGAACCATGTCAATTACCTTATTTTTTTTGTTACCAAATGACGGGACGAACAAGTCGTGCGCCTGGTGGTAAGCGACACGCCTGTGACGGTGTGACCTTATACCGTCATCCCACCTTTTTGTATCGCCTCTCTCCATTCGTATCGTATCGTTTTTTCTTCTTCTACTCATATTTAAATTTAAAATTGTTCCATTTCACCTCGCATTCTGATTTTGTTTCTTCCCATTCGTCACTCTCTGCGCGACCGCGGTAGCGAATAGACCATTATTTATCTTTTTGAATCGTTTACTAGCTATATTTATACAGTTTACGTTTTAAAGATTATATTTGTTAAAACCGATTAAATATCTATAAACTGGACTTTCAACGTTTGAATTGCTAAATTTACTAAATAAGATGTTAGAGGATGCGAGGCTGCGGAGGCTATTACTGCTATCCAGGCTACACACCATTTCAATCCACCAGAACACCCCCAGCACCAGCAGCACCTCCACACGCCTGTCCATAGTGGTTGCAGCGCCTCTCAGAGCTTTACATCGCAAAGATCTGAGGGGCACTGCCACTGCGCCCGTCATTCTGAGATATAAGTTGACAAGTTCCATGTGCCTGTAATTTCACCAGCAACCTTACCCTTCTAAACGGGAACTTGACGGAAGAAATAGTTTAAGTGGCAGTACTCTCCTGGACGAACTCTATCACAAAAGCTCCTGGTGCTAAACCTGATTTGAAACTAGGAATTTCCCTGCACCAGAGCAACGGAATTCACTCTTGCGCACTACCCAGAACACTCAAACCGCAACCAATTTAGATAAGTTCATTTACTGGGAATCGATCCCGAGACCTCGTCATCCAGCGTCTACAATTCAAACTGTTAGGCCACCGAGACAATCCGTTCAATGCCTACTAATAAATTTTGAGAATAAATTCCTTATGCAAGACGATGGTAATCGTGTTATATGGACCCTTGGTATGCAGCTATAGGTTCGGGATCAAAAGCAAGTCAAGTTTGTAGTTTAATGTTTAAAATCAACTCTACTGCGCTTATTATAAGAACGGTTCAATCTTCACAGTCTCAAGCTTGATTTATACATTGTACTGCATCTATTATAAATGTTTCACTGCGTTTTATACGATAACGCGCAATCAATGTATTTACCACATTTCGGGAGTCACCATACTTATCGACACGATTGGCGTACTTTTCGCGTCAGCGATACGAGCTTAGCGAACCGCGCAACGTCTTTGGAGATAAAGGTTTTTCTGACCGGTTCAATAAATGTGGTGAGTCTCTTACTCGTATAATTAAATCACCAATTAACCCCTATAAATTAAGTTTAGAAATTAAGTAAAACATTTCTTGTTATTTGTAGTTCTTTAGAAAGCCATATAGAAATTAAACACGTTAAATGGGAAGTGTAACTCCACGTTCGAAACCCGACTTGTTTACTCATTAAAATTAATGGCTTGCTCGATTATCTGCTTTTTTTTTCAAATCCCGAACAAATTGATAGGCCCTGTCTCTTCCATCCGACACAGCCCATTTCAAAATAGACGATAACCATCTCGACGGGACGTTTGAATTACGATTTCGCTTTACATCGCCGCTTGGAGGCGCCGTATTTTGGTTTGTGTTGAAATTTAACGGTAAGGAATGAGGTGTAAAGTGATGGACACGGATAGATAATGTTCTCTTTTTTGTCTGTTTTGGGATAGTGAGAGCCGCGTGACGGGTAGCTCCCGGATGCGCAGGTAGCAACACACACACACGCAAGCGGGATTTTATGTTAGTAAATAACACAAAGTGCCTAGTGAGCCGCGAGGGTTCAGTAGATAAATTATTATTTATTGAGAGAACTTAGTTTCATTACCGTAAATTTAGGCAATCGCCAACACGGCACCTATCTTGGCGAAATGGGTATTAACTTATCTCTTTTACGATAAAGCACCTAATAAAGGTTTGTTTCTTTTAAAAGTGCGCACACTAAGTCATAACTTTCTGAAAGGGTCCCAAATTTCGGCGCATAGGGCACAATTATTGATTCTTTTGGCAGGAACGGACTTAACTTACAGTTTTGACGGAGAAAACTCAATTACATAATTCGATTTAGGTTGTCACGTTCTGAATTGTGATGTAAATAATTCATATCTCATGTTTCAAATACAGAAATATTATAAAACTAACACAACCACTTTTATGTTATTATTAGAGTTGCAACAAATATTCGGTAACTATTCGGTAATCGGTTTATTCGATCTGCTTTTTTCTATTCGGCAGAATACCTAAAAACGGAAAAATGAAATAACATCGTAAATTATCACGTAACTTTAATGAACGCTGAATAAATACATTGTAAGTTCGCGAAAGCGTAATTTTTCGCTTCTTTTTCTAAAAGATCAAAGGAAATGTATCGTAACTGGATTAATTTTCTAGAAGATTAAAAAAGGGTTACATATCAAAGGAAACTACCTAGTCTACTGTCTAGTTTAGGTACTCATGACTAAATAAACGCTATTACAATCAACCAAGTACCTATTATTTGCAAAACAAGATTAAACTAAGTTTTTGGATATTAATGAAATTGAAATGAAATAACTACTTTCTCCATCAAGGCATACATTTAAATTATAAATTCGAAAATGAATATACCTATTTTAATTCATTGCACGACATTATTTATCATAAGTAAAGTGAACAATTGATATTTTTCGTGCCTATTTTCGTATGTGCGTTAATCAGACCGAATATACTATTCATTAAATGGTGAATAAACTGGTTAACATAAGTTCTCTATTTTCGAATTATATCGAGCTAGTAAGTAGTCGTTTTTACCACCGAATCAAAGGAACCTTAAAAGCATAATTCAGCGTGTGTACAGAACAAATTTTAAGCTTGGCTGTGAATGTGTTGTCTGGTCGCAGTCGGTGAGAAGTCATTACTTAATATCCAATAGATTTCGGTGCCGTTGGACGTTTTCAACAGACGGCAATCATCTTTCAAAATAGGGTCTTTTGTATGACAGGATATTACAGGCTGCACGTGTAGGCGACGTTGAGCAATATTACTTTTCAGTGGAAAAAGATGTCACATTTCCACTGAATAGGGCCGTAGATAGAGATTAGACTGACATGGACGTGAGGAAACTGTAGAATAACGTTTTTATTAACGAGCTAAAAATCACCGAACGCGGGTCTCTGTACGTAATACTTACCAACTTTAGCTCCTAAACTGAAACAGTGAACTTCGATGTTCTCGGAAGATGCAATATCAAAACTTAAATATAAACTCGTACCTAATAAGGCCACATCTGCAAATTGATAACTTTTCAAGAGAGAGGTTTGGTTCTTGTGAACGAAATTGGTTGACAACATTTTTGTGTGTTTTAAATTTTTAAATTTCACTTTAGTTCGTATTAATTTTAATCGACTTCAAAAAAGGAGGTTCTCAATTCGTTTTTCTTCTCATTTGTTTCTAATTTTTTTTATATGTACGCTACGCGATAACTGTGGCGGCATTTGTGAACCGATTTTGAAGATATTATTTTGTTACCTACAGTACCTCAGTAGTGGTCACATTTCAATTTGAAGAAAATACCTCTAAGGGTGGCAAACTAGGGGATGAAACCAGTTTCGCGCACTTCCGTTAACCGATTTCAATAAAACTTGGCAAACAGATGTAATTCCACGAACTTTTGAGGTCGATTTTTTCAGTACTCTGTACTAAGTTTATTGTGAGTATATCACGCAATTACTCCGATATTTGTAAGCCAATTTCGATGATTCGTTTTTTGTTGGAAAGGGGGTACTTCAGCAGTGGTCTCATTAAAATTTGAAGAAAATACCTTACCTCTAAAGGTGGCAAATTAATGGATGAATCCGGTTTATTGGATTTTTCGCACCGGTTTCAATAAAACTTGGCAAATAGATGTAATTTCTCAAAGGTTTGAGGTCGGTTTTTTTAAATAAAAAAGTTACTAATAGACTTTCATGTGATGCATTGACTTACAATTATATGGACGTCGGGTCCGCGCTAAAAAGTGTCCGAACTTATATAGGGCGTTAAAATCGTATACAAAGCGTCATTCACGCTTTAGTCTTCGTTTGTTCAACAGTACTGCGATGACATTACAATTTAAATTCAACGTTTTAGCTTTTTCATATTCCTTTATATGTCACTACGTTTAAATAGGTTGACTTGGGACATTTTTTTCGTGGTTTTTGTATTAGTCCCGTCGTCCATTTATTTGTTAGTCAATGATGTGATGGAAGCACTTTGACGTTTGATCAAATGTGGCTTTATTGTCTATCGTGATCGTGTCTTTACGAACCAGTGAACAATCTCGAACGTGCTACATTGTCTTTTGTCACTGTCATAGCGTTAAGAACAGTGCGAATCTACATCCATAATTTTATAAATTGTTTATCGGCAGCTACAAGGAACGGCTACATATTTTACAAGCAAATTCCAAACGTTCTAGAATAGCCGATGCAAATTTTACGATCGTAAAAATCGCGCCGAAGGCCCGACAACGATGTGACTCGGATATTTTAGTTTTTATATCATTTCTAGTTGGGCAATATATTTTAGATTTTAAAGCATTGTCTATTAGGAGTGAACGAGTTTCTGGTTTCATTTCTGCGCTGTAAAAGAGAAACGTCACTTATAATACTAGATTTCTGAGGAAGGACTTTATATCTATGTTTGGGAATTCAATGCCGACGACTGATAAATGAAACGGTTTTCGAAAATAATAATGTCCCGGACAGCCACAGCAATAACCTGGTCTCTAATTAGGGAATTCCCTGTACTATGAGTATCGGAACAACGGAATTCACTCTGGGACACTTACCAGAGGTCAGGTTTTAAAATCAAAGCACTTAAATTTACTTTATTTGACTTCAAACCAAAAAAATATATATATAAATAATAAGATAAGAATCGATAACCGATGGGGGAAGCGAGTTCTTGAGTGGAGACCACGTCACGGCCAAAGTAGTGTAGGACTCCTCCCAGACTCGTCCTCGGACTCTTGCCAGATGGAGTGATGATATGTGAAAGGCAGTAGCTGGATGCGACCAGGGTTGTTGCTGATGCAAGCTATTTTCACATCACGGACTGATGAGGACGCTCATTTTACGTATTTAAAAAAAAGTCTATCTACATGAAAATGCTTTAAATAAATAAATAAATAATAATAAATAACGCACACACTCAACATTCTATTGTCTTTGATATTGTAATAAAATAATTTTAATGATTTTGTGATATCTATTCACAAAACAATCAATTTGCATGAAAACAATCAATCTGCCTGGCTTGATCCTCGTGGAATTGTATCAAAATTATATTTAAAAAACAACAGCTGAGCTAAGGTTTGTTTGAAAAAACTAATGTACACGATTTATATCCGAAAAAATAGTTAAATTTCCTATGGTAACGACCACGAACACCTAAAATCTCGATAACAGTGGGATTCTCATGTGGGGCAGATATACAAACCATGTTTCTTTAGATTTGTTCTGTGTAGGTACCGTTTACGTTCTCAGGTTTATCTCAGAGAAAAGTTTAAGGAGACTGGTATCATGACTGTGGCATCGCAGTACATTTACTCAAATATTTTATATGCCCGTAAAAATATACATGATTTCGTTAAGAATGAAGATATCCATAATATTAACCTTAGAACTAAGTCCAAACTCATGTTACTGCGATTTCGTTTAACTAAGGTCAACGATTCTGTTATGGGGAACTGTATACGTTTTTGCAATAAGTTTCCAGAGCATTTGCACTATATTACATATTACAAAATTGTAGACTACGTGTTAGATAAAGAAGTATGTAAAGACAACATGAGTCCTAGATTCCACACAACATTTTACACAGTTTATTTGAAAATAGCAATTCTTAGAGTTTCTTAGCTCGTTCTTCTCGGGGAAGTCGGCACAGTGAACGAGCAGTAGCTTAAAAAATGACGTTTTCAGATGTAAAAATGTTTCGGGAAGGTATGTAAATGACTTCAAGGTGCCTCGAAAATGTAAGCAATGCACTTCAGTAAAAATGACGATTGAAAACTTTTAATAAATAAAGTATTCAACATAACACGGCTTAAATTAAAAGAAACTCTTGGAATACGACACTATACATACAATTGAATTCTTTCATTTTTTATTCTAATACATTCTTACACAGTCAAGTATAGAAACACGTTTGGTTAACGAGTGTCATTGTAGAGATAATTTATAGCAAAGAAAAAAAGTAAATAATACAGCTTACATGTTACAAGCTTGTCAAGGAATTATAAGCTATAATTTGAACGCGTTCCTTTTAAAAGCGGTGTCACTTACAAGGTGTTTGTAGAATTCTCAGATACGCCCGTTGAGGTAATTATGTACTTAAATTACCACCATTTCTCTAATCCTTGGAACTAAATGGAACAGTACTCAGGTTGTTAAGTTTAGTAGTGTGAAATGTAGTATTATTGCTTTTATCACGAATTAAACTAATTTACAATTTGGACGGAAAGTCCAATTCAAATATGTTTTTATTTCATACGTAAGCACATTACGGTTGAAGTCACAAAACAATAAAATACAGTAAAAGTGCTTTATTTACATGTCACGTGTATTTCAATACTTAAGTTCAGTACGACATTTTCGCTTTGTACTTTATCGTAGAAAAATGCTTTATTTAGCTTCTTTCAAGTGCAAAAATGATTGTCGCACTTGTAATATTATCCATGGTATCATATTATCATTTTAAGTGTTATTCAATTGTAACAAATTTTCAATTTTCTTTTTATCGTAATATTTTTTTGTTACAAGAAACGAAAGTAAACTATACCGCTACAATACGGATGTTTCTTTTTAGGAGAACTGCGTAAATATCTCGAATTCGTCGTCGTTCAGCTGTTGACCGCAAGATGGCAGCACATTGATTGAAATTTCAATATAAATAGGGTATTGTACTTTCAACTATATACAAGGATAAAGTTTAAATATGTTAATAGTCCAGATAGCCGTGGTAGCCAAATGGTTTGACCTACTGCCTCTCAAGCAGAGGGTCGTACGTTCGAATCCGGGTTCGCACCTCTGAGTTTATGTGCGAAATTTAATTTGAAATTTATCATGAGCTTTTCAGTGTGCGTCGAAAAAGGTTAACAACACTCGGAAAATGTGTAAAGTTCCCAACCCGCATTGGGCCAACGTGGCGGACTATGACCTAAACCCTCACCTGAGAGGAGACTCGGGCCCAGCAGTGGGACGTATAAATGGGTTGATGTTGATGATGATCGAATAGTCTAGAATTTGTTATTTCTTTTTAAATTACAAACTTCGACTAATTATTATCAAGATTTCATAGTGTTTCAAATTACGGATGTGGGAGTTTTGGCGACAACCGTCGGATGCTTAAGGCAATTCCATTGTTTTTTTCTTCCGTGGTTGAAGTCATTACATTGGTTGCATCACTACAGAAATCACAGGCATATGGGACTTTACAACTTATGTCTCAGGGTGACGGGCGCAGTGGCAGTGCAGTCAGATCTTTGAGCTTTATGGTCGTATTCCAGAACTCTACTCAATACTAAAGTCAGAACTTGCGTATTGCAGTGAGCACTGAAAATCATACTCAAGTCCTTGCCATTAGGGTCGTATTTCCAGTGCTTGAAATCATACTCAAGTCTGCTGAAGTCCTGACTTGAGCATTGAGTAGAGTTCTGGAATACGACCCTCAAACCTGTAAGTGGCACTGAAACTTCAATGGAATGACGTGTCGCTTACTACCAGACGCACGTTCGTCCCGTCACTTGACAACATAAAAAAAATAAGTTCTATTCGGGATTTGGTATTCTTTGTTAAGTAAATATTTAATTCGTTTTTGCAAGTTTCCATCATTAGTGCTGTAAGAAACAATGTAATGTGTAGTACTATAAAGTATATTGTTGCGTGCAGTAAAAAGAGGGACTGAGATACATAGCAAAAACTGGCGAAGGACGGCATTTGATTGACACATTTCTACTAATAATAAACGTTATGTGTCACTAATTTCACGGTTGAGCCGAGTTAGCAAAGAAGCTGACTGTCAGTTGAATATTTGCGATTGTGACCTTTGGCAAATTGATGTGTTTGTGCATTATCCATATTTAAATTGTTTGGCTTGACAAGATTTTCAATTGCGAAGCCGACACGGTTATAATTTCTTTGGCACTCTGCCGCGTTTGTTTGATTCAAAATGGAATCGATGCGATCGGGTGGTATTTGTGACTTAAATCAACTGTTGTTTCAATTAGAAATATCAAAAGTTTCCTATCAGCCAGTTGTGCATCGACTCGGAAAAGACGCAGTTTCCGATCGGGAGAGGCAATCAAAATCAAGCTGCTGACTGGCTTTGGAACCGCCTTTGTGGCCGAACGGTTACCTCGCCGGACTGCTGGATAAATATTTGTATGGCCTACATTTATTTCTCTCGTGAGTTTGGGTGTAATTTGTGGTTGTCTATGTGTTTGTATCCATGGCATCCGCGGCACAGGGTTTCCCCAGTGCGAGGCTATGTTGAGTGTGTGTGTTATTATTATTTGACAGCATGTATTTATAACTTGAAATTCTAAGTTCCGTGTACTAAAGTTAAATTAACTGCCTCCGTGGCCGAACAGCTACCATACTGGATCTCACGCTGAAATTTAGATTTAAAGATTAAAACGTTATTTCATAGGTAAGCAAATTATACTTCAAATCGTCATACTGATTAAACTCTACTGCTCATTCGTAAGACAGATTCCCCTGAGAAGAATCAGCAAGAAACTCTAGGCGTTGCTCTTTGTAAATAAACATTTCAAACATCATATCACAAATAAATGGGTAACTACAACGGACTTTTGTCAGCTGTATAAAAATATCCTTTGTTATATAAGTTTTAAATAAAAAAATTGTTGATGAACCTTTATAAATAAATAAATTACATTTTGTAAGAAAAATACTTCATTCTTATGTTGCGATTTAGCAAGCTTTACACGATATGAAGCTGCCTGCACCTTGTTTGGATGCGAGATGAAATCGTTAACATTCTTTATTATCCGGCCGGTCAGTGACTCATTTCACGAAATTATTATAAATTACATTCCCATGCGAGGAGTATAGCGCCAACGTATCAATTAAGAATGCAAAATAAAAGAAACTTTAAAAAGACAAAATACAGTTCAGACTTGTTATTGAACTTAATGGAGATAAAGCCTTATTGAACAAGGGGATGCGTCATCCGCGATCAAAACGTGTGGGTAACGATCTACCAAGGACACCGGGATTTGTTTTTTGTTATTTTTAGTCGGTAACATGACTTCGGACAGAGTTTAGGTATGTAAATGAAAAAAAATTGGATGTAAATCAATTATTTTCTGGGCCTTTCGTGGCATATTCACATAATGCTTGAAAGCGGTCATGTTGTTATTCTATTAAATATGTATGATCTTAATTTTCATGCTATAGGCGCCGGCCGTAATTTCGTTCTCAGAATATTTATCTTTAATTTTGTAAACCTGCTCCCGGGATTAATTTCTATAAAACTCGATGTTCGAGAGGCATAACAAATTCACAGTTCGTGTTTGATTATGAATATATGTAAGCTATTTGCATAATTTTCCGATAATTTCTTCCCATATCTCATGGTCGATGTTAAAATTCTATAAAATCTGGCATTGAATTTTGGTTACCATACTATTAACATCCATATTATAAACATCATGTAAAAAAAGTATTCAGAAGTATCCTACAATCTCACGATTACAAATTTCTGTTATAGAAATCGAAATGAAGTTCACCAAGTATCCAGAGTCAGTGACAGCACCCGTGGGTGACGAGGTGACTTTCGAGTGTGCAGTCAGGGTACCAGGAGAACTGGCCTGGAGATGGAAGCCCGTCGACCACCCCAATGACGATTGGAAGCTGGTCTCCGGCACTACAGACAAGGAGAACATGTCTACGAAGTTGGTTATGGAGATACAACCAGATACTCCTAACTCATTTTATCAGGTTTGTGATGTTTTTGTCTACTTTGAAGAGTCACTGTCACTATCTCAATTGGTTTATGAATGATGTCTCTTACATATCGACAGTGGACGTTTGAAACATCGTAAGGAATATTTTGTCGTAATGAAAAATAGTTCTTACTACAAAATGTCGAAACTATTACCATTACATCGATGGTGGAAATTTGAAATATACTAAGAGACATTTTCATGATGGTCATTTACGACATAAAGTCCCTTACGGCTTTTCAAATTTCCACCATCGATATAATCCTATATTTTTATGTTATCAAGTGACGGGACGAGCGATAGCCTGGTGGTAGCGACACGCCTGTTCGTAGCAGTTGTAGTGCCACTCAGAGCTTTTAATCGCAAAGAACTGAGGGGCACAGCCACTGCGCTCGTCACATAGAGACAAGTTAATAAGTCCCATGTGCCCGTAATTTCACCAGCACTCTTACCCTTCAAAACCGGAACGCAGTAATGCTCGGCATTACTGCTTGCTACATTTAAGCATTTTTTTAAATAAATTTGCAATAGGTACGTAAGTTTAAAAACAAAGGTCAGTGTTAACAATCTGTGACTGTTGGTAAATGATTAAGAAAGCTCATATTGATTTTGATGTCTTCTTTCAGTGCGTGGTCTCCTACGGGGCAGTGAGTCTAGCCTCCATACCAGCTCGTTTATCCGTTGCTCGACTGGACGTCAGCAAGAGTGTACCTCGGAGACGAATGGTGCTGGTCCCGGTGGGAAATACAGTGGCGTTGCATTGCAAGGAACCAGTTTCCGATCCACCTGCTGTGCTGAGTTGGTGGAAGGAGACTGCAAAGGTGAGTTACTGGACATTTAAAGATCTCTATCATCTGGCTGGGTATAGACTTATTCTTTATTGAGTCAATTTTCACGGTCCTCTGCCATCCGTATCCAGCACGATCGCGCTAATCTGACGATATCGTGTGACCATCGGGTCGGTGGTCAGCTCATAGGCCTTGACTGGGAGTATAATCCCGTTCTTAACCCGAACAGTTACTGTCAAATAAGTAAAACTCGACCATATCAAGTATGAAGCAGTCATGTGTGTTTTGGTCGAGTATTGCTTATTTGACAGTAATTGTTTCGGAAAATGTCGGACGGAGAAAGGGAGTATGTGGCGGGCGAAGCCGTTAAAATAACGCGGTTTGCGCGCCTTTTTGTCTGTGTTTTTTCCTTCACTCTTTGGGACAGACGGAGAGTAGTGATGAAAGAGACTCAGGGTCGTATTCTAGAACTCTACTCAATGCTCAAGTCAGGATCTGAGTATGATTTCAAGCATTCGAAATCATACTCAAGTCCCTGCCATTAGGGTCGTATTTCCAGTGCTTGAAATCATACTCCAGTCTGCTCAAATCCTGACTTGAGCATTGAGTAGAGTTCTGGAATACGACCCTCAGTCTTATAAGGCGTTTTATAACGACTTGATAAAAAAAATTGAAAATGGAGATTTTGCACTCTAGAATTAAGACTGGGGGTTCAAGTTTTTATTAATAAGACTCAGTCGTTATACCAAAAGACTCAAAAGTCTTAAACGACTTGAAAGACTTAAACGACTCGAGTTGTTTGCAAAGGACTTATACCTATTTTATGCGTTATTAAACCCGAAGTTTATAAATAAAAATGACGTAAGTAGTATGTAATAAATAATCACGTATATTTACTTCTAATAAAATTCGTAAAATAAATACCTTGTGGGTAGAAATAAAAGCACACCTTACGGCTCATGACTCGCGACTCCCGAGGCTATGAGGCGCCAGTCGTTTTAGTCTTTTTAGCCGTTTTAGTCCTATAAGTCTTTCGGTTAAAAGACCTCGACTCGAATTAGTCTTCAGTTTTAGTCTTAAGTCTTAGTTTTGTCTCAAGACTTGAGGGTTAGAAAACTAGACTAGTCTTTAGGCGTTGAAAATTAGTCGAGGTTTTTTAAATGGCCTTAAAAGAGTCTGAGTCTCTTTCATCACTAATGGAGAGACTTGGAAAGGTTGTGAATTATAAATTAAGTTGTCGAATAAAAGTAAGCCTTCTATTCATGGGTGTTAACCTAAACGCACAAGTATACGCCCAACTTTGGTCCATCGTCTGTCTTTTCGTCTAGCTAAATGTCTCGCCCATCTCCACCTTAACCTTGTTATCTCTTACAACAAATTTTTTGGATTGTATCTTCGCGAGTCTTGATTGAAATACAAGGCATTAACATTTTGCTACCAATTTTGTGTTTATATCTCTGACTAGAATTGTTCTTATTTAATTGTTTTCAGAGTCACAGACGACCGATAGACACTCCCCATGGGGTCCTCGTGCTTTACAATGTGACGATGGAAGACCACGGCAACTACGGTTGTTCTGCCATCAACGAGCTTAGTGGGCAGATAGTGGATCTCCCGGAGATAACTTTCCTTAGAATCCTACCTGAAGGAACCAGAGGAACTAAGTAAGTTTGACTAGTGTATCTTATCTATTTATATCACACATTATTTAATTTAGTTACTTTCACAATTTAATGATATACGGTATTTTGCATTGGAGTAATGCCGCCGATGTTAATAGAATCTTTGTCCTGCAAAAACGTTCGGTTTCGGCAATTTATCCTTTTCACGCATAGTACTGAAATTATACTGCACCCAAAAATGTCACTACTTCTCTATGCCGAAGTGCTTATATTCATTCAATTAATACGTTTTTTCACTGACGGCGAATCCGTCAACACACATAGTTGTACTGCTATAGTTCTTGCAGATGTTTCTTGTGTATGAGAAAGTACGGCTATGATAGTAGTAGGGTGTTTGCCGTTGTGAGATAATTACAAAGTTAAACTTAGGTACTGATTAGATTATATAACGATGAAGATTATAAAATGAAAAGATCCATATAGCAAATGGAAAACAAAACAGGCGTGTCGCCATCGAGTATACATATAACCAGAAATAGAGACGAAATGTCATTTAATTGTTTGAAAACTTTTCTGCCAAATCATTACGGTGACAACTGCGCTCCGATTGGCCAGCCTGAATTCGAAACAATTGACAGGTGTCGTCAATTGTTTCACTTCAAAAAGACCAGTTTAACTTGAGCTTTGCTATAATGGAAGAAAGTTGAAAAATTACATATTTAATATTTAATTACAGATGACATATGATTCCGTTTGTTTTGTAATTAGATGTTTTACTGTTTTTCCCACACTACCGAATGAAACAGCCGCACATTGTTAGAGATATTGTCTTTATTACAATAAATACAGAACATTTTTGAAATATACGGTGACGTACACACAGGTCAGCTGTTGGCGCTGTACTATTTCAGCTTTCTAATTTGTGATTTCAGCGCAAACGAGAGTTGATATTTAAAAGTGATATAAGGCCCATTTGCCTGATCAGTTGCCAGGGATGGATGGCCTTTATTTCGTCTCTATTTCTGGTTATATAGTCGAAGCGTGTCGCTAACCACCAGGCGTACGACTCGTTCGTCTCGTCACTTGGTATTTAAAAAATCGACTGGTTGAAAACTGAAACTGTTTTGCCTTTTAGGTTCTTGGAAGAAGAGGAATACGTCGGCACTATAGACAATGAAGGTGTATTGACAATGTCAGTGTTGCCCAACACAGCGTTGCGATTGTGGTGCGGAGCGGTAGACTCGCCACCACCGAGGGTCACTTGGATTAAGGAAGGAGAAAATATGCCTCGCAGCTATGACCAGGAACTTGTCATATCGCCTTTTACAAAGTTGGATGAGGTATGTAATATAACTGAGTGTACTTAATTATGGTTCGAGGCTTCTGTTTCGGCTCAAGAGGTTGTTGAAAATATAATATTTGTTTTCTTTGTAATTTAACAGAGTCATGGAATAATCATTGGTTTTTTAAACTGATAACAAGGCTTTTTGTATGTACTTTCTCAAGATTTACGAATTAAAAATATATTGCGATATGATTGCGATATTTATTTCGTACTGTGTTCCGGTTTTGAAGGGTAAGAGTGCTGGTGAAATTACAGGCACATGGGACTTGTCAACGTATGTCTCAGGGTGACGGGCGCAGTGGCACCCCCTCAGATCTTTGCGATTTAAAGCTCTGAGTGGCACTGAAACTGTTATGGACAGGCGAGTAGCTTACCATCAGGCGCATGACTTGTTCGTCCCGTCACTTAATATTATAAAAAAAACAAAGCTAGTATAAGGTGTCGCAATGAAAATCAATGGCTTACCTCTTTTTTTTATATCAGGGAATATACTCTTGCACTGCAAACCCGTTAAACCCCATACGTCGGTCATGGAAAGTGACTGCAATGGAAGCCCCTCGATGGGAGGATCCTGTCGCAAATGTTAACGCCAGCGAAGGAGGCAATGCTCACATTGCTTGTGGTACTCCGTATGGTCAACCTCCCCCGACCATTACTTGGTATTTAAATGCTGAGCCGCTACATTCTGGCAAAGGGATAAGAGCTGTTGGTGAGTAAAATTTGTTTGATTAGCACATTAGCCCGTTCTTTAGACAATATCCTTAGGTATATGGTATATATACAAAACAGTTTTTCCCGCTTCTACTCCGGTAATCGGGCTTTAGGCTTTCATTTTAATTTAACTTAATTTCTTACGCACTTATTAGTTCTTGTTTGTGCCCGATTGTTCCAGGCTCCGATTTATATATCGAGCGCGTTGAGAAACGCCATGCTAGCATAGTACAATGCTTCGCGTGCAACCCTCTCGGCTGCGCGTACGACGCTGCTCTGCTCTCTGTTGTTCCAAAATTGATCTCTGACCAGGTACCAATGCCTTGTGTTACTATTTTAGAAATCTGTACACAAATTTATACACAATCATGTATAAAAACCGCTACGAAATTTACGCTAAAAGTTGTTTACATAAACGTAGCATCTTAACTCAATGCATTATACCTCTACTGTACCATAATAAAGTTAGCTGATGGGGTTAGAGAGTTCTCGAGTGGCGACCGCGTACTGGAAGATGCAGCGTGGGAAGACCGACGAGGTGGACGGATGATCTCGTGAAATTTACGGGAGTTCGCCGGATGCAAGCAGCGCTAAACCGATCATTATTTTAGGGGAGGCCTATGTCCAGCAGTGGACGTCTTTCGATTGAAACGATGATAATAAAGTTACAAAAGAAATATCGATCAAAAGATTACTCAGAAGTTATCCCGAACAGAGACTAAGGTCACTTGAGGTCCATTTTATGTCACGTTAACACGTGTTCAATATCACAGGAATACCCAGTTGAAGCTGCAACTCTTCATTTTCCTCCACAGCCGCCAAAGAGACACAATAGAAAGAATCCTAGAAAACACAAACGTAAGTCAATTATTAAAAACCATTAATTAAAAAAGATACCAGGCTCCCATGAGTTCGAACCATTATAATAAAACTATTGTTGTGAATATCAAAAGTACTTTTATCCTATGGATGTCATATAAATAATGCGAATTATGAAATGAAATGACACTTGTACGTAAGTAGTATGTTTGCATGCAGGCTAACTGACTACAATGCCACAAATAACACCCTCAGGTTTTTTTTCTTCTCATTACCGTCCATGGCTATAAGTGTGACGAAAAACAAATTATGTTTAAGTGAAATTTTATAATTCTCCAATCTAAGCATAAATAGTTATTTTTTCTCTCCTGAAAAGTTGTCATTTTACAAATGTTTGAAAAGCAATCTCGAGACGCAGGCTTTAAGAAGTAGGTTAATATTAGTAATTGTAGCTTATGTAAAATTTTAGTCGCTTAGTGCCTAAATGTCTACAGTTATTTTAATTTTGATTTTTGTTGTACGTAACATGGTAACGTATTTATTATTATTTGAATTGTGGTGTTCCATATTATGACAGGCCACATAGTCAATGACAGGCCATGACAGAATAACAGCGTGGGCTATATAATCAACATAGTCCTCAGAGGCTGAGTCATGGACCCTTTTGACATGCTTTTATTTTTTTAAATTTTAATTTATTATTTTGTATGCTTCTTTTTTATTTTAATTGAATTTATTTTTATTAATTTTTTGTAGTTTTGTTTGAAATTTATGCATGTCAATTAAAGTCTATTTTACGTGGAATACTTTCTTCAAACGTGAACGGGGCCTCTGCTGAGGAACTTCTTTTCCAACAAAAAAGGAATCATCGAAATCGGTACACAAATGTCGGAGTACCTCCTCGTTTATTACTTTATTGAAGTCGGTTAAAAGGGAAACCAGTTTTTGATCCAAAAAAGAGCCTAAGGAGGGCGAAATCAATAAGATTTTTTCTAATCCCGTATAATAATACATAATATAATTTTCAGCGGTATTGGTTCCGGCTTCGAAGCCCAACGTGACGCGTCTTTCTGATGAGAGTGTAATGGTTTCTTGGACACACAATAATGTTAACCATGGACTGCCCATTACGTTTTTTAAGGTAAGTCGATAAAGATTAATGTTGTGACCTTTTTAACGTCTGATTGCTTTGTATGTCTAGCTAACTCTATCATGTCAAAGAAAAATACTGCAAGTCCCATTACAAC
>NW_020653608.1:716915-736599 GCF_003589595.1 Hyposmocoma kahamanoa | reverse complement strand
GATATAGCTTATTATGCAACATAAAGTTATAATGGATGGATAGAATTATTTAATATCTAATATACAAAGTAATTTAAATGTATCTTTTTATGTTATTAACCTCAAAAATGACAAAAAACCGAAAAATTTTTTTTTTATTAAAATTTGTTATTACTACTATCTAACTGATATGTTCTTTACACTGTGATATTACAGTGTATTTGGTTTGATACGGTAGAATTGACTGAAGGAGAAGTGAGTTTGTCTTCTTTTGTTTAGTTGATTAGTTCGCTTGTGGTGAACGGCTTGACTAGTAAAGGCAACTTAGGCAAGACCTTACATTTTTCTATTCAATAACCCAATCTGTTTTTATGTGTAAGGTTATTTATTAGGCCGATACAAAAGCGAAACGCTGACGGTACGCGCGTGTGTGAATAGCCTTATTTCTTTTTATGTTATAAATATAAGATTAATATAAAAGATATAGGGCGACATTATTTTACGATTGGCGTAAATGGTCTACCTTCGCCTTCGCCCGTGTAACGGCGGCGGCGTTTGAAAAACAAATCGAATCAATCAATCGTAGGACGATTTACTAACACCATAAACAACAACTTTGTTCCGTGACTTAACAATTCATTTTTATATGACACCAAGAGGACGGACGGACAGTTCGCGCGCCTGTTGGGGTTTGTAGCATCTGAACCCGGTGTCGGTTTAAATCTGCAACCGAATGAGCCCAAGTGCCCAAGTCCAGTCCCGGGTTTAGTTGCTCCTCGAGAGATAACATTAAATTTGTATCGTCTGAACCTGAATTAATTTTCGATAGAGATTATACATACGAGTAATTAAAAAACTCCCGAATTACATTACATATTATCTAGAGACCGTTGGATTTGGAACAAGTTATATGGCGGGTATTGTGCGTGATTTGGAACGATCTACCGCCTCCTATTCGCTAAAATTATTTTATTGGAATAGTGTTCGGAAACAAGCTCAAGACCCCTTAAACCAACAAAATGTATCAACATGCTTAGAATAATAACGCATAGAAACCTAGCCCGCACACGCTAAGTGAGGCAAATTGAAGCGCGCCAAAAGGGCCTACACGAGCGGGCGGGCCTTCAGTGCTCAAGGTCAACTTGCACCGCGAACAGATAAAGAATTTTAGCTAAAAATGACGAAATGTGCGGTAAATGAGTGTAAAAATACGTCAGACAAACATACAATAGATACTAACATCACATTCCACAAGGAAGTAACGCGTTTCGACTAGTATTTTTATATAAATATTCACTAAAACCGAAAATTAACCTACTACTAAAACTAGCCTACATGAATTTGATTTTTGCCTCACTCGTGACAGTTCGTTTGATATGAAACTATCATTCTATGCGTTATTATTCTAAGCCAAAATGTATCGAAAATGAATTTGGGTTGAGACGATACAAACGTAATGTGAACTCTCGAGGTGCAACTGGACCCGGGATTGGATGCGTCTCAAATGAAATTATTTCTGATAATCAACCAGTCGAATAGAATTTTGTAAAGACAGAAACAAGTAAAAATTTGAAGGGTTATATCAACCATTTGGCAAAAAAGAACTATTTTTATTTTTTATTTATTTTATTGTTTTAAGAAAAAAGTATACATAAGTAATGTAAAACACCGTTAAACCCTACTTGGGTTTGTCTCGATGCCATTCATTCCTTGCTACGAACAAACCAATAGAAAATATTTAAAAAAAATCTTATAAGTAGGTAGACATTGTTTTATCTTTATTTGGAGGCATACATTTGTAAAACAGTGAAGACGGCAAAGTATTTTGGTATTCGACTAGACACTGAGCGAACCGTCCGGAAACCGGTTTGTTAACAAGTGTACAGGATACCCCAAAAAATTTAAAAGCAATATAAATACAATAATTTGGTTGTATTCCATTATTTTAATTTCCTCGTAGAAATAGCATTGTATGCAATCATTACATAATTAGAGCTTAAACTCTCATACTTTTTTTTTTTAATTAAATGGACTTGCTCTTAACCACTGCCTAAGTCTGGAGCAAAGATAGGATGTATGATGGAACGAGTTCGCCCAGAAGATGTCTATTCAATTGCACGTTAAAGATACTCCGGTTGTATGTGCTCGGAAACACAGTCGCAGACAGGGAATATCTGGTCTGTGCGCATAGTAAAAGATGGTGAAATTCGAACTTGAAGATGGACTGCGGTGCACCTAACTTTTTCTTTCGATGTAAAATCAAAACATAATGACACGTTCAACCAAGCGATTTGTCGTACATTATTTATATAATATAATCCGTTGGTATATTTCATTCTTATTGTTGTTGACTTTTAAATTGATAACGATAGCTAGTTTTGTTTATGAAAACTGATTTGTTATAGTTCAACTGTTTTTCTTTTATCTACCTTTTTCCTCGCTATAGTGAGATGAGAAGTTGTGTGTTTCACTCGGCAGCAAGGTTGTTTTGCGTCTTGTGCTTTGAAACTCTCGCTACGCTCACGATTCTATTTTTGAATCTTAGGGTCGTATTCTAGAACTCTACTCAATGCTCAAGACAGGATTTGAGTATGGTTTAAAGCACTCGAAATCATACTCAAGTCCCTGCCATTAGGATCGTATTTCCAGTGCTTGTGTTTCAATTGCAATCCTGACTTGAGCATTGAGTAGAGTTCTAGAATACGACTCTTAGTATCCTTCGCTTGTTCAGGTTACAATACAAGCACTCGCGGAAAACAACAACTTTGCAGCCTTGTATAACAAATAACTATTTTAAAATGTTGTATTTTTTGTTTAAAGTTAGCTAGTGATAAAAACCGCACGGACCGTTTGGTCAATCCATTACTTACCTACAATAATTTGGGAGGTCTTGATAACAACGTCAGATCAATTATAACTTTATCTGCCGGGCTAATTTGTATTATGTCATCTGAGTAAGCAGTATAGTGTCTAAACGTAACCTTGTATCAGTTTAACGGCGTTAATCTCTCAGACTAAAGGTCAGGCAGTCCCGATATCCTGTTTATCCATGACATAATCAATCGTTGTTCTTAATTGCGTAAAATAAACAGTATAAATATATAATAGTATAATTAGAAAGTTTGGATGAATAAATATTTGCACATCAATTACGCTGAAATAGCTCATCGGATTTGGATGTAACGTCGAATATTTGATTTAGTTTGTAACCTGGATGTAATCTGGACTTAGGGCTTTTCTTAAATCTGGAGCTAGTGTACAATAAATGCTAGAGTAGCAACGATTACTATTCGGTATTTGGTTTATTCGGCCTATTTTTTGCTACTTTGGCTGAAAACAGACTATTTTGTACATTGTAAGTATGAATTTATTTATTTTGCAGCCTTAAAAAAAATTGTTCTATAATTAAACTTTCAGAGTACCTTATAAATCCTACACCCACAATCATTGATTTCGCGATAACCATAGGAATGCGTAGTGGATTGTGATTCTTGTTATAGTACAAATTTGTATACAGTCCTCTGGTTTACACAACAACATTTGTTGCAGATCCAATACCGAGAAGTGACGTCAAACGCGAGCATCCAGTGGCATACAGAGAGCACTGAAATACCATCACACATATACGCGTATGAAATACTTAACCTGATACCTGATCGGGCGTATAAGTGAGTAAATAAGCTACCGTGTACCTCATTGTGGACGTCACTAAACGACAAAGTAATTTTTTGGAAAATGGCCATTAAAAATTCTGGACGTAAGTTTAAATTTGAAAAAACAAGAGTGTCGTTTAGTGACGGTACTGATTTTAACGTGCGAAATTCGACGACTTTCTAGAATAATCACCTATCTCAAAACATATATTTCATCGGGAAGATGGTATAAAACACGGACATGTGTTTGCCGCGCAAAATTCATATATCGTGTACAGGGTACGAGCACGTGAAGCTTGACACTTAAGATTTAAATCCAATTAAAAGCCGCTTACGATAAGAACGGTCCAAAGTACAAAGTGTCAAGCTTGACGTGATCTTGACTGTACCATGTCAACGTTGTATGATTATTATTATTATTTATGATTATTTTAACCATGGATTAACTCAAGGGGATTGCTAATCTCCACACTACAGATCGTACCTCTACGAAAGGTCATTCGATCTTATGTCTAGATGGCGCTGATCAATAACCTGGAAGTCGTTTATATCATGTAAATTGCCGTGGGGTTACCTATCATTAGTCCAACATTTTCCAGAAACAACGTTTGCTCGAATTTTCATAACCTCGAAAGTAATTTTGAGAGGAAAATGTTTTTTATTTTAAATCTAACTTAACCTTTTTTTGCGTGGGGAAATCCTCCTGGGGAATCCGCTGCGGGGGCAGCGGGAGGTTATGCCGGACTCCTACCGGCTAAAACCCCACGGTGGCCTTCTCGGGTGCTCTAGTCGAAGGATCTGGGATCGACTTTGCGCACCGGAATCCGCCCAGTATCTAGGACGAGCTACATCCTCCCCCTTTTCTCCTCACGACGAAGCTTGCCCACTTGCTATATAATATATTTGAAACTTGCACACCGCCCCGTCGTCCTTCTCGCGGCTGCCTAACTTACTGGCGAACGGAGCTCCCGCTCGACTCCAATCGCCCGCAGCCGCGACGCTCTCCCGATCACGCTCGGCGACCTGTTTCTGAAGCATCACCGCTTCACAGAAGGAGACCACTACCTCATGGGACTCTTGATCCGCCAACATAGCCGCTACTATACCCGGCGGAGAGAGATCTCGCCCGATCTGGGTAACCAGGATGTTCCGCTCGGGGCGAAATCCTGGTCCCTCCCACAGTGGTAGCACGGCGTCGTCGACTCGCGTCCGATCCGATTCAGTGTCAGTCGGAACGTGGTGACGCACTACCGCTGGCTCAACCAGACTTCGAGGTGGGCCGCGCAGATTCCTTCGCCTGGCGGAGGAGGAGGAGGAGGAGGAGGCGCGTCCATCTCCGCCAGAATGTCCAGCGGGGAAAACCGCGTCAGGACAGTCGCCGCGTCAAAGGATACGGTGCGGTATCCTCGTGCGATCCTTATGACCATGCGGCGCTGCACGCCATTGAGCATGGCTCTGCAACGCCGGACGCCCGTCAATCGGCGTGACCAGACGGGTGCCCCATACAGGGCCACGGATCGCACCACCCCACCGTATAAACGGCGAACTCGCACCGAAGGGCCCCTCAGGTTGGGCAGCAACCGGTGCAATGCATCTGCCACCCTATCGATCCGGGGAACCAGGCGCCGGAAGTGCTTCCAGCGCCTTCCAGAAATTCCAGCGACCGTCCAGGATGAGGCCCAAGTATTTTAAGTACTGCCCCACCTGGACGTCGACGTCACCAACGCGAATCGAGAAGCTGGGCGGTTCCCTCCCTCGCGGGAGTTTGTGAAACCACAGCGCCTTAGTTGAAGGCGTTGACGATATCCAGGCTTACCACCAACGCCATTCCGCCCCGGGACAGTACCTGCGTCGACAGTGAGTGAACGCGTAGGATCGCGTCCACTATTGACCGCGCCTGCCGTAAGCCGTACTCGTCTTCCGACAGGTCAGGCCCTACTCGGGACAGGTGCCCGTTGAGCCGCTCGGCAAGTGTTCTTTCAAACAACTTGCCGGCCTCGTCCAGCAGGCACAAGGGTCAGTATGCAGAGGGAGAGTCTGCGGGTCGACCTTCCTTCTTTATGAGGAATGAATTAAACCTAACTTCGTTTCAATCCATTATAAACAAAAAGTAAACAAACAAGTCACTGTCCTAGACGGTTTAGTGATAAGTGATAGCCAATTGTAATGCAAACTAAAAGTCAATCGATTAATTCAATGAATCGGTTTGTTTAATTGAGTCATGCTAGCGGTTTTCTTTACATGGCAGTAAAAATACATAACCTATAAAAGCATATATTATTTAAAATTTCCGAAATCTTATGTTAAATCCTCCTTCAAATCTTTACACTTAGATACTCGTTCGATTGCGATTGAAATTTTCGATTTACCAATCGATTACAAAAACTTTAATTTAATGAACGGAATGTTTTTTTCGTACAGCACTATGCAACCATAGACAAGTCATAGAAGTATAGATGAAAAATAACCTCACCTATGAACTAATATTTTTCAAATACGATTTTACGATGCTATTCAAATGAATATTCTTGGAAAAAGTGATGAGATATCAAGTCGAAATCTTCGAAATATACGTGAAAGTGTTACTTATTCGATTTATGGAGTGATTGCTTCAGAATTATGACCAAACAGGTTTGTTTATTTTTTGTTGAAAATGGATTGGAACAGATTATAACATAACGCTCATAACGCTCACAACATAACGCTTTGATGTTATCGTATAACTTCCGCCAAAAGATTAGGGAACCCACCAGAATTACATCTAGCACCTCAACTTGTGTCGACTTACTATTCATAAACTTCACAATTATAGATAATAAAATAACTGTTCAAGACTGTGGTTTTTCCGACCACTGTAGCTTAATGATTTCCGTGCCTTCAAATATACAAAACTTAAATCATTTTCTTTTATACAAAAGAGTATACAATGATTCCAATATGGGTAAATAACGCTCACAATCAACATAGCCCCGCACTAGGGAAACCCTGTGTCGCGGGTGCCATGGACACACACATAGACAACCACAAATTACACCCAAACTCATGAGAGAAATAAATGTAGGCCATACAAATATTTCTCCCGGCCCGGGAATCGAACCTGGGACCTCTGCGTGGCAGTCCGGCATGGTAACCGTTCGGCCACGGAGGCAGATTATAACATAGCTATTTGGTACTCGTCACGACGTCTTCACGACTATACTACGCTGTCTTGTATCGCGATAGGCAGTCCTCCCGAGTTATTGCTCCATGTTTTAACCAATGAATATCTCGATGTGATATGTGCTAGACAATCACACCATGAGTACCAGACCAACGGATTTCACTCTGGGGCACATTTGGGCACAACTCACAACACTCAGATCAGAACTAATTTAGAAAAATTCAGTTTCCTAAATTATTGGTCCTACCGGGTATCGAATCCGGGACCTCCTCATCCAGGGCCCATAGTGTAAACCGTTGGGCCACCGAGGCCTTTTAATATGTAGAGCTCCTTGTGAAAAAGTTCGTCCAAAGAAGTACTGCCTACCTTATTTCTGCCGCCAAGCTATAATATGAGCATTACTGCGTTCCGGTTTTGAAGGGTAACGGGGATCATGAAATTACAGGCACATGGGACTTAGAGGAAATACTGGGTCCCAAACTGGTGGTACGGAGAAACCATCTTCCCTGTTGAAATTAGGATGTTTTTTAATTTCAATGGCCTCTCGCAGCATCCTGGGCAGATAACGGACTTCTTTTGCAAGGACCTGGGGTTTGTCAAACTTCATTGAATGTGTAGGTTTATCCATGACATGCTCGCAGACTGCAGACTTGTTTACGCGACGGTGTTTGACATCAGCTATATGTTCTTTGACGCGGGTACAAATACTTCGCTTTGTTTGTCCAATATAAGAGAGACTGCACTCTAATGAAAAATCCCAAACAGACATAAGACTGCAGTACTAATTAATATGTTTTAGTTTATTCTAATTTCTATTAATAATTAATAATAAATTGAACTTAATAAAAATTCATTCAATAAAATAATTTGTAAAACTTAATGAAGCGTAAATTGGAATGTTTTCTTTGTAAAATTAATTAATAACTATTGTAACTATAGTGAAAAAATAGGGTGGTTTGCATTAATATTAGACATAACTGGTTGAAGACTGTACCATCTCAGTCAACCGTGACCATGGGATCTGTAAAGGGCCCGAAACGTCGGTTTGTTTGAAAAACAAACAAACAAACAAATATACGCGATTTAAATCCGGAAAAATAGTTTCATTTCCTATGTGTAACAATCGCGAAAACCTAAGAACTCGACACATGGGACTTGTCAACTTATGTCCCAGGGTGACGGGCGCAATGGCAGTGCCCCTCAGATCTTTGATCAATTTAAAGCTCTGAATATGCTATACTATAGACAGTCCCTATCGTCACTCGGAATTATAAAAAAAAGTTTCCCACTTGTTCTTTTGGGGGTCTTGCCGTATAAACGCGCAGTAATGTAGGAAATTTGACGATTTTAAATGTAATTTACCGAATAAACATATTTTTAATTTGGGTTTAACAACAGTACGTGGAGCTTTAACACTTAAGACTTTGAACCGGCTTAAGCTAAGTGGGAGAGTTGAATCTTAAATGTAAAGTTGGACATGTTGTTATCCGTACTTATTCGCTTGCACCATGTGTTTCCTCTCAAACGGTCAACATACCTAATTACGCTAATAATTTCTTAGAAGATCCTGTGAATCACATCAGTGATGTCCGGTTTTCATGGTGTCGCCATCTGAATGAAACTAAATTTTCTATATTATCTCGGGTCTGGGTGTTTGTGGTACCGTCTTTGTTTCCGATTTCCATAACACAAGTACTTTAGTTACTTGCTTTTGGGATCGGAACAATGTATGTGATGTTATCTAATACTTATATTTATTTTCATCACATTAGCTCGTAAATAGTATAATTATATGGTGGCTAACTTGACTCTAACGCCCCAAGTGAAACTCGGAGTAAAAAGGAGTTTTTTTTTTATTTGTTGCACGATATATCTCCTTAAATAGGTCAGGTTTAAGTTCAAGCAAGGACTTTACTTATGTTCAACATTAAAACGTGTTAAAAAATGTTATCTAAACACATTGACTTACAAATAAATGGACGACGGGTCTAATACAAAAACCACGAAAAAAATGTCCCAAGTCAACCTATTCGAAATTTAAATTGTAATGTCATCGCAGTATCGCGCTGTCAGTAGAACAAATGAAGACTAAAGCGGAGTGTCGCGCTCTGTATACGATTTTAGCGCCTTACAAGTGCGGACACTTTTTAGCGCGGACCCGACGTCCATATAATTGTAAGTCAATGTCTAAACAGAAATTTTATTGCAGTTCAGCCATAACTACTTACATGCTTATTATTAAGAATTTCTTATTATTGATTTTACTTAATTTCTGTACAAAAACGTAGCATTTTTTTTACAATCCATCATGGTTCTATGCGTCTTTGCTTTTTACAACATTTTAGTTCCAGTTGTATTATCTATGTAAGAATAGCTAGCTAGCCAGGTGATTCGCTCTGGACCTTTTGAAGGGAAAAGTGTCGTTTTTATATTGACTTTCAATTATTTTGTGAAATTTAGTTTAAAGTGGAATAGGATAGTGCTATTGTGCCTTAATCGAAGATTAAAACGCGAAATTATACGAATCTCGAACTAGAATATCCGTATCGGCCCGTTTTAAGGAATCCCGAGTCAATCCAAGCACGCTGCCTCAAATTGCCTATCCTCTTTGTGGCGGCCATATTTACAGAAACATAATTAAACTTCATGTTTAGGCTGATGGCTTTGCCAAAGCCTTAATAAAAAAAAAAAAATACTAGCTAGCCATTTGTTGATAAAAAAAAAACAAAACCCCGCCATAATGCAAAATCCGTAGTTGTTGTATTGTGAACCATATTTATTCATACAAGAATTAAATATTGTATTTATTTCCTCGCAAATGTGATGAAAATCATTGTATGTGTCACAGACGGTAAAAAATACAAAACTAGAGCTATTAAAGCAAGAGTAATTTCTTATTTACCGTGCGTACCGTCGTTACAATGTATATGTATATGTTATTTATTTGATTGTTAATTCCTTTACGAGCGTAGTGTTTAATAGATCCTTAATACGTTTCAGATTTAGGGTAGCGGCAGTTTACTCGAATCAGGATAATAAGTCTGGAAAGAGCAGCAACAAATTCTACCTGCACAGAGGAACTCCTGTCAAACCCCCTCGAGCTCCTGTCCTTACGAAGGCTGTCGCTTTGTCCACTGAGAGCATTAGACTTAATTGGACCGTAAGTGAAATCCATTAATCAATTGACCTATCGTCCCCTTTATCACGAAAGTAAGTTAATTACATAGTTTGATTCAGAAGTTCACGTTCCACGTTCTTATGTAAGTAATTTAGTATTTTTTTTAAATTGTAAGTTACGCGTTCTTAAGCGATGTCGATTTCGGTACAAATGTTACGGGCAATTTAATTTACCGGGCATTATTAATACGGACCGGTCATTATGAATAATTAGCAAAGGTATCGGCCAAATTGAAGAATCTGTTATCTTCGCAGGCGTATTAATTTTGCCCGACTGCCCGTTGTCCATTTGAGGGCGAGAATTTATCACTTGGACCGGGCTGTATGAATAATTCCCTACTTCTCACGGGCAGTAAACTAACCTAAACTAAAACACTACAAATCATTTGTTTTTTACCAAGACAGACAGATTGTTCACACTAACAGTAAAAGTGGTTATTGCTTTTATTACATTTTTTATTCGTTGCCGGTATTATTAATATAGACCGGCCATTATTCATAGTGACCGTGTTTATCGGCACAAGTTTGTATTTATTTATTTGTATTTAGAAATAATTTAAGCAAACGTCTTTACTGATCATTTGGATAGGTCGGCACCATAAACTTCCGCCCCACATGCACTCTATTTCCTATTCTATTTTAATGACCTTAGCTCTATAGCCGGATTTTTTATTACAGGTAATAATTGCAACGCGATGCAAGCGCGCGTTTGTATCGATGCAGTCGCGCGTTTGCATCAATGCAATGGCTAATGCTATAAGTCGCCGTGTGTAACTACTCGATTGTTTATAGTTTTGTTTTTAGACCATACTTTGTGCTGTCGAACATAATTTTAAAATTATAATGTTTTTATATCCAAGAATACGAGTGCAAATAAAGGAAAATGTTTCTTTAGCAATTGTAACGGTTTATATTTATGAACATTACTAATTCAGCGATAGCACTTTGGTTTTCCACAAGACAAGTCCCTGTAAGGTTTATTTAATGAAATTTAGCGACATATGGGATCTTGTGAGAGGCACGGACTCGTTTGTATCTTGAGATTTTGTTTGGATTTCGTTCTTATTTGTATTCTATACATCGTACTCTACATAATGCAGTAGAGTTCTTGTGAAAGAGTTCATCCATGGAAGTACTGTTACTTAGTCTATTCCTGCCGCCAAGCAGTTCCGGTTTTGAAGGGTGAGGGTGTTGGTGAAATTACAGGCACATGGGACTTGTCAACTTATGTCTCAGGGTGACGGACGCATTGGCAGTGCCCCTGAGATCTTTGCGATTTAAAGCTCTGGGTGGCACTGCAACTGTTATGGATAGGCGTGTCGCATACCAGGCGCACGACTTATTCGTTCCGTCACTTGGTATTATTACTAAAAAAACCGACGTCAAAACTTTGCTTATCTGCTTTCACTGTATTCCTTACTGCGGTCTTCTCAATGACAGTTTAAACATATGGAAGACGTTGTCCAAACGAACCATATAAGCCCAAACACAACGTAGCTGCTGTACACTGTTGGGAATTCCTCTCATTTGTCTGCTATTTCCATCATCAGGCCAGCTCTAGGTCACCATAACATTTCATTATTTCATTTTAATTACTTAAATTTATGCTAAGTTTTATTGAAATCGGTTAACAGAAAGTGAGTTAAATTCAGGAAACCGGATTCATCCCCTGATTTGCCAACCTTATGGGTTGTTTTTTTAAATTTTAAATGGGACCAGTATTGAGATATTCTCTTTCTAACGAAAAGACAGTCATCGAAATCAGTTCACAAAATGTCGGAATAGACGCGTAACATATACACAAAAAAATACTGTCGGATTATGAACCTCCTCCTTTTTTTCGTCGATTCACAGGAAATGTATCGTTTTCCATATTAAATGTTCTCTTCTTGTTACATTTGCCAATCGGCCGGCCAAACCTGTGATCCGTAAAATTCATTTTGGTATGACTTCCTAATTGTATTATTAGTGTATGACGTTTTAAGAAACTTTTTAAGCCAATTTAACTTTTAATTACATTACATCATTGAGTATATAAACAGAAACAGAGACGAAATAAGGCCATCCATCCCTGGCAACACATCAGGCAAATGGATCTTAAATCACTTTTAGATATCAACTATCGTTTGCGCTGAAATTACAAATTAGAAAGCTGTAATAAATAGTACAGCGCCAACAACTGACCTGTGTGTACGTCTCCGTATATTCCAAAAATATTCTGTATTTATTATAATAAAGATAATGTCTCTAACAATGGGGGGCTGTTCCATTCGGTGGTGTGGGAAAAACAGCACAACATCTAATAACAAAACAAACGGAATCACACTTCATCGGTAATTAAATATTATAGCAAAGCTCAAGTTAAACTGGACGATTTGAAGTGAAACAATTGACGACTCCCGTCAATTGTTTCGAAATCGGGCTGGCCAATCGGAGCGCAGTTGTCACCGCAATGATTTGGCAGAATAGTTTCAAACAAATTTAATGACATTTCGTCTCTATTTCTTGGGGTCTACTATGAGCTCTTAGAGCAATCCTATTTAAGCCTGTAAGTTGGATTGCCTGTCAAATTTGTACTATGACATCACAAAAACAATTCACTGTCCAAGCAGTTTACGTTCCCCATTAGAAATCCGTTCACCTTTTCTTTCATAGCAACATCGTATCATGACGTGCCATTTGCCATACAAATGGTGGTCTCATCTTTAAAAATTAGCAATTGAAAAATGTTACTCCGTGACTGACTTTTTTAAATTTTGTTACATTTTTAAGAGATTTCGTTTAAGTGTTATTATATATTTCATAATAATTTGTTATTGTCTTTATTGCTATATAGCCAATTGTCAATACATAAATACTATTAGCTATTGAGCGTTTTTTGAAAATTTTGTTCGAGTTCTCAATCTTTAAAGTATTGTTGATAAATCATTGGCATGAATGTTATTGCAATTTTTAAATGGAATTTTAATAATTTAATTGACCGAAAATCGTAAAAGAACTTTTAATAGTGCCTTTGATTTTAACCTCGTAAGTCCCAGCAAATTACAATGGGAAAAGCGGTAAGCGCCCAACGTGAATTAAAATGTACTAAATAAATTACATACTTCAGGCCAAGCAAGTATGCTCTCAGTTTTATATGACAAAACCCTATGTTCATATATCATCTATTATACGTAGCACTAAATTTGAATATCATATTTTGATTATAATGTACATATAGTGCGTTTACGTGATAATATTGCCCGAGTCTGAATCATTTCACAAATTATGTACATTTTAATGTAAACGAGGCCTTAGGAGGTTATTGCCATCAATGAAAATGTACGAATACAAGGTACGTTCCAATTATGTTATCAAATTGAAAACTCACCTTATTAATTTTAATGACAATTGCTAGACATGACATGTAATTTTGTCGTACGACAAATTGTAAAGTATGATTGAAAAGTGGTCGATATTACAAAAGAACGGAATAAGTATAATCAATAATAAAATTAATAAAAAAATATAATTATTCTCATTTTGAACACAATCGGTTAATAGTGATTGAACGCTCCCAGGATAGTATATCTATTTCTTTCATATGATTTAGTATGTAGTTCCATCTCGCTCTTGTTAGACGTCAGCTAGCCAGCCAGAGACAATAATTAATGTTTAATAATCTCAGTACAGAGTACTAAAAAAACCGACCTCAAAAGTACGTGGAATTACGTCTATTTGCTAAGTTTTATTGAAATATCCCCTAGTTCGCCACTATACAGGACTTGACACGGAGATAATAAAAATAGGTTCTCACTACGACAGTACTGAAAGTATATTCAGAGAAAAACGCCTTGAATTGGAGAAATAGCAAAATCAACCATTAAAGTAATTGCTCCTAAATTAATGTTAGGCGCTATTTATGAAAATGAATCTTCATGCGTGAACAGCCACCCTTCGAGGTGGATGATTTTCTTAAAAATGAAATGGGACCAATATGGAAGTACCCCCTTTCCAACAAAAAAAGAATCATGAAAATTGGTTCACAAATACTGGAGTTATCGCGTAACATACATACAAAAAACAAACATACAGACGAATTGAGAACCTCCTCCTTTTTGAAGTCGGTTAAAAAGTAAAACTCATCATCCTGTCCATGCCATTCCCGTTCAACGTTGTGTAGGATAGGATACGAATTTAAGCAATTCAGTTTTAACACGTCAAGTGACTTGCATAGAACTTGCTTGGCGGCTTATAAGCTCATAGTAGGCCCCCAGGTTGTATATTCGATGCATATAAATACACTTTTCTGTTGAATGCGTCAGAAGGCTCTCAGAATCGAATGGTCGGCTACCCCTAGCCGAGCGTTTGATCATCTTAGGACATCGATTGTACTTAATTGATGTTTGGAAAATTTGTCTACTCTCCAAACATGACTGTCGTTGATGTGCACTCAAGTGATATTTGTTTATAAAGACAGTCGACTTAAGTACGGTCTTAATATCTACCCTGCGCTTTAAACGGATTTATTAACACGTATCTAAGAGATCAACTGAACGCACAGTGGCAGCAAAAGTCATTTGCCTAATACACGATGCACGTTTGTGTAACGACAGGCAATATCCGATCCTGTCTGTTTTAGAGCACAGAGGATCATGTAACAATGCGCAATTGGGAAATGAGATAGTCATATCTTGGGCTTGCGACGTGTTTGTAAACTCTATGTCTACCTCGCACGTATTGTATGACACGTGTATTGTGAACCATGGTATTCCGTTTGCACTGTGTTTGGGCGTTTGTCCAAGGCATCGGTACTACATCGAATTATTGATGGCCGGATGTCGAAATGCAAAGTTTATATACCCGCTTGTTCACAAGTTACCCGACATTCGATGTGTGTGGACAACGCCGACGGAATGCTAAATAATCGGTTGAATGTTGGATAGTGAAGAAACCATGCCAGGACTTTTATACGCGCAATCAATCGATTTTCACCGAAGTC
The DNA here is from genome assembly GCF_003589595.1 of Hyposmocoma kahamanoa. Classification (NCBI taxonomy): domain Eukaryota; kingdom Metazoa; phylum Arthropoda; class Insecta; order Lepidoptera; family Cosmopterigidae; genus Hyposmocoma; species Hyposmocoma kahamanoa. The sequence goes on along the minus strand of NW_020653608.1, from coordinate 721,649 downwards.
TATCATAGGATTTGGATTTCAATTATCATCGTTTAATCAATTGAAAATGATTATTAGTTCCGCGTTGCTTATACAGTATGTCGTTGGTCTACGAGACCTTATTGTGCCTGGATAATTAAAGTGAACTTTTTATTTTAATATCACACGAGGCAATATTCGGCTGTCGCCTGTGTTCTATCAGTCGCCCTTTGCATTTAAACTTTTTTTCATCCTTAAGATTTAGACCGGACGCGCTTAATTAGGGATGGGTGTCAATTAATCGGAATAATCGATATTTTTGGAAAGAAAAAAGACACAGAAATATGGTTTACATAGGCTAATCATAAAGTTTGTCCTCACCGCCTTTGAAAAATGTATAATTAATACTGGTGTTTTTACTACTATATTGTAGATTTTGTGTAATTTGAAATAAGGTGGGAAATTAGGGTTATATTACGAGGTTCCTATGCATGCCGCCTGAGCGCGCCACCTATGTTTACGAAGTAATTTTAGAAACCCTGGTAGTATTAGCTTAGACTTAATGGAGTATTGTCTAGCTCTCTCTATACCTATGTCGATTAATCGATTAAATGATTTTTTAAGCCATGATTAATCGGTACATCGATTGTTGCATCAAAAAAGAAATCGATGTCAATAATCGATGTTTTGTTGGTCGATATTCATCCCTACTTATAAGAAGATGGAGTAAAATGACATTTGCAAAGCTGCCAGTTTTTGTAAAATTTGAAATAGTCGAGAAATCGTTAAAGTAGGTTTAATTTTTCCAAGAAATATCTAAATTGTGAATGTTAGGATGTTCTAATGCTAATTGAGTTACTGTATTCTTTATTCTTATTTTGATAGTTGGTCTGGTATTGAAAACAATTTTTAGTCATACATATTTTAATAACGATGTACGGATTTTGTTTTGCATATTAAATTTAAATGATAATTTAAAATGTATCTCGTATTTGTATTTTTTATACACATACTGTTAAATTTGGTGTATGAATTTTCAAAAATTATCAGTTCAAATGAAACAAGTTCGGCTATTTTTTTTAATAATAATAATAATAACGCTCACACTCAACATAGCCCCGCACTAGGGAAACCCTGTGTCGCGGGTGCCATGGACACACACATAGACAACCACAAATTACACCCAAACTCACGAGAGAAATAAATGTAGGCCATACAAGTATTTCTCCCGGCCCGGGAATCGAACCTAGGACCTCTGCGTGGCAGTCCGGCATGGTAACCGTTCGACCATGGAGGCAGTTAAAAAAGTACGCGAATCGGATTCATCCCCTAGTTTGCCACCTTTAGAGGTGGAATATTTTTTTCAAATTTAAATGAGACCAATACTGAGGTACCCTCTTTCCAATAAAAAATAATCATCAAAACCGGTTCGGAGGAAACGCGTAACATATACAAAAAAAACGCAATCGAATTGAGAACCTATACCAAGCACAAGTCCGGTCGTGCAAGGAGTACTGCTGCCACCTTTGGGATGGCTCTGCTGCATATCAACTGGCCATTTTGGATTCAATTGACAACCGTGTCAAGAGGCTTATGGGTGACTCGGAATCAGTGGAGGCGAAGCTGTAGAGCCTTGAACACCGCTATAAAGTAGCCTACTTATCGGTGTTTTACAGGATATATCACGGAGAGTGTGCGACGGAATTACACGTTTTAATTCCGCCTTCCCCTTTCCATCACCGGGGGACTAGGCTTAGGCTTGGGTTCCACCCCTAAGTTGTGGATATTCCAAGTAGTGTGTGTGAGTGGAATTCCCTGCCTGCAGACTTGTTCCCTGAACGTTATAACTTGGGTCTTTTTAAGGCGAGAGTGAATAGGCATTATTTAGTGTGCATGCTCCATCGTCGACCTCATCGTCATTTTCCGTCAGGTGAGATGGAGGTTTAATGGGTACTTATATTTTATAAGAAAAAACCTCCTTCTTTGAAGTCGGTTCAAAATAAACTGCAAACTAATAACAACTTACTTTTTCCGCAGTGGTCACATAACGGCAACGCCAACGGATCGCAAGCTCTAGGTTTCTACATTTACTATCGCGCTCTTACAACAGCTGGGTCTTACGACAAAGTGGTTGCTCCAATAAGCGTTCGGAGTGTCGTATTGTTACATCTTACACCTGATACTGCTTACGAAATGAAGCTTCGGGCTTACTCTGAGCAGGCTCCTTCGACCTTCAGCAGTATATTGGTAAGGGTCAACATATTATACAATAATAATATTTATTTATTTTATTTATTCATTTTCATCAGGCAACTAAATACAGGGTGATAAAAACCATTGACCATTTTAAAGGAGCACACTGTGCAATGGAAATTAAAAATACATGTTCGTTTTTTTTCAAATACTTAAGAAATAAATAAGTTACGACGTCTCAAAGTTTTCCGGAAAATTGTGCACAATATTGACACCCGATGATTAGCAGACGCCGTTGCTATGGCGACAAGAATGGTGTGAGGGGCAGTGGGCGGAGTCAGCGCGCGAGTTTATGTATTTGACAGACAACAAAGTATTAAACCAACGCGCGATGCGTTAGCGCAGATCTGTCGTCGCGCGGCGCGACGTGCTGGTGTCTAGGTGTCTAGACAACTCAGTGCCGATCGCTCAATTTTATTTATTATTTTAAGGTTACCGCGCGTTAGGAATTATTGTGAAATATTAACATGAAAAAAAAACGGGGATTTTTTTTTGTTTTATTTCACTAATGATTTTATTACTGAATCTTAAGCACCGGAAAAAATGGACAGTGGTTTTTTATCACCCTGTATAATATACAGGGTCTAATCGTTAAGTGTGCTCTGGCGATTATTCCATAAATATAAGAGATATCAAAAAGCCGTAAACTGATATCGAAAGTACGTTACCTAATGAATAAATCGACATCAATAACTTTAAAAAAATAAAACTAGAAATATCCAAAAGTTTTACATTTAACGCTCCCATACATTTAATATGACATTCGTAGAGAGGCTTTAGTTTTCCTACTGTAAGAGGTAACAATAAGTTAATTAATGATAAAACTGATATAAATAAAGTAATAAAACTATCTTTTAATCGAATAAAAATATAATGGCATAGTCAAATATTTGTCCAGTGTGACTTGTCCATAAAAATTAATAAAATTGATAAAATTTCTTTTTATTGCTGATCGACTCAGTTTCATGTAAGGATCATTTAACGTATGGGACGAAAAAATGGGACAATAGAAGTTGGTCAAATTATAAATGCGGTGTTGTTTTGTATTCTTCTAGTATTTTGTATATACATATATGTAGTTTCATTTCCAATGCGTTGTAATTGCGTAAATCTGAGAACTTTATATTTTCAATTTACTGTTTTGGTTGGGAAACAATTTTCCTTGTTAAAATAAAATTTTCTTTGCGAAGTAATTTGTGTCACGAGCAAATTTTGTTCTATTATCAGGGAAAAGCCTTGCGTAATATTTTTGATTGTAAAAATTGATTTCAAACCATACAGAGCACAATCAAGAGCCGTTAAGTGTCGAGCTTGTTTGTACCAACCTTTAACACATTTACAGGTAGCCAAAACGCTTAAGCAATCAAACATGTCTAGTACGACAACTGAATCTCCATCGGAAGACATAAAGAGCGATGGCAGAGCTCCTGGAGCGCTGGTTACTGCTGGAGGGGCCTTAGGCGCCGCAGCGCTGCTCGTCATATTGGTAGTTACGCTTCTGCTGTGCAGGAGGGCCAAACGACCACCTGCCAACAGTAAGTATTAAAAGGATACAACTATGCACGAAACAATAAATATAGTAGAAGTGGTTAGTTAGCATCTGACGCGTAATAGTACGTCTCGTTAGACCTACTAGAGCTCAGTCCGCTTTCGTTTTGTGTGGTATGGTTGTGTCATTCTTTCGCGCAAGTTAGCAGATTGGGACGAAATGCGCCAATTCTTTGCGTCATATCCCTAGCAGGCGTGCTTTTCTTCAGGAGACTCGTCGAGCTGTGCTGATGCTGTAGTCGAGGTCGTGCGTTTGGGTATGGAGTATTACATGCCATACTCTGATGTACCCAATGGACCCCAAGCTCGTCCATGGTTTAACGCTGATCGTAGTTGTGCTGAAGCACATAAACAGTCCGCGTACCAAGCTCGGGCAGATGCTCGACTACGCAAAGCTCCGAGTACTCGGAATTTGAAGAAAGCTTTTAATAAGGCCGCCAAGACGTGCAAAAGAGCTTGCCTCTTATCCAGCAGGCAGCAAATCCTTTTGGTCCCTGGCCAAAGCGGTCGAATCTAACTTTTGTCGCCCATCTTTGCCACCTCTGCTGAGGCCGGATGGTTCGCTGGCTCATATTGCGGAAGAAGGCGAAGAGAGTGAATAGGCATTATTTAGGTGTGCATTCTCCATCGTCGACCTCATCGTCACTTTCTATCAGGTGAGATGGAGGTCAAATGCGCACTTATATTTTATAACAAAAAAATAATTATTTAAAACCATGAAAGATAAAAGCTTTATTGTGCTGTTTTGGAGTGCAAAAATGATAGTCTGTAAGTCAATGGTCGCACCAAAAATATTACTCGTAGTAGTATTTCATATCATCGGTAAGTATTATTTTAATCAATTTTCAATTTTCTGTTTGTGGAACTGATTCAGATGTTAAACGTTCGTCGTAGGTCAGCTTCTGGCCACAAGATGGCAGCACGTTGAATAAAATTTCAATGTAAAATCAAAACGTCGTAAGTTGCAATAGAGGT
>NW_020653608.1:675108-696915 GCF_003589595.1 Hyposmocoma kahamanoa | reverse complement strand
AATCGAGCCCGGGATCTTTGCGTGGCAGTCCAGCATGGTAACCATTCGGCCTTGGAGGCCGTTTTGGGTAGAAGTAACAGTACAACTGTTGTTCGTTCCGTCACTTGTAATTTGTGTTCAAAAAAGAAAATTATCCACAGAAAATTGTTGCTGTTTAGTGTAGCCATTGAGTAGTTTACCACAGGCTCCTTATATCTACGTAGTTCTGGATGTAAGGAGCTCGTTTGACAACCGTGACAGCAAACCGCTATTGTAAATTTGTGTAGCGGTTTTTAGTTTTATTAAGTACCAAGATTACAATGTTACAGTGTATTTACAAATTGACAGTTTGATTGCTGTTTTTTTATTTTCACCGAAATCAAAAAAGGAGAAGGTTCTCGATGCATTAGTATTTTTTGTGCGAATATTACACAATTACTCTGACATATTTTGTGAACCGATTTCGATGATTCTTTTTTTGTTGGAAAGGGGGTACCCCAGTAGTGATCCCAGTCAAATTTAAAGAAAATATTCCACTTCCTTCTAAGGGTGGCAAATTAGGGGATGAATCCGGTTTATTAAATTTCACCTATTTTCTGTGAACCAATTTCAATAAAACTTGACACATATATGTAGATGTCATTCCGATGAAAATAAAACAGGGAAAGTTGTTGTGCAAACTTGAGGTTATTTTTATTCCAATATAAAAATTGATTGATTCCAAATCGATTCATATTATTATTGTTGCTTGGTCAACAGATCTCAGATCTTGGTGATTATGTTTTGAATGTAAAAATTTATTTATGAATTTGTATAAGTAATTGAGTTTAGCTACCAGTTATTTATAATTTTAAATATATACGTGGTATCCAAAATATTCTGTACGTAGTCCAACTAGTTGGACTACGTATCAGTAGCACTACGCGCAATATTGTATGGGCATTGGACCTACTGATCGGCTAGTACAGTCACCGTCAATATTAATAATGTTACTGGTTCTGAGCTAACTACAATTGTTGTTTAGGTGATCCCTGGGAAAATTCGCAAAAAATCGCAAGACATAATCTTGTAATAACGTGCACTGTTTAATATTTTATGAATTATTTTTGTAAGTATCGATTTTAAGTGAAAATATTATATGGTGCGTGCAGTCACTGAAGAGCGCCGGCGATGGGTTTAAAACCCAACGTCGTACCTACTTTGGAATGGCGACGAAATAAGACTATAAATTCTAAGTATTCCAGTTACCAGGACCACATACCAACCTCGCCTGCACGCGGTGCACGCTGCATACAGCGAAAGGGGCTCTGGCCACACTTTGAGCAGAGTATTCCCAAGGAGAGTTGACGTCAGGCAGGCGGCCGGTCATTAAATACCATGCCAAATCCGTTTACAACGCGTATTCGCATAAAATACGTGTTGTGCCGACCCCACTTAGAGTGGGATAAGGACAGGAAGAAGAAGATTAGTGGCATCAACTTTTGTAATAAGTCGCCATGGTAGTCTATAATTTTTTTATTTTGCCTTAAAATCATTTTCGTTAACAATTTCAAGAAAAAATTAAAACAAAATTATTTTTTATGCTAGAGTCCTAGAGAACAATTGTAGTTAGCTTAGAACCAGTAACATTGTTAATACTGACGGTCACTGTACTAACCGATCAGTAGGTCCAATGCCCATATAATATGGCCCGTAGTCTTACAAGTAGAAACACGGGCAAAAATCTGTGCGCTTGGTCCAACTAGTTGGACTATGCAGTTGGACCACGGGCAATGAATGGAACGCAGTTTTTTGCGGTATTTGCAGCGACGCCTTACTTTTTTCAAGTACCTGCTCTCCGTCAGAGGCGTACATCTCATCGCACTCATCATCAATTAATTATATGTCCTTCTCAGGGTACGAGACATATTTCACCGTGCTGGCCTAAAACGGGTTGAAGACTTTAGACGTAGTCCAAGGATTGTGAACCGTGTTTGACGTGCAGGTTTTACGATGTTTTCCCTTACATTTTGCGAGAGGTGTTGCTACTTAAAATTCTCCATACACCGCGATATACACCTACTAATTCACTCTACTGTACGTTGTTCAAACGCTCGAAGACGAAACAAGATAGATGACAACAAGAAAATACTTTGCTATCTTTACATTACGTGTTACATTATTCTATGCAGTAGATATATGGCGGTCTCCTTTGTCGTTCCAGTGACACGGTCGACATTTTAAATTGACTCTAAGTTTGTGTTTAACGTTTACTGTTCATTTTGTATTGCAAATAGAAACCCTAGCTTCTCATCTTTATTTCGACTAAAGTATCTACTTTCTTCGCACTTGTACTTTTTATAATAACAAAGTAAGAAATTAATGTTTTTGGTGTTGGGACTGAAGATTTTTTTCACCAATAATTGTCGTCATGTACCTTACCAATGTCGATGTACTCCAGCTTCTTTTTTCATTTGCGATATATATTCTTGGTCCGCTAGAGCGGTAAACTTTGTCGCAAATTACCTAGTTCGCCGATTTCGGAGCAACGGATTAATACTTAATCTACCAAAGACGCCGTTCATCAGCTTCGACCTTTTTTTGCAGGTTTCGTCGAACACCAATACTGAATTTGGAAGGTGTATGTATAGAGCAACCAAAAGTGGTATCTTTCTCTGATTTTCAAGTAAATCAAGCACTGATTTCGGAGCAGCACATCGACCGTCTTTGTTGAAAACTAGCGAAGGCTTGCTTTGACCTAAGTGGTCTCTCTACGACACTTACTAAAATTGGGGTCCAAACGTATTATTTGCTTGCGTCCAATCAATGCTAGGTGTACAAGTGAACAACATTTCAAAATTGAGTATAAAATGGCTTTGATAAAAAAAGAAATTGCTGCGGCGTATTTGAATTACGGTTGCTGGAAAGATCTCATTTAAAAAAAGCTTTTTCTAAAATAAAATGGACATACTCATTAACTCACAACTTCTCACAACAGATAAATACGTCCACACGCACTCATACAACACAAATCACACACATACACAGCCTGAGAGGGACGCACTGAGACGCAAACACATTCACGCACACGTGCATATGCCACTAATATATACGTTTTTTTATTTCATATTCATTGACTTAAAAATAAATGGACGACGGGTCTAATACAAAAACCACGAAAAAAATGTCCCAAGTTAACCTATTTAAACGTAGTGACATGTAAAGGAATATGAAAAAGCTAAAACATTGAATTTAAATTGTAATGTCATCGCAGTACTGTCTAATTTTGCTTGCTTCGCTGTCAGTCGAACAAACGAAGATTAAAGCGTGAATGACTCTCTGTATACGATTTTAACGCCCTATAAGTTCGGACACTTTTTAGCGCGGACCCGACGTCCATATAATTGTAAGTCAATGTTGATATTGTTTAGTATTGTATATAAGTTTTTGTTTTAATTGTTATACCTCCTCCTTTTAGTGTATGTTCCGTTCTAGATCTCAGGGAAAGGGGGAATGGCTGCAAACCAGTGTTGAACGAGGCTTACGGAGCTGAGCCAATAAAAAGCTGGGCCATTGCCTTTTGCTTCAGACCTCTATGTAAGATTTTTGTATCGTTAATCGTTACTGAAGCAATACATCTTTTTACTATTATTATTATAATATAGCATACAATTTTGGGGAAATATAGCAGATTGAGTGCGAGCTTTCCGGTTGCAGTGACGTGCATTACGAGCCCTATTTCTATTGCCGAATGTACGATCTGTCTGTACAATTGTAGGACATCCAGGAGGAGTCGTCTTCTTTCGTCTGAGGTTTAATCAGGACCACCTCGTCGCCATTTGTCCAAATGAAAGGCGGTGTAATTTTGAATTTCTGTCAGTCTAGTAAATCTGTCTGTGTGGTCAGTCAGTTTGTTGGTCATCCGTGGAGGTTGGACGCTGGACATCCATGGAAGCTCACCGGAAACCAACCGGAAACAAGAATTTGATTTTGACTTTGACTGTACTTGGTGATTGTAGTATGTAGTATGTAGTAGATAAGTACGTTGTTACGAGGAGACTCCTTTTATGTACCCCTCTACTATCAAGTATATAATCAGAAATAGAGACGAAGTGTTATTTAATTTATTTGATTTTTTTCTGCCAAGTCATTAGATACGGTGACAACTGCGTACCGATTGGCCAGCCCGAATTCGAAACAATTGACGGGTATCGTCAATTGTTTCACTTCAAATCGACCAGTTTAACTTGAGCTTTGCTATAATGGACGATAATTGAAAAATTACGTATCGTCTGCTTAAAAGTAAAACCTTAAAAGTGAAATTTTCCAAAAAAAAATCCAATTTATGTACCAGTTGTAACAAATTCACCACCTTTCTGCAGATAAAACTCATATTAAGTTTATAGCTTTTTTTTGAGTTTCACGTGCAGAATGATAATGGTTTTTTTACCATAGCTATATAAATTAAGCCTTTAATTTTGTTTTGGTGGAAAATGTCGCTTATATGGTTTTACCTTATATATTTTAAATATTATATAATAATAATAATTTGTTTTATTTTCTCTCACATCAGATAGATACACAGTAACTGTATATAGTTTCAATATTCAATTTTGTGAGAGACAGGAGCCTAAACTAGGAAACCCTGTGTCTTAGGTCTCCTGGTCCCCTCTCTTGATTGTACAGTTTTTATTTACTCTACTTAAAGTGTAGTTAAACTACTTAAGTCTACTTAAGTGTGTGTGTATGTGTGTGTGAGAGAGAGAGAGAGAGAGAGACAGGGAGAGAGGGAAAGAGTGGGGGAGAGAGAGGGAGAGAGGAGGAGAGAGGGGGAGTGAGAGAGTGCGAGTGCGAGTGCGAGTGTGAGTGTAAGTATGAGTGTTTGTGTTTGCGGGAGAATGTGCGCGCCAATATATCTTTATGATGGAGTACTTAAAAGTTTCTCTGTATCAATTATTCTATATGTATATATTATGTATTATTAAATTCAATAAAAATTTAAATAATACAGTGAATAGCGACATCTCTCGCCAGGACTGGTAGCTGTAAAGGTACTAACTGGGTGATAAATCTGTAATAGATTTCTCATAGATGGCGCTACGACTAAAAAGTCGTTGAAAGACCAAGTACAAAGACACGACGCAAGCACATAAAAATATTCGTGAGGTCCGTTGGTTCGTTCCGTGGCTTAGTTGGTATAGCGTCTGGCACGGTATGCAAGAAGACGTCGGTTCGAATCCGACCGGATCGAAGGAATTTTTTCTGAGTGTTCGTTTTTTTTCGTTCTCTGTATCGTCATATGTCTGTGCATGCAGACATGCTGTAACTAAAAAAACAAGCTAGCTTTTAATATTAATCTTTGTGCCCTTTCCAATTGAATCATGAAACTTTTTGCTGCACTTCCCCAAGTCGAAATTCCGTACGTTATAACCGATTGACACAGTGATAGGTAAACGGTTTCAAATATTTTCCCATCCATTACATGTCGTAGATTTTTGAATATGTAAGTCAGTTTTCGTACTCGTCTTGTGAGGGTAGTTATGTGATCTTTGAACGAGAGATGGTCGTCATTGGTAATACTTAAGTACTTCATGTTTGAGGTTTTTTCAATTAGTCGGCAGGTGCAGTCAGTGGAGCTCCAATTACAACAGGAATGCGCTATCAAGTTAGAAACCCTGCTTGAAGGTAGATGACCTCTTATGGTAAAGGCGAGGTATTTGGTTTTGTCGACATTTAGTGTAAGTGAATTAGCCGCTAGCCATTTTTCACTCCAGTATTTTATTTTGTGGTTCTTTTTTACTTTTATGGGCATTCTGTCTCTATTTCTGATACACTTCAAATGTCTATTAGTTATCAGTTTTATTATAATTTTACAACGGGGTAGTTTTATAGCTATAGTATTATTTAATATTATTTTTTGTGTATATTCCATCAAGAGGTTAGTCGCATAATCCAAATTATCTATTTTACATATAGAGGAGAAGGTAAGTTTGTTTATTTCTGTTATTACATTATTCATGTTTATTTTATTAAAGGTTCGTGATCAGGTATGTATATTGGCAGGAATTTTTGTATTTTAAGCAAAATAAAACCCCTTGATGATCTGTGATAGCTGTTTGTAATATAAAGATGGAATTGGGTAAATTTGTTTTCAGAATTACATGATCAAGGCCACCAACCATGAAAAGCCAAAGTGTCGAGATAATTATTGATGGTATCATTAGTTTCCATGATGTTTATATTTATATCACCAACTAATATTATATTTTTAAAGCAGGCAAGCTGTGTTAACAATACATGTAGCGACTGTACAAAAGGGTCAGGGTTTTTAAAGCAACATGGCCTGTATATGGCCATCACATGTTGTGTTTTGCTTTTTTATATCGAGTTCTTAGGTTTTCGCGATTGTTATACATAGGAATGAAACTATTTTTCCGGATTTAAATCGCGTATATTTGTTTTTTCAAACAAACCGACGTTTCGGGCCCTTTACGCCCTTTACGTCCCATGGTCACGGTTGACTGCTTTGCTTTTTTTTTTGCATATTTTGTAATTAGATGTTCTGCTGTTTTTCCCACACCACCGAATAGAACAGCCCCCCATTGTTAAATATACTATCTTTATTACAATAAATGCAGAATATTTTTGGAATATACGGAGACGTACACACAGGTCAGTTGTTGGCGCTGTACTATTTCAGCTTTCTAATTTGTGTTTTCAACGCAAACGAGAGTTGATATTTAAAAGTGATATAAGGCCCATTTGCCTGATGAGGTGTCAGGGATGGATGGCCCCTATTTCGTCTCTATTTCTGGTTATATACTCGATGCCGTCTACAGACGAACAGAAAGTACAGACTAGCTTCTTTACGATTTTTTTATCATGACATTTTATTCATTTTTATTTTTAATACAGTTGAATATACTTAGTTGTACATTCTATACTAATGTTTATTCTAACTTACTCTTAAACAACCATCGTATTTCCTTAAAATATTCTTCATGAAACAAGCGTTCGCACATAAAAAGTAATTACTTAGTCGTTTATAGAAATTTTTCATCATATCTCTTTTATTTATATTTTTCTAACGATTCGTGAACGGAATGAGATAAAAATAATCCGGCTCAACGCGATGTTTATTTTAGGAGTAAGAAAGAACGAGTCGTCCGTTTTCGCCAAAGAAAATCAAACACAATATTTTAATATGGATGGGTAAACGTACTGCCTATTAAGGTTTGTGAGAGAGCTCTTGGCAAAACCAAACCATTAGAAATATGTATGAATAAATAAGCAGATTCGGAAGTCACTAAAGGTTAAGGCGAGATATTTCAACGGGTGCATAGATTTTTGGTGTGGGGGGGCCGCGCGTCCCGCAATCCGCGCTCTGAAAAAAATTTAGTTGGTATGTTAATGGCTGACAATTATTTTTTCTTTTTTTTTATAATATCTAGTAACGAGAAGATCAAGTCGTGCGCCTGATGGTAAGCTACACGCCTGTCCGTAACAGTTGCAGTGCTACTAAGAGCTATAAAATGCAAAATTCTGAGGGGCACTGCCACTGCGCCCGTCACCCTGAAACTAAAGAAAGAAAATACTTGTTAACATTTTTCTTTCTGCACTGAAATACTTTATTATATGACGTATTAGCATCTAAAACCTTTTTAATTTTATTCCATAAATCTTTCTTCGAAAACGCACTTAGTAGAATTTATACAATGGCCGTTTGACGGCACTTCCGTCACGACTACAAACAAGCCACGAACGACGTGAAGTCATTAAGTGTTCAAATTGTTTATTATGGTTTTAATATTTTTTTTATAATATCAAGTGACGAGACGAACAAGTCGTGCGCCTGATGATAAGTTGCACGCCTGTCCATGTGGTCGGGGGAGGTTGTCCATACGGAGTACCACAAGCAATGTGGGCACTGCTTCCTTCGCTGGCGTTAACATTTGCGACAGGATCCTCCCATCGAGGGGCTTCCATTGCAGTCACTTTCCATGACCAACGTATGGGGTTTAACGGGTTTGCAGTGCAAGAGTATATTCCCTGATATAAAAAAAAAACAGGTAAGCCATTGATTTTCATTGAAAAAACATAACAGTTGCAGTTGCCACGCAGACCTTTAAAGCGCAAAGATCTGACGGGCACTGGCACTGCGCCCGTCGCCATGAGACATAAGTTGACAAGTCCCATGTGCCTGTAATTTCACCAGCACCCTTATCCTTCAAAACTGGAACTCAGTAATGCTGACAATACTGATTGGCGGCAGAAATAGGTCAAATGGCAGTACTTCATTGGGCGAACTCTTTCACAAGGAGTTCTACTGCTGCTATGATTAAATAAGAGCAGGCGGAGAAAATTTGACATAGATCTGACGTTGACAAGCGCCCGACGGCAACTGACGGGGCAGCGTATTGTTAAACGGCTGGGCAATTTTCAAGTTTTGGGATAAATGTGAATTTAATAACTATAGGGCTCGAGTTGAAAAGCAAAACTTTGGCAGGTTCTCTGTAGTATTCAAAAATAAATATCTCCCTGTAAAAATGATGTGCCAAGTCTGATATTTTATTCTTTTATTTCAGCCTGTATTCGGGATTTTGTATGATCGAGTAAAATACGTCCTATCGTGTAATTAATTAGCATATTCATTAGACAATACCGTTAGGTTCACCATCCTTACGATTCATCGTAGTTTTATGCCTAAACCATTTGATCCTGCAAAACAGTGTTTCTTGCTTCTCCTCCGATGACTCGCCTTAAGTGGAGAATCTTCCAGACTGTTGATAAAAAAATTATAAAATTGACTTTGTTTCACATGGAATACAATTATCATCATCGTCGTCAACCCACTAACACGTCCCACTGCTGAATATGATACATTACAAATTAAATTTCGCACATAAATTCCGAGAAACTCAGACGTGTGAGGGCGGAATCGAACCCACGGGTAGGTCAAACCATTAGACTACCATGGCTTTTTTTTTGCAATACGATAAAGACGAAATAAATTATAATTTTATAATTATATTTATTTCCTTAATGACACTGGCCCACAGTGTCAGTTTCGATTTATTTTGTCGGTTAATACAGATCGAGAACGTTAATAGGAAGCAGCAAGGTATTTATTTTTGGAAGAACCTCTTCGACGGACTGCTGTTGTGAAGATCACACTTGAGGTAAAAAAAAACAATCATGGACAAATAACTATCTAAAGCATAACATGTAATAATATAACAAACATTTCAAATGAGTCAATGTCAAAACCCTTAGTGCCCAGTAATACGAGGTGAAACTTTTCGCGCGGCCGCATCACGGCGACCGCCCAGTTACCACGCCTTCATGTACATTAATGAAGAATCCGAATTCTATTTACTACTCTGAATAATACAAACCAAATTCAATTCTGCCTCGCTCTATGCCCGGGACGCTTATTTAAGTTAAAACGTAAAAGCTAAAGTAATAGAGCGTATTTTTCCATGACAGTTAAACGCATGCGGTCGCTGTGCGGCGGCTACGCGGACTCCGCTCTTTGGCCGCGCGGGGTGAGCGCGACGAAATTCGTGTAGAGATTGGAAAAACTGCTTATTTTTTTAACGTTTAAACGTTATGTTTTTTTTAAAAAAGCGTGTTTTTTAAACCCTTTTGCACTTAAACGCTTTTTAGTTTGAAGCTAGCAAAACCGTTTAGAAAACGTTTAAGCGCATAGATTTTTATGTCAAAAAAAGCTTGCAACGTTGTTGTGTTGATAGCGAAATGCAAGAGGTGGTCTACTCTTGCATTTCGCAAAAAGGTTTTAAGATAAGTAAGTTTTTTTGTAAAAAACGAGTTTTATTTTTATTTATGATATAACATTATTATATTAACATTTTGTTTATTGGCGTGACTTTTGTAGTTGTTAACCGTTGAAATGGAAAAAAATGCTTATTTTATTAACGTTAAGACGTACGTTTAAAAGGCATGCTTGTAAAAGCGCTTTTCACATAAACGCTTTTTAGTTTGACGCTTAAAAAGTCGTTCAGAAAAACGTTTAAGCGCGTAAATTTTATGTTTAAAAAAGCTTGCAACGTTACGTTGAATTAATTTGTTTAGGAAATATAGATGGCGCTACTTGAAACTTAGGAACGTTATAAAAAATGAAATTATTGAGTATCTATAGAACTAACCAGTGACCAACGCATACGCTTAAAATGAAAAGCGTGCTTATGCGCTTATTTTAAAAAGCAGACTTTTTTAAGCGCTTTTCGTTTAAACGCCCACCTCTAAATTCGTGTCGAATAATTGCGCCCCTATTGGTTAAGAACACTAAAAAAGTACAAATACTTTAGGGCTCATTTAGAGTGCAGGCGCGGGCGCGGCGACGGGTGCGGGCGTGCGGGTCCCTTTCACAGTGCCGAAACGACTACGAACGGAGAGATACGCACTTCGAAATCGCAAACAGTCACTAGACGCTAGACCAAGCACTGTGAAAGGTACTGGCGGACCGAGCCAATAGAACTAGTCGCGCGGCACCCGCATCCGGGCCCGCCAAGAGGCAAGCGTCGTCGGGCGCGCGCGACTACTGCGAACGCGTCTACGTACATTTGATTTACACGCACCCGCGCCCGCCGTCACTCTGAATAAGGCCTTAGACTTCCATCCTCTTAGACAAATACATACAATTCACTTCAATCTAATTATATTATTAGCCGGCACTATCCATAAAATCTGTCTAGTTTATATTATGTAAATGGCTGTGGATATCAATTTATTTCTCTTTAATGGGAAATATAAGAGATTAGTTTTGTTTTTCCTTGTAATATTATGATATATTGATAATGAGCTAACATTATTTTCTGAACTTTAACAAATATGAGTATTAATGTTGGGTAGGACATGAAATTAAAATGAGTTTGAGAGAGCACCTCATTTGAAAAAATGAGGCGGTATAATGTCCTACTTCAAATGAGGTGAGGTAGTGGTAAGAATGTTTGCACCTACGGCAATTACTCAACAGACAGAATATTAAGCACATTTTCATAACTTCATGGTATCAATTAATGGGATAACTTAAGTGTTATTGATGATATAGTATAAATAAATGGTAATTTTATAGTACTATGGTAGTATGATCATATGATGTAAAATCAGATAAAGAGCGGGCAGTGCAGAACCAATCATTGTTGCATTTGTTGAATTCGAAGCAGTGTGACATGAGTGGGGCTGTGACATGAGGTGAGGTGTGAGGTGGGACATTTTTATACTTGATTTTATTTTATACATGAGGTGTTGTGACAAACCAACCAAGCGAGTGGTACAAACAAGTTGCCTCATGTATGCGTAACTCAACACTAATGAGTGTCAATAGATGGCATAGCGTGTATAAACTAATTTAAAAATTAACGCTTCCTAATATGGATAGATGGCGCTAATCCTAAACAAAATAAAAGAAGCTCGCATCATCCATATAAATGTATGTAATAAACGCCATCTAGTTGATTTATGTGTTATCACTAGAAATTAGAGTAGCTCTAGCAGTCTTCGTTAGTTATTGATCCATGATTTATACCAAGGGTATGTCTGATACATACAATTTTCAATATTTAATTATAGAGCGATAGGATCGTAATAATATGACTCAAATTTAGTGGACCTCTGTCATTCATTTATTATTTAGTCGTGAGCAATTTAGTTCAGGCTCTAACCATATAACCGATTGCATAAGGTGGTTTCAGAAAGACCTTATTGCTACAAAATCTATTGCTCTGTCGAATTGTCCTAATTACTTATGACCACATGAAATTGATTGATTGATTGACTTTGTACCGTATTGTAGGATTTCGACAACTGGGTGATTATCTTCTACTTTATAGTTCAAACAAAGACATCGATTCAAAAAAGGTAACTATTTTGTGTAGCCACAGTGTTGGCTGAGCTGGGTAACGGTTTAAATACGTTGTGATTTGCAATAGATGATTTAAGAACAACACACAAGGCACAAATTAAAGGAAACCAGCATTTACAAGTATTGATAAATAAAAATAAAATCCCGGGCTTTTGCCCGCAGCCTGTATCCGGGGCAACAACAATTCGTTTCTTTCCACTAGTTATAGTAACCTACAGGGAAATACGGAATTAACCCACTTCCTGGAACACCCAGGTCAGAATCAATTTAGAAACGTTCGTTGCCTAAGAAACAATTTGTTTTTCACTTTTGCTCGGGCAAATATTTTTCTAAATCCCCTTTCTTCGTAGTTCTGCAAATTAATAATAATAATTTATCTTTTAAGCCATGGGAGAGGCGAGAGTTTAAAACAAATATAAATAATAATAATAACGCACACACTCATAGCCCCGCACTAGTAAAACCCTTTATCACGGGTGCCATGGACACACACAGTTCACAGTTCTGCATACTTGCGCATTTTTTTTCACAGTTCTACACATTTGCGCGTGCAAATATTTTCCTATTTCTCTTTTTCCACAGTTTTGCGCAAAAGTTTGCAACTGAATATAAATAACTTGGTGACTTCAGTTATCTCAAGCCACTGATCTAGATTCAAAATTTGTCAACCGGTTGTCAACAGAGCCAAGTTTAAACCAAGCTACCCTTGCCAAAACGGAATAGGTAACTCTATTTAGTAGAATTTACCGAAGGCACTTAGGGCTGGTTGTACAAGCAACTGGTACATATAGGAACGGGAGCTTACGATACTCACTCTTGAACAGACACTAAATACGAATATCTTAAGATGGCGTTAAATGTCCCGGATTCGATTCCCGGTAGGACAAATTTGGGAAATTAACTTTTCTAAATTGGTTCTGGTCTCTGGATGTTCTGGGTAGTGCACAAGTGTGAATTCCGTTGACCAGGTAATTGGTATGGTTGTTTGGCACATTGTTATTATTATTAATTTGGTGGTTGTATGGTCAGGATCACGTCAAGTTTGACAATGGACCGCTCTTATGGCGAGTGGCATAGAGTTCACTTTAAATCTTAGGGCGCCCTCAAATTAGACGCTTGTGGTGGTGCAACTGCGTAATATTTTTTATTTATTTTTGTCTTATTTCGTTTTGTACTGAGTATTATAATTACTTATCAATAAATATATCTACATTTATGGTTTATTTATACAATTACAACGTGACAATTCTTGTCCAAACCTATTATCTATAATTTTAATTAAATAATATTATTGGTGTGTGCTACTTACTAATCGATTTGAAGTTTTAGTTTACCACTAAAAAAGTATTGATATTTAAATATTTACTATACGTAATTAGTTATTTTTGGAGTCGGTGTCAGCCAAGGAAAGAAAACCAAAGAAATGCCTTAATGGATTCTAATTGCACACAGTCAGTTTGTAAAATTGCCGTGATTGGCCGTTTCATCCAGGTTTTGCACAGGCAAATGTGACAGTCAACTCTTCGAGCGACTCGTAAATTTTTTGTTTTGGTCATTATGTGCCGTACGTACTGTAGGTAGCAGTAGAGTTCCTTGTGAAAGAGTTCGTATCGCCAACACTTGACACCTTGGCGACTATTAAAGACTACACTAATTAGCACATCAGATACCAGTACACATTATGTCACTGCTTAATTACATTGTACACGTAAAATTGAGTATAAAATGTAATAAATTACTTTTAAATATTTATAATACTTGATGATACGTGGAAAATTTAGGCAAGCTGGTAGGAATTGAGTTATAAGAACGCCTCGCCACTGATGGGATTAGTCGACTTATGTCTCGGGGTGACGGGCGCAGTGGCAGTGATGTAGTGATTGATCTTCGCGTTTTAAAGCTTTGAGTGGCATTGCAACTGTTATGGACAGGCATATCGCTTGCTACCAGGCCCATGATTTGTTCGTCTCATCACCATACCAATCTCATAAAAAAATGTAAGTAAGTTCTCTATTCGACTGTGTTTGTTAAGGAACTACTTCGATATTTGTAAACCGATTTCGATTATTCTTTTTTTGTTGGAAAGACCTCGCCTCACCTCAGTAGTGGTTTCATTCAAATTTGAATAAAATAATATATTACACCTTCTTCTCTGTCATTGGTCAATAATGGCATAAGAATGCTCACTAGAGCCTTAACAGGGCATTGTGGCTTAAACAAGCACATGTCAAATATTGGGCAGAGAGAGAGTAGAGAATGTAGATTCTGCCACAAGGCGGATGAAACTCCTGTTTATCTACTCACCCAATGCTACGTACATCAGGGGGTACGTACGAAGTTGTGTACTGGGAAGGCACATGCCACAACCAAAGTCCTTCAGTTCTTCAATGCTGTCGGCTTTGGCTCTGCACTGTAATTAGTGGTGATCACAATATATTATAAGTCAATGGTCGCAGTGATGAGGGGTTGCATAGGCCCTCAATGAAGCCATCCTTATAATAATAATACACCTTCAAGGGTGGCAAATTAGGGGATGTATGCGTTTATTGGATTTCACGTACTTTTCGTTAATCAATTTCAATAAAATTTGGCATATATATGCAGTTCCACACATTTGAGGTCTTTTTTTATAAAAAAGTTATAATCATTGTATTACTAACAAGTTGACCCGAGACGTCTTAATATACGTAATATGTATTTCGGAATCTCGCCACACCCGTGACCTAAAAGATTAATTTTAAATTTTTAAGCGGGAAATAGGTTGTTCATGAAGCTCTACTGCTGTTACTACTAAAAACATTTTCAGTGAAAAATCAACGTTTATAAATATACCGTGACAACACAAGAATATTAATTTTTTTAAACTTATCTCTTGGAAACACTCACGGACCGAGTTTATAAATTGCGCAGAAGGCACGCTTGTCTTTTTCGTCCAGTCCGTCTATTTGTCTGTCTGTCCGCGTTTATATTTTGGATATTTAAAATAAAAGCTAATTGGAGCGGGGGTGGCCCAGTGGGAGAATAGTCTCTCGTGAGTTTGGGTGTAATTTGATGTTGTCTATGTGTGTGTCCATGGCACCCGCGACACAGGGTGTCCCTAGTGCGGGGCTATGTTAATAAATGTCAATTTAAAGGTAGAGATGGCTCGGATTCCTGTGGCGGAGTGTAACTATCATATTCCAAGTTACGTTGCGTACAATAAATAAATAAAAAAAACCTTTATTTCTACTTGTGTTAGTCAATATTTACATGTTACTAGTTACATTTATATGTTATTAGCTAGCAACTGTAGTAGTCCAATCCTCGGCGTAGGCCTCCCCTATTCTTCCATAACTCCCTATCCCTGTCTTTCGCCATCCATTGTGGTCCTGCTTTCTCTATAAAAATGTCTTCCCATCTTTTCCTCGGCCCACCTTTACGTCTTGTTTCATTTCTTGGTATGCACTCAGTCATGATTTTCCATTCTACGTTAGTGAATATTTGATAGCAATATCTTTGGGTTAAGGTGTGGGAAAACATCAAAATAAACTTGCACATCGAAGATAGTGCCCAGTAACGGGACATAGGATGGGTTTATTTTATTTTATTGAGTGATGACCAACAATTGTACAAGGTAAGTTATACATACTAAGAATGGTTATTCTTACAGCTGATTGTACAATCAACAACATCATTTACAGATTATTATCGGGTTTTTCAATAGGGACATAACAATTTTGTATTTAATAATAAAACACAGAATAATTCAGATACCGAGCTGGAATATATTAATGTTGGCAATTTCGAGTTTGATATTTTTCGTGAGCACATTTAACGTTGTTGACTTGTTAGCATAAACCAAAGACCGAACATAACACCATAAAAAGTAATCGAGTACACGATTATTAAACTTCCTCTTCAATAGATTGATTGTTTGACCAGCTATGTGACCGCTGCAAACGAGCTCGCGGTGGTCATACGAACGAGCTCGAATGTCAATCCATTCCATAAATCTCAATTATTTGTGTTTTATTGAAATAAAAGTGTTATGTCCTTATTGGTAAACTCTTTACATTTTTTTAATAATATTTAGTGACGGGACAAACAGGTTGTGCGCCAGTTGCAGTGCCACTAAAGAGCTTTAAATGGCAAAGATCTGAGGGGCACTGTCACTGGGCCAGTCGTACTGAGACATAAGTTGACAAGTCCCATGTGCCTGTAATTTCACCAACGCCCTTATCCTTCAAAACCGGAATACTGTAATGCTCACATTACTGTTCGGCGGCAGAAATAGGTAAGGTGGCAGTACTTCCCTGGACGAGCTTTTTCACAAGGAGCTCTGCTGCTACTAACAAAAATAAAATAAAAAACAAACAAACACAATTACAAGGTACATTTTAAAGATTTAAAGTTCTGTGTGGCACTGCAACTGTTATGGACAGGCGTGTCGCTAAACACCAGGCGCATGACTTGTTCATCCTGTCACGTGGTCTCGTAAAAAATTGTTACACAATCTACTTCAGTGCCATACTTAATGCTTACCATATTACCGCCTTCTTAAATTTATATTTAGACAGATCAAAAATATCTAGTATGATAAAGTTGATTGTACTGATGATACAATCAAACAACTGTAGCTGTCATGAATGTAAGAGATATAGTGTAATTCCGACAAAAGTAGAACGGTCCAACAGTGTTTTCAGTCGCTAGACGTTTTGGCCGCTGGCCGGTGTCCAATCTAGCCCCATTATCGTAAACTCTAGCACCTCATTGACACTTATAAGATCTTGCAATTCTAAATTATGTAACCTACAGCTCTGATGGTATAAATCAACCTCTGATTAGAAGTTATTAACATAGTTTAAAAGTGCATCATCATTTCAAGTTTTTATAGTTTTCACAATAGTTACTTAACACGATTAGGTTCGGTTAGGTTAGGTTTAAAAGAAAAAACATTTTCCTCTCAACATTAGTTTCGAGGTTATGAAAATTCCAACATACGTTATTTCCGAAAGTTGTCATTTCGGACTACTGATAGGTAGACGAATTCGAGTAACGTCGTTAAAATCAAAAACAAAGTTATTGTAACAAATGCATAGAAAAAAGAATAGTTCGGAGGAAAGACATGAAATCTACAAGAATGAGTAAAATGATAAACTCACACCAAGAATTTGGTTTCAAACTAGAGAATTCCGTATACTATGAGTACCAGAGCAACAGAAAACCCTGCGGGGTGTTGCCCGGTGCGACTAAATCGTAACATTATAAATAATAATGCTAAGCGACAGGCCTATCCCGTGCTATTCAGAGCTTTAATTCGCAAAGATCTTATGGGCACTGCCACTGCGTTCGTCACTCTGCGACATAAGGTGACAAGTCCCATGTGCCTGTAATTTCACCAGTACCCTTACCTTTCAAAACCCGTATGCAGTCATGCTCGCATTACTGCTTGGTAGCAGAAATAAGCAAGGTTGCAGTTGCTTCTCTGGACGAACCCCTTCACAAGAAGCTGTACTGCTATTCAAATTAATAATGATAACTTTTTTATAAAAACCAATCTCAAAAGTTTGTGGAATTACATCCATTTGCCTAGTTTTATTGAAATCGGTTAACGGAAAGTGAAATCTACTAATTCGGATTCATCCTCTAATTTGCCATCCTTAGAGGTGGAATATTTTTTTTTTATTTGAATGGGATCACGCGAAACAAACGACAAAAGAAACTGAATATTCCCTAAAACATTTGCGAACTAATCTCACGGTGTTTAGTACAAAGTAATAGTTACGTGCAGCGTCCCAAAGTTACGCGTGAAGAAAGTTCTCTCTCGTAAATTAAGGCTTGGGCAAGTTGGAGCTCATAAATCTAAAAGTGGGACAAGTCCCTGTGACACCCTGGCGAGATCGGAAGTAACAATATCTGGCGGCTGTGATTAATTTGTTAATGATTTGCTTGTAAACTGTTGAATTTACAAGCAAATCACTTTCATTTACTTCAAAAGTGATTTCAGTTTTTTTTATTAACCGACTTTAAAAAAAGAGGAGATTCTCATTTCGACTGTTTTTTTTGTATGTATGTTAGTATGTATGTCTGTAAGTCGCAGGCACCAGCTAGTATTTCATAAACATCATGTTTAAGTGTCTCTTCCAAGGAGAGGGTCTAGAGCCAAGTCCAGTGCGCTGATTCAATGCGGGCTGGTGACGTCACACGTTTTATAAGGGTTGTGAATCTCTTCGAATTGCAGGTTTCCTAAGGGTGGTTTGCTTCAGTGTTAGCATGAGGTATGTCTATTATAGTCTGTCTTTTTTGAAGGAGTAAAATGACATTTGTGGGGTTGCCAGTTTCACAAAATTTAAATTATTTACTCGTATGTTTATAATTATATATTTAAAAGTAGTTACTCGTATGTAGTTGTTACTTAGAGGATGAAGAAAATAAAAGAAAGGAGCTGCCCTATCTACAGAATAAACGAAAATAAAAATGTCCACCACAAATGGCGGATTTCTTTGGTGCTGTATCATAATCATCGATAAGTCAATATCGACATGTAAATGTATAGCTTGAATGTTGAAACTGTTTTTTTTTGTTATGTTTGTAATTTGTATAATTTACTGTCATCAAAGTATGATTAAAATGTTCAATTAAAGTAGATCAATATTCATTGTCATATGGGAATATCCGGGATAATGGATATGAGATTTTGAATTTATTATTTTGCACATATAAAAGCTCACATATTACGAAAAATAATATAAATCAGGACATCTCTAAGCATTTGTAATCTCAAGACTGATATTAGATTTTTTTAAAAGGTTTCCAAATAGTTTAAGCTGTTTTGTATTTACGTATTGGTATAGAATTAATGTCAGTGATTTTGATTTAGGTGAATCTACACTAACAACAAAAATTTCTTATATAATTGTAATAACATTATCGATAATCATAAAATCAGATATAATATTAAAAATAGGTAAGTTTATTTGCCTAAAACATGGTATAACAGAAGATGTAGCAAGATACAGTGTCACTACAAACATGTTATATTACATAACCATAATTATATTAAACTACCATAACAATAAAAATGTCACAACAAAATGGTCACAAGTTACAAATTTTTGCCAAGAATTATTAAAATCAAGTTAAAATTTTACATCTTATTTCCTGTCATAAAAAATATTATTATTTAATCACTTACATAAATTCGTTATAAACAAACATGAGTCTAATAATTTATTCTTGAGTGGTATTTTATTATACATATTAACACACATTTTTAAATTATTTTGTCTGTAATTTTTAAGTTACGATTGAATGTGACGATGTTTGACCACCATGATATACAATTATTTTTGTGAAATTACTCCACTAGTTTCTTAAAGATCGAACAGTTACAAAAAATTGCTACAAAACAATCGTTATCAACAATCTTCAAAATATACTAACAAACAGGCAATCTAAAGTAACCAAAGCAAAATTCGGCGAGACTTATGAATAAACTACTTAAATGAGTCTAATTACATGAGATATTTGGGCTATTGTATGATTTATAGACAAAAAATTAACACATGCCGGTGTAATGTAACATTCGGTTGATTTCCGCCTTTTCTACTGCCGCACCCCTTAATATTGCAGCGACGCATTTTAATCAGTACTTAATTGTTCTCACTGTCAATATTTTTGTCCATTTCGTTATAATTTATGCGAATAATTTACTAAAACATTTGGCCAAATCTTTATTTCATAGGTAAGCATTATTAAACTTGAAATTGTCACATTGGTTAAACTCTACCGCTCATTCGTAAGGCAGATTCCCCTGAAAAGAATGAGCAAGAAACTCGAGGGGTTGCTCTTTGTAAATAACATTTGTACGCATTCAACATTTACAATATATTTTATATCATAAAGGATAAATCCAAAAGGTTGGCTGCCGCGACAATATTGCGCGTGCTGTTCTTTCAATAATCCTGTTTTTTTTGTGGAGGTCAACATATAAGTCATAATAAAAATGAAAGTAAATTAATTTACTACTTCGCGAACCCAGTGAAGGTTAAATAGTGCAAAATACTCGTAGCTGCACTTGTGTTGAATATTTTTTCATGCAGTTGATTATCCCGCCCTCTATCCGCAAAAAATTAATAAAATAAATAGCACAAGCGCAGCTACAGGCACAAACCACCATTGAAAATATACCCGACAGGCGTTTTGCCTCTCCACGAGGCATCCTCAGGGGCTGATGATTGCTCGACGCTCAGCCGAAGAGTGAGCTCGTTCAGAACGGTTGGTGTATTTATAGACCTGTCTGGGTGCTTATGTTCTTTATATGTAGTTATAAAGTTACGCCCTGTTTGTCCTATTAGTTACAGGTGAGCTTATGAACTCCCGACTTCTTTCCACTTTCCACTCTTTCCTTGCTATTGCAAAGTCTAGAGTGCAAAGTGTTATTTGTGTTAAAAGCAACATTTATGTCATTTGATTTCAAAATGTTATAAATATTTTCTGACAAATGGCTAACATAGGTAATGCTTGTTTTATATTTATTAATAGGCTGTGAAGGAACCGCAGTATACTTCGCCTCTGTTTCTTGTGAACTAAGCTATTAATTAATGTTTTACTGTAACCGTTAGATAGTGCAACCTGATTAATAATATTTAACTCTAAATTATAATGTTTTTTAGAAAGAGGGACTGTCAACAACCTATGTATATAACAATTAAAAGTAGCCGTTTTAATTTGCCAGGGGTAACAAGAAGAAGTCGGGATAATTGTATCTGCACGCGTAGGCATACGGTAAATTTTAAAATCATGTTTGTTATCTACTTTGGCTATAGTTAAATCTAAGAAATTAAGAGAGTTGTTTTCATTAACATGGACTTCCGCAAAGTAACGCCTGAATCTACTAATTATATAAATTATAGATTACTAAACTTTTTGGCTTACCGACCACTTAGGCAAGATAAAAAAAATTTAACGCCGACCACCTCAAAATATAATTGAAAACACGTATTTTTTATATCAATTTAACATAAAAATGGCAAGGAACAAAAATTATGTATATGTAGTGTAGTTTATATCTATATTTCTATATAAACTACACTATATCTCTTCTTTCTACATATCTTCAAAAAAAAAACCTGAGGTATGGTTTTTTTTCAAAAGTGGTAGCACCCCCTGGACAGCATCAACGCCATCTAATAGCTTCCGAGGCTCCTACCTCTACCTACTCTCACTGGGGTGCGATAGGGACCTTTTTGATATAAATAATAGGCCTTGGAGTTCTACGCTGTAAATGTATTTGCAGTGCATGTATGCATGCATACATGACACATTCGCGCTGTCATGTACAGTCCATGCCCTTTGTTGTTTTAAGAAACTTTTTAAGATAATTTGATCTCTAATTACTTTAGATAAAAACAATTTTGAACCAAAAAGCTGGAATTCCTTTACACTTTTCTGTTGAATGAGTAAGAAGGCTCTTAGAATTTTGTTAGGTTAGGTTGGCTAGGGGTCCGATATCTTAGTGCATCGACTGTACTACTAAGCAACAACTGCCAGAATGAAAACACTGGGCCGCGCTCCAAGACGAATGCCCGGTAATGTGTGTAACAGCTGCATGCCTTGATTAAGCCATAAATATGCAGCTTTCGTGTGAAACAGCCCCGAAACAGGCGCCCGGCGTACTTTACTTTTGAATGTTGTCGTGAATTTGATTAAACTTAGGGTTAGGTCCATAAAAACTTCTTTATTACGTTGCCTTTTCGTTGATCGTGCCAATAGAATATTTGACTATGGTACATTTCTTGTCCAAGTTTTGATATTTTAGAAGAAAAACAGTATTGTCCAATGTTAAAATCATAATAGACAACATGAGCACTTGATGACATCACGTCGTTTGTGACTTATTTGTGGTCGTGACGGAAGTGACGTCAAGCGGCCATTTTACAAATTCCACTAAGTGCGTTTTCGAACAAATATTTAAGGAATAAAAT
>NW_020653608.1:608923-655108 GCF_003589595.1 Hyposmocoma kahamanoa | reverse complement strand
CAAGTTGTGTCTGCACGATGCGTGAATGCACCTGTTTCATTTTGAACGAAATGAGTCCAGAACTATAACCAACACAGTTTCAAGTGTCTAGTGTTTCGGATACAGCGTTATTGCGCTCAAAAGTTATCTTTGCACAATATAAAAGAAAGTTTTTAAATGTTAATACATATTGTTATGCGAACGCTACTCGCTAGTCACGCGCTAGTACGTGAACAAAAATAGGTGTAAATGCATTAGGCGTGTTTAATCAAGTTGATGTGATTTTCACTTCGAGCATTGAAGCGTTTGACGTAGTGTTGAAATTGAATTAGAGTATTATTTTGTTTGTTACTTCAGTGCGATATAGTTATTTTGAGTTTATTTTCTGGCACTTTCAGTCAGAGCGGCAACTTGTCGAAAATTCTAACGCGAATCTGTTATCTTTAATTCTGTTAATAGAATCCTAATAATTACATATGTTTATTATATTTTTCATTTATTCACTAACTAGAATAACATTGAATATTTAAAATGTATATATGTATATAAGTGTTATACTTAATATGTTATATTTTGGACAGGTACTTTTAAAATAAGGTAACCAATGTATTTAAAATGGCGTGTCTCAAGTTTATCTTTACCTGTTAATAATTAGGTATATTCACTACGTAATGTTTATCGGCAATACAAATTGAAAATTCGAGAACCCTTGACTACTAGGTCACAAAGTTATGGCTTCTCATTATATTGATATAATAAGTCTGTATTATATATTACACTGTACTAAATAAATTAAGGAAACAATAACTGAATGAGTCTCAGACATAAGTGTTTTTCATCTTCGTTTCGTCTTTAGAAAAATGAAAGAAACCCTTCTCTTTATCCCGTTTAAATGATGATAAACAGCCGTACACAGCAAAAATGCTATGATGTTATTTAATAACGTACAAGTTTCGTAATGAATAAATGAAAACTATATTCAAATATCAAAGCCGCCTTAGCGCGAAAACGGCTCGGCGACAGCCTTTTTGTAGTTCAGTCAATGTGATCGTCAATGTGCGGGGCATGGTGCGGTATCTGAAGCTAGGGAGGGGCGGAGAGTGTCCATTCTTGTTATTTTTTTGTTCTCTGGCCATAGCATCTAGATATTGTGTTTATATATATGTTTTATAACTGCGCAAAATGAGTTAATGTTTTTTGTTTTACTTTTCTATCGAGTGAAGGAGCACTAATTCCTATTATAAGTTTTTACTTAACTCAGGAGTTAGCAGGTTAATCTGCTTAATTGGGTATAGTAAAAAAGTTCTCATTCTGCGCAAAATGAATTTGGTGTAACTTCTTTTGTGAAATATGATTTGTAGTTGCTATTAACACGTTGCTCAGTACTATAAGGAGCTATGGCCAGCAGAGGGCTATTTATATTGGGTCTGTAGTGAAGTCTCTAAATCTTTTCGGTAGACAGGGCAGGGATTTCAATTAGACAGCTTTATGGGAACATTACTCGGGCCCTTTGGAATTTGTTCAATCGCTTTCTCGGTCGGAGCACAGCTGGATATCGGGTACTAATAAAAATACCAATTTACAGTTCGTTTTCAAAGGAGACTTAAAAGAATATATATTTTTTAATTTATTTACCCGAACGCTCTTTCTTATTAAAGTTAATAGTCTTCTTTTATGATGAATATTAGTAACAGCTTGCGGCAATCACGTACATGATATGAAAATGTCGTGGCTATACATACTTCTACCACCAGGCAGTAATGTGAGCTTTACTGCATTTCAGTTTTGAAGGGTATAAGTAAAATTATTATAGGCACATGAGACTTATTATCGTATTAATGTACTCGGAGTGATGGGCGCAGCTGCAGTGCTCTCGGATTTGCAACAACTGTCATATCGCTCTGTTAATACAATAGTGTATTGTATTGAGTTTTTTTGAGAGTTGTATTGTAGTGTATTGAGATATCAAAAAGTGTATTTTCTCCGAATCGACGAAAAACGAATTACTCGCTTCCCGTGAAAGATCTGTGTAAATTTATGTATAGGTTATTTCCTACTTGCCAAATATATTTATTTAAAAATAAAAGAGAATAAATAATTTCATGTTTTTGAATACATTTTGGACTATTTGTTCAGAACTAGCTCACATAAAGCGTGTCTCATTTTGAGTTAAGTAGACGTATTTTAGTTGTTTTTACAATATTCTAACGACAGTTTTATCGACGTGTAGAGAATCAAATTTTACGTTTAACTATGGTATAATCTTCAATTTAACGTATTTCCAGTTATAACACTATTGTAATCGCAGTGCGATTGTAATTAGCGCGCTTGCGCATTGCGTATTCGTTTCGAGAAATGAGACTGTCCGAAATGTCACTGGGATCATTTTATCTCTAAGTGTTTTTTCTTTTTTTTTTAGAAAAAAAATTGCGCATTTGGCCTCCATCTCACCTGATGGAAAGTGACGATGAGGTCGACGATGTAGCATGCACACCTAAATAATGCCTATTCATCTCGCCTTGAAAAGGCCCAAGTTATAGCGATACGGGAAATAAGTCCCCAGGAATTCCACTCTCTAGCCGCTCGTCATATAAATGTGGAAGCGACACGCTTCGTGCGAACCTTGGGAATATCCACAAGATAGGGGTGAAACCCCAGCCTACGTCTAGCCCCCCGATGATGGAAAGGGGAAGGCGGAATTAAATTATGCAATTCCATCGCACACTCTCCGTGATATATCCTGTAGAAAACCGATAAGCAGGCAATTTTACAGCGATGATCAAGGCTCTGCTTCGCATCTACTAATTCCGTGTCACCTATAAGCCTCTTGCCACGCTTATCGATTCAATCCAAAGTACTAGCTATATTCATATTTTGAACACTTACGAATCGGAAGCAGTGCGTCAAAAGCCACACGATGCGTTCCGTCGGCATTGCGACACTGGAGCAGTGAAGCTGCGTTGTACTATATATAATTTAGAACTAGATGTCACGTGTTCGTTCAAACGGCGCGCGGCAACGGAACGCGTGCGCACTGGACAAGGAGCAGGGACATCAAGTGGGGAGTGCTCTTGCGGTAAGCGGTGTTACGTTACGACGACGCAACGCACTGGCGGCGCCCGTGTGGCATCACTCTAAGCGTGTCCCTTACACTCTGTTTAGTTACTTGATATCATAAAAGAAGGTTTTATCAAGTTAAGCCACAATGGTGAGACAAGGCAGTAATCCTCTCTTTACAAGAACTCCGTGCACAATGATGTTAACGGCTTGGTACAGGATATAAATCTTATTGCCTGAAGAAAATAAAGCTATGAAAAACTTGCAAACTCGTTTTAGTAACTTTTAAACGAAATTCCTAAAGTAACTTATTCGAAATACTGACAAAAATAATACAAGTCTACAACAATTTTGTCATACAGTTTTTAAGACTTTCGTGGTTATTCACTAAATGATTATTACTAGTAGTAAATTTTTTTATCACGGTATTGTATCTTTTTATTTTCCCGATATTTGACTCACCAGTGAACCCGTGACCATGGAACGTGTAATCTTTGTGAAATATCGGAGTTATCGAACATAAAAAAACACACCGCGGTCACCTGTAATTACTGTTAATAGTTTAGTCATGTCTGGCAATACTCAACAACACGACGAACAAGTCGTGCGCCTGTTGATAACCGACACGCCTGTCCAGAACAGTTGCAACGCCACTCAGAGCTTTAAGAGTCGATGCTACCTCAGCTCGAATCCAAATTGAGATTGACTGTCTCCGTGGCCGAGCGGTTACGTTGCCTGACTGCCACGCAGAGGTCCCAGGTTCGATTCCCGGGCCGGGAGAAATATTTATATGGCCTACATTTATTTCTCTCGTGAGTTTGGGTGAAATTTGTGGTTGTCTATGTGTGTGTCCATGGCACCCGCGACACAGGGTTTCTCTAGTTGAATGTGTGCGTTATTATTATTACTTTTATTATTAAATTTTTCATGTACTGAATCGATTCTATTGCGCGGGTCCAGCGGCAGGGACAGTGGGATTTATTTTAGAATTTATTTTTTTATAAACGAAAATAAAGCAGTTTGAAAAATGTATATCGTATACTACACGTGTTCTATTTATTAAGTTGATTTAAAAAAAATGGGTAAGTATATGTAAAATACCCATTGAATACAGCGGTTTTCTTGTAAAATTACGAGGTAAGTTTGTGTTTTTTTCCTTTCGTGAAAATTGTAATCTGTAGATGCTCAATTTTATTATATATTTTTTTCAAAGTGATTAATTCAACACTCACTGTTTTGCAGAATGAACCAAAGCTATGTGAGGTGGTACCGACTCTTAAACCATTGCGCTCGTCACCCTGAGACATCAGTTGACAAGTACCACGTGTCTGTAAATTCACCAGCACCCGTATCTTCAAAATCGGAACGCAGTCGCTAATGCTCACATTACTGCTCGGCGGTAGAAACAGGCAAGGAGCTATTATTTTTATATAAAAAAAATACTTTTCCAATTTAATCACTTTATTATTCAGTGTGCGATTTGTCAAATCGCACACTGAATAAGAGTCACTCTCACTCACTCGGCTAGGGCCCATTGAAAACCAGCGTCACAACCTAGCCTTGGTTGTGACTTTAGCTGAATGGGATCCTTTTGTACACGCCACAGCCGCACACATGTCAGTATAGTATTATGCAACTTGTTGTTGAAATGTTTTTACGCTGTTCTTTGTGTTATTTCTGTCTTAGTTATAAGTATTAGTCTTTGTTTTTGTGTTTTTTTTTTATAATGTGGCGTTACAATAAATGGTTTCTATTTCTATTTCTATTCTATAAATCAACAAAAAATATAAGTTTTATTATGTAATATTGAAATATAAGGAAAGTGCCTTCAATAAACTAAATATTCTAGAAGGATGATTCTCGAAATATGGAGTGCTTTTAAAGGGGCCCTAAATCTGTTGGCATAAAGCGTCGTTTACGCAGAGGTTTATACTCAAAAAATCAAATAAATCCGCATCTGGTGCAGGGTGTCGGCGTTAAATGAATAAGGTAATTTAGAAAGGGTCGAGTCCACGATATATTTATATTTGTTTGCTGGAAGTGGTATGAGTGTATTTATTCCTATTGGGTTTGTTGTCGCCTTTGTCGAAGTAGAAGATTTCTTTTAAAATTATAATAATAATAACGCATACACTCAACATAGCCCCGCACTAGGGAAACCCTGTGTCGCGGGTGCCATGGACACATACATACACAACCACAAATTAACACCCAAACTCACGAGAGAAATAAATGTAGGCCATGCAATATTTCTCCCGGCCCGGGAATCGAACCTGGGACCTCTGCGTGGCAGTCAGGCAACGTAGCCGCTCGGCCACGGAGACAGTCTCAATTTGGATTCGAGCTGAGGAAGCATCGACTCTTAAAGCTCTGAGTGGCGTTGCAACTGTTATGGACAGGCGTGTTGGTTATCAACAGGCGCACGACTTGCATGGTAATCGTTCGGCCACGGAGGCAGTCTACATTTGTAAAATTTACATTTACTTGTTCTTTTGAACTAGACACTCTTAACTACCCATGATGTTTTTTTAGCAGCAGTAAAGCTCCTTGTGAAAGAGTTCGTCCAGGAAAATACTGCTTCTTTACCTGTTGCTGCCGCCAAGCATTAATGTGAGCATTACTGTGTTTCGGTTTTGAAGGCTAATGGTACTGGTGAAGTTACAAGTACATGCTACTTGATTGGGATTGTCCCGCAAATACGCGGGGCGCACTATAAGTTTCCGGAATGGCTAAGAAAAGAATACTATAAATGGTCAGAAATGAATTTATTGTTTCTCAAAATATTCTCCGTTGGCGTTAATGCACTTTTTCATACGAATGAACCAATTGTGAAAACATTTATGCCACTTCTCGGCGACAATCTCTGAAACTTTTTGTCATCCTCTTCGACACCCTCTTCAGGGGACGAAAATCGTTGACCGCGTAACTGGTTCTTTATTTTTGGAAATAATTAAAAGTCACAAGGATGGCTCATAAGGTCAACGTTGTTCCCCTTCAAAAATTCATTTGTCTGTCTGGCCGTGTGAGAACTGGCATTATCGTGGTGCAAGATGATACGGCGTTTACAGTTATTTTTACGGAGTTTGTCTATAACTTCCGGCAAACAAATGGTCGTGTACCAATCACTATTCACGATACAACGATTCTCCAAAGCAACAGTAGCCACGTGTCCAGTTTTATTAAAAAAAGAAGTAATCATCCGCTTAGAGGCACTTTGCACGCGCTCCACTTTGGTTGGTTTCGGCTTATCTCGAAAGACCCATACGCTCGATTGCTGCTTAGTTTTGGGATCGTAACTATAAATCCTTGTTTCGTCACCTGTTACTATGTCCTACACCAAATTTAACGCCCCTTTGTAGATCTGGTAAGCATGGCTTTGCACCAAGTGACGCAATCCTTTTTTGAGCCCCAGTCAAATTGTGTGGGGTCTAGAGCACAGCTTTTTCACACCCAAATGTGTAGTATTGATTGTATTTGACTCATGCCTATGCCTAAAGATGCTCGAATGTCATGGTATGTCACATGCCTGTCTGTTTTGATCATACGGCGCACAACATCGATGTTTTTGTTGTTCACAGCGATGGACATCACGAAATTCGTCACTGAGATTCACACAACCGCGTTTGAATTCTGCAAACCAGCTATAAATAGTCGTCTTGCATGGTGCTTTACATTTAAAGTCGTAGAAAATCATACTACGAAAATTTTTACGAGTTAAATCCATGGTGATGTAGACAACCAATTTCTAAAATGACGCCACAAAGTAATGACAAGTGACAGTCAGATGAAACAAACTGTATTCTACAGCCAAAGAGTTTCATTTTCGAATGTTGTAATTACTTTTTAAATGTTGTTTATGTAAGTGGCGAGTTCCGGAAACTTATAGTGTGCCCTGTGTAATTATCTTTTTTTTTGTTTTTGTGATTATTTTTAATATCAAGTGATGGCACGAACAAGTCGTGCGCCCATGGTAAACTACACGCCTGTCACTCAGAGCTTTAAATCGCAAAGATCTGAGGGACACTGCCACTGCGCCTGTCACCTTGAGACACCTAAGTTAACAAGTCCCATGTGCCTGTAATTTCACCACTTCGTACTTTTAGAGCATGAGAAGTAAAAATTATTTTTAACACTCTCTTATAGCTCCATCTTCTATACAGAAGGATCGCCATGACATTGTACTCTGAAACTATAGCACCAATAATCCTATGAAAAATCACTATTTTTAGAAACCCCAGAACAAGGAAGAAAGAAAGCCAAAGCAATTGCAAATTTCATCCCGCTACGAGCGTTTCAATAATATTATTGTCAACAGAATTCCATAAATCGAATTCAATCCATTCCTTTGATACACAGGCTATAAAGGTATAAGAGGAATGTATTTTGAATCACCATGATCCGCCTTGCGGCATATAGAGTCTTCATACGATAATTTACAAACTATACTCACGCAATCCCATAAAATAACATTTCGTACCCACTTGATGTAATAAAACCACACGTGATTACGCGTAAAAAATGCTTATATCACGTGAAAATCATATAATAAAACGAACTACATGAAACCAATTATTATGTATAATGTGAAATTTTATCTTTTACATTTTAGCATAAAAAATATGTAGTTAAAATCTTTCTTCTTATGATGCCAAGTGACGGGACGTGTTAAGTGACACGTCTGTCCATAACAGCTAACTTTAAATCACAAATACATGGGGCGCACTATAACTTTCCGGAACTCGCCACTTACATAAACAACATTTAAAAAGTAATTACAACATTGGAAAATGAAACTCTTTGTCTGTAGAATACAGTTTGTTTCATCTGTCACTTGTTTTTACTTTGTGGAATCATTTTAGAAATTGGTTGTCTACATCACCATGGATTTAACTCGTAAAAATTTTCGAAGTATGATTTTCTACAACTTTAAATGTAATTCAACAGCTCAGCGGAGCTTCGCTCGGCTTCAAACTGCGTTTGACGATGAAGCACCATGCAAGACGACTATTTATAGCTGGTTTTCAGAATTCAAATGCGGTTGTGTGAATCTAAGTGACGAATTTCGTGATGGTCGCCCGTCCATTGCTGTGAACAACAAAAACATCGATGCTGTGCGCCGTATGATCAAAACAGATAGGCATGTGACATACCATGAGATTCGGGCATCTTTAGGTATAGGCATGAGTCAAATACAATCAATACTACACATTTGGGTGTGAAAAAGCTGTGCTCTCGGTAGTCCCCACACAGTTTGACTGAGCCTCAAAAAACGGATCGCGTCACTTGGTAACAGGTGACGAAACAAGGATTTATAGTTACGATCCCGAAACATGTGATTGGTACATGACCATTTGTTTGCCGGAAGTTATTGACAAACTCCGTAAAAATAACCGTAAACGCCGTATAATCTTGCACCACAATAATGCCAGTTCTCACACGTCCAGACAAACAAATGAATTTTTGAAGGTGAGCAACGTTGACCTTATGAGCCATCACGCGTAGTCCCGATCTGGCACCTTGTGACTTTTATTTATTTCCAAAAATTAAGACCCAGGTACGTGGTAAACGATTTTCATCACCTAAAGAAGCTGCCGAAGAGTATGAAAAATATGTTTCATGAATGTCACGGAGGAGTGGTATAAAATGTTTTCAAAATTGGTTCATTCGTATGAAAAAGTGCATTAGCGCTAACCGAGAATATTTTGAGAAACAATAAATTCATTTCTGACCATTTATAGTATTTTTTCCTTATTCATCCCGGAAACTTATAGTGCGCCTCACGTATAATTTAATAATATAATAATTAGTCAAAGTGTTTACTTAAGTTTATTTCAACTTATACAGTTTCACATAGATTGCTGCGCTGCAAAATTTCATTCAAAAAGACGCTCATGATTGCCAAAGACCGCGAATCGTGGCGTTTTGTTGCATTTGTTGTATCTGTCTGTATCTGGTTGGAAAAAAATACTGCGAAAATTTCAGAATTTTGGTTCGTGATTTTGTTCTAGAGCGTACCTAGTTTTTTCGCATAATCGAAGTGAAAAGTAAAGTTTTCACACCCTCGTCGGTGTAGTAGACATATCCTCGCTGTGTCTCGGGTGTCTAACCACCCGGGGTATATATTGGCTCGTTTTAGTCCCCCGATAAAAAATATTCTATTAAATCGTCCCTAGGTATAATAAAGACACTTCGCCAAAGTATTTTAATACATGTAAGTCATAAAAATAACTAAATAAAACAAACTATGTATATGTGATTAAGTACCACTATTCAAGCAAAAAAAAGGTAATATAGAAGTAATTCCTCTGTTGCACAGTTGGCAAATGGAACTTCCTTCCAGGGCACGTATTCCCTACATCTTATGACATGGGGTCCTTCAAACGAGGCGTGAAGAGGCATCTAGTCGGCCTGCAGGGTGAAGGTGGCTTGGGCAGTTATTGTATCAACATGCACTCGGTTCCTTCGCGTTTGGATTCCATTATCCATTTTACATCAGGTGGAATGGAGTCATCTCATCTGCCTGACACGTATAAAAAAAAACAATAACTTATTTTTTATCGAACAACACTGTGGAAGTGAAATTGGGTGTAGGTCCTTTAAAATTTGTTCCGTTTTAATCTTATTATTTAACGATCGCCAATAAGTGATAGTAACGAACGTCAAAAATCGAGCAAATCTGTAGGCATCTTTAGCAATCGTGAATAGTTTAAATTTAGAGCGTAGTCTTAATGAATGGCCGATCTAGTAACATTAAATTCTTGAAATTTATGCTACGGCACGGGTTTATTGAACTGACATCTGGCGTCGTTAACATGCCCAATATTCTTTGTCGATCACTGAAGGCTGTAAAAAAAATCAAAGTCATCTTGTGAAATTACAGGGAGTCAACTGAGTGGTGGTATAAGCTCTGAGCAAATACGACATATCGGCTCTTGCGTCACTAAGTATGATCTTAAAGCGATCGTTCTCTGCAAATCATGGCTACTAACGCTTTCAGACTATTTCAGTTCATTAATAGAATCTTTGTCCTGCAAAAACTTGCGGTTAAGGGCAATTTTGTAATCTGGGCTCGATAGTGTCTTTGAGTTTAAAGAAATTAACATTCTTACATTAGCGTCATCGTACATTAATGAAAAGTTGATTTGAGTTAAGCAAAATAAGATTCTTTTCACTAAAACTGGTTATAAACATAACACTAATATGATGAATAAACATAATCTGGCTGTTCTTAACAGTCCGTGGTATTTATTTGAGTCATACTCAGCCGTCCATCGAACTTTGTTAGTTAGATGCTGATGCTAAGACTTTGTTAAATTGATAAACTCCCTAGGTGTGCTGGTCACTTCGTCAAAAGCTTGTACGACACAAGGTCGAATGCCTTCGACAAGTCCAAATAATAACAGTAGACTGGTGTTAACTTAAGTCACAGAATTGCTGTTTTAGTGGATTGTCTTGACCTGAACCCGAAAATGCCTGGTGTAAATTCACGTATGTTTCAATTATGCGATCAAGCAGACCGTCCAAAACTTTTACTATTACGGTTGCCAGCGACATTGCTCTGCAATTATTGTTATCGGAGGTATCTTCCGTTCTTTTTTGAGTATCGGTATAACAATGGTTTTCATGAGCTCCCGAGGTAGATACTAATGCTTTATACATAAATTACAAAACAAAGACAATGCTCTGGGAAGATGTAGGTACACCAACTACAGCGGAACGTAACCCACGCTGAGCTCGTCGTGGACCGGCGACTTGCTCCTCGACTCTTTACTGGTAAAACGCTTATATTCACCACCTAACCCCTCGTCACCGGCCCCAAGGAATCGACTTTAAAATATTCTTTAAAAAGTTCAGAGATTGGGTTTAGCGCGTACTGATCTTCGACGCTCGCTGGCAAGCTGGCACCAGCGTCGAGCTTTTTAGTGTGTTTCCAAAATCCCTTCTTTCCAGACAGTAATTGTTTCCGGGGGATGTCGGACGGAGAACGGGAATATACACCCTGAGCCGCGTCTCTCCTTGAGCCGCCTTAACATGTTTGTTTTAGCTTACTACTTGTTATGTTTCCCATTACGCTTTTTAGAATCATAACTGGTTTTTGTGGCATCTTTTAAAGTTTTGACAGTATTTAGATACAATCTATCAATAACACTCCTGTGCTCTAACATTTTATCAGATTTTATCTGCACATTCAGCTCGAAAACCGATATCTCTTAACCTGCAATTACATTCATCACTGTACTTAAGTATCTGCTGATCGTCTCTCTCACCCCACCGTACTTTATCGGTAACATTCTTATTATACAGTGTTTTTGAGATCACGTTACCCAGCTCAAACCAAAACTTTAATGGAGGACCAAAATACATTGTAAGGAATCACTATATCAATTTCAACCTTTTTATTAACTAAAATTATAAAATTAAGAATTATTTAGCGGTTCTTAGATTTTCACGATTCTTATACATAGGAATGTTACGACTGTCTTATGACCATGGGTCTAATATAGTGCCCGAAATGTTGGAAAAAACAAATATACCTACGCGATTTAGAACCAAAAAATAGTGTCATTTCAAACATATTTATGTAAGTTTTTTTTGTCATTTCTATAGTGGGCACGTTAGAAGCAAAGTGCGTTTAATTCTTCAAACTCCAGATTACATTAAGAAACTCGCGCTGAGACATAAGTTGTCTCAGGTATACTCTGTGGAGAGAACGTTGATGTTCTCGTTCAGTATTAACCGACAGCATACATCGAAACTTATAATGGCCCAAGCCTAGTGGTCCCATGTGCCTGAAATTTAACCAGCTGTAAAGTACAAGATGTAAAATGATAAACCAAAAATACGTTGCCGTAAAAATTTGCCTAACGTCAGTTTGGCGAGCGGGTTACATGTTGGGACATAATTTTCTCAAGATTCCCGTACAGCGAAGATGGTTGATAGGGCCTTAAGGTTTGTCCTAATAAATCATCTGTACTAGCTGTAAAATTTAATTTAACTGAATAGAGTAATTACATATTAGGTTATACAGGAAGGAGATGATTACATCCATTATTACGTATAACTTTTAGTTTGGGAAACTCTTTGATATTGCGAAAATCCAGCTGTTAATGGGTAAGAACATTTATTATGGAACAGCTGATAGTCTGTATAATCTATCTAATCAAGTGGCTTTAAAAAGTTTTCTTGTTTAACCCTCCATTATTTAACGAAGGGATGCCATTTATATAAGGGCGGTGGTAGCTTAGGGGGCGAGTGGTGGCTTCTCAAATGAGACGTATACTGTTCGAACCCTTGGGACTTGACAACTTATGTCTCAAGGTGACGGGCGCGGTGGCAGTGCCCCTCAGATCTTTGCTTTGCTTTCTTTATTAACTAAAATTATAGAATATTTCCAAATTTTCAAATTTGAATGGGTCTAATACTGAGGTAGCGTCTTTCCAACAGAAAATAATCATCAAAATCGCTTCACAAATGCCGTATATAGAGTTATCGCGTAACATACGTTAAAAAAAATACAGTCGAATTTAGAACTTCCGCCTTTTTTGAAGTGGTTAAAAAGATTGTGAGAATGCTTTATAAACGAACGCGCATCAACAAGAAATACTTGTGGTGCTTTCTCTGCAAATTCGCCACGTGACATTTGATATTTTAGTGTAATTTGTGCTTTCGAATGTTTGTATGTAAAAAGTGAATAAACCAGTTAAAACAATCCTCGGATGTTAATATTCAATCGCCAACTGAACGAATTAATAATAAAAGGTGTCCCCGGCAACGAATTTCTGGGGTTTTCCTGCATATATTTTTTACACATAAATATTGCGGTAAAAAAGGATGGATGGATGTTAGTGGAATTACGACATAAATTTATACAGCGAACGTGGAGGGAAACGGGAATAATCGATCTTGGCGTATCTCAACTAGATTGGGGATTACCTTAAAAATGGCCAGGTCAAAAGTACCATGAATAAATGGACGTGAACGAAATTAATGATGCTAGTGGAAGAGAAAGAAATATGTGAGGAGTGTAGCGGTTGGAGGACCGCACCGTACTGGGACATTGACGCTTCCCAGTCTGCACTTAATCATTTGTACCAGTTCTTTTTAGAAATAGAGATCTTAGTGTCAATGCCACTAAGATCTTTGTAAAGTTTTGAGTGGCACTGCAACTGTTGTGGACAGGCGTGTGGGTCTTTTAACATCAGGCGCACGACTTGTTCGTACCGTCACTGGGTGTTAAGAAAAGAAAAAAAGTTCGTACAGCGATACGGGCGCGGCCTCCCCGCGGCGATCTTCACCGGCTAGAGAAGGACCATTCGTCCAGCAAGGAGCCGTCACGTATTTAACCACCTGAACTTAACTGAATTGTTTAATTTTTTAAATACTTTTGTTACTACTATTTTTCTATAGTAATAATACAATTTAACAAAGAAAAGACATTTATTTGCTTAGTAGAAACGACGATATTCTACTGTAATATAGACCAACAACGAATATTTATTCAAAAAGCACTATATCTACTTTTTAACGGTAAGGATAAGATTTTAGGAATAAAACTAAAGACACATGGGACTTATCTACTTTGTAGCTCTTAGATTTTTGCGATTTAAAACCCAGTGAACCTGCAACTATAATTACTAGACGTAAAGCTCATTACCTGGCGTAAAATTATACTTAGTAAGGCTCGTCATTTAGCAACAACTACGTCACGCGTATTCTAATGAAGTTCAATGAACTTCAACTCCAATTAGGCAAGAAGAAAAATCAAAGACATTTCCATTCATAATTAAATTTACAAAGGGGCGTCAAGTTGAAGGTCGAGTTAATAAACCGTGGAGCACAATATTGGTAGGTACTCAAAAAAAATTTAATTAAGATCGAGAATTATTCATGGACAAGACCTTTCCACCTCACCGGCTTCAAAGGTCATAAAATTTTAAACAACACGAGTGATTTGGTTTTTTTTTGTTCAATAATGTTATAATAGAGCTGTGGTAGCCCGTCGTGGCATGATCTTATCTATAGTTTGCCTTTTTTGAAGACGGACTAAAATGTCATTTATTTGTCCTATGGCCGAACGGTTACCATGCAGACTGCCACGCAGAGGTCCCAGGTTCGGTTCCCGGGCCAGGAGAAATATTTTTATGGCCTACATTTTTTTCTCTCGTGAATTTGGGTGTAATTTGTGGTTCGTCCTGTTACTTGGTACCGTAAAAAAATCTTGCTTGCACACTAATTGGATGCAACGTGACAATGGCTTAAGCTTTATTCTTAGAGGGTCCCCGAGCCGAACAGTCGGACGTAGTGAAACCCGTAACTGTAGACGATGATTACAGTTTTACTTCATTTCATATAATCAAATAATATTTTAAAAAATGTATAGTGTTTTAATAAAAATATAAATTAATTATATTAACATAAACTTCAACGCTTTACTAATAATATGCGAATAGTTTAAGTCAAAACTTTGCTTGTCTCGCGGTTATTTTTGAAGTTTGTTAAAGTAATTTTACTCACTAGGCAACATAGTTTCTAATTTAGTTTAAAGTTTCTTAATTTTGTCTAACGTAAGTGTCGTCGTCTTTACCCAGTGTACATTTCGCAACTAAAGCTATTAAGTACGTCACAATTTACTTACTGCGACTGGAAATTGGATATTATTTCTTCCCTTCAAATTATTCCTACCGGGAATCGAACCTGGGTTCTCTTCATCCAGCGCCCATAGCCTTTGTTCGGTATAGGAAAAAATCTGGATTCGACAGATTCGTGATTCGACCCATGCGCTATTCGAGAGACTCATGTATTGGGCAGATTCTTGGATTCAACCTTGGATAAAACCAATGGAAGTGTCTTAAGCCTCGATTACTATCGGAACCGATGTCGCTAAAACGCAGATAAACAAAATAATAAACACTATGAAATCTTAGCAGTGATTGGTCATAGTTTACCTAATCTAAAAAGATGTTACAATTCTGGATTGTTAATATAATTTAAACTTTACCCAGTCGCTATATCGTTGAAAGATCAATACTTCATAGCCAGTTATGATGTTTCGATTTTGATTCGAAATTTCATACAATATGCTGCCATCTTGCGGCCAGTACCTGAACTACGACGAACAATTAACGTCTTAACGAATAAATAATCAGAAAATTGAAATAAAGTCTTATACCGATATACCGATGACTTGAAATACTACTACGGGTAATATGTTTGGGGCAGCTATCCAAAACAGCACAATAAGACATTTTTCTGCGACTTTAGAGAATTTGCACGAAAGAATGACACAACCATACCATGCAAAGCGAAAATGGCGAACTGAGCTCAGGTAGCTCTTTCGAGGCCTGCAGTTTAACGCGCGTTAACTGACCACTTTTACTGCATGTATTTTTTTGTGGATTCGACAGATAAGCTATACGGCAGAAGAACTACCAGTTAATAATAATAATAATAATAACGCATACACTCAAAATAGCCCCGCACTAGGGAAACCCTGTGTCGCGGGTGCTATGAACACACACATAGATAACCACAAATTACACCCAAACTCATGAGAGAAATAAATGTAGGCCATATAAATATTTCTCCCGGCCCGGGAATCGAACCTGGGACCTCTGCGTGGCATGGTAACCGTTCGGCCACAGAGGCAGTCAGTTGTGTGATAAGCGCGTATGCGAACTACATCCGATTCGTATCAGACCCTGTCCTCTCGTTCTCGCTCCGAGATCCGTCCGTAATAATTGCTGTCAAATAAATAATACTCGACCAAATTAATTTCATCGAGTGTTACTTATATAACAGTAATCGTTTCGGGCGGCTGTTGAGCGAGAGTAGACCCCCAGTTCCGAATCCGAGAAATGACGGTCCGAAATATCACAGGTATTATTTTATCTGCACATTTGTGTAGTCTCGGATTCGAAACTAATTCCAACCGGATGCAGTGCACAAACGCGGGAAATGTAAAGAACATAATAAGGGTGCTCGCGTATTGCACAACACTGGTCGTTTCAACGCGCATTTCATTGTTAAGCGAATGTGCGCGTCCGTACTCGGTTGCGCGCATATACAAGCCGCGCTGTTATTGGGTACGGAATTGCCTTACTACTGTAATAAATTAAATATCCATAAGTAGTCATTCAAACGTTATTTATTCAC
The DNA here is from genome assembly GCF_003589595.1 of Hyposmocoma kahamanoa. Lineage (NCBI taxonomy): Eukaryota > Metazoa > Arthropoda > Insecta > Lepidoptera > Cosmopterigidae > Hyposmocoma > Hyposmocoma kahamanoa. The sequence continues at coordinate 638,920 of NW_020653608.1, read as the reverse complement.
TTTTACTTTTATCTCTAAGATCACAAACATTCTTTGGTCTTTACCATAGAACACTATGTCTTGACTCAATTTGTCGATAAACTGGAACAAAATGCCGCCCGCGCTACTTAATATCTTTTTATATTCTACGTTATAGATGGCTCCTCAATCGCCATGCGCGCGAAATATCTTTCCCGTTTCTCAGCTTCAGCTACAATCTTTTACGACAATTTAAACCAATCATTTCAAGATCAATCAAACACCACAATTACAATTGCGAATTAACATGACAGTAAAATGTTCTCTAATGAAACTTAACAATAAAATGGTACGCAATCGTGTATATGCAATACGCAATGGTGTATATTCGCGGAGGCGCACAAGGATGGGTTTGCAGCCATCATACCCAAGAGGTGCGCCTCGATGCTGCGCCGCCCGCCTGCGCGACAGCTCCAGCCGCATCTTGAGCGCGTTGTCCGCACCCTGGAACTCGCCGATGCTCGCTTATTAGATGCGACTACATGCGGTCGCATACAAAATGAATGTTATTTTGTTTTTGTGTTGCTGTCCTTATGTATTGTGTAAATAACTAACCCTTAGGCCTAAGCATTTTGTAATTTACTAACAATTTATGGACCAATTAAGAAATAAATTATTTTTTTCGCGAACCGAAGTAACTACGGTATTACTTGTGATAACACTTGCCCATTGCGTCCGTTCCGAATCCGAACGGCGGTGGCGGCTGGGAGGAGGGATTAAAGAAACAGCAGGTCTAATCAATCATTCAAAAGTGGACACAACCATTCAGCACTAATTACAAATAAATTTCTTGCTGTCTTGTTAAGTTCATCGTGATTATTATAAAAATGTTCTTCTGAGAAGTCGCTTCACTAGAAGGTATATTCAAAACTTTTTATTTCTCCTACGTCTTTGTATGTACTAACAATGCCAAAAGTCTCCGTCTCAACTGCCTCCATGGCCGAACGGCTACCATGCCCGACTGCCACGCAGAGGTCCCAGGTTCGATTCCCGGGCTGGGAGAAATATTTGTATGGCCTACATTTATTTGTCTAAGGAGTTTGGGTGTAATTTGTACTTGTCTATGTGTGTGTCCATGGCACCCGCGATACAGGGTTTCCCTAGTGCGGGGCTATGTTGAGTGTGTGCGTTATTTATTTATTATTTAAAGTTGAAGACGATTGAAAGAATAAAATAATGTTTAGGTACGGAATATATTTATGGAATCCATTATTGAAGGACATTATCAACTAAAGAACTTTTTATTATAATTCGGTACAAAATCCAAGAGTTATTGATTAATAAAATACAAAATTATTATACATTTTTTAAACAAATTATATTTCTTTAAAACACCTCTAATCTAAAATAATGTCAGGTTAATATTCTTAGATTCCGATAAAGATGCGCGACAACATATTTCCTGTTTCTTGATTTCAGCTACAATCTTTTAAATAATTTTAAACTAACAATTTAAAATCGATAATATAAAAAAATTACAATTGCAAATTAACATGACGGTACATGTTCAGTAATGAAGTTAACAATAAAACAGTACGCAATCGAACATCTTTTTATAAAATCTGATATTGAAGGTAATCAAGAAATAACTTTTTATTATAATTCGATTCGGTATAAAACACAAGCGTTATTGTATTTTAATACTATTTAATATATTATTAAAATATAAAAGGTAATAATACGCACATTTTTACACAAACCATGACACTACTATGTTATCAGCTCTTTTCCCAGTTAGTGCCTACTGGACCTTAGTTATCGGAGTAAGCTACGCCGCCGGAAGTGCGGTGGCAGGAGCGCCGACAGGCGTTCGAGAAGTGGCGCGATAGGCTGGAACACAGCAGTAGATCTTCGTGGAACCTGCCCAACCTCGAAGTCTGGTTGAGCCAGCGGAAGTGCGTCACCACGTTCCGACTGACACAGATACTCACCGGACACGGATGCTTCGGTGAGTGTCTGAATCGGATCGGACGCAAGTTGACGACGCAGTGCCACCACTGTGGGTGTCCCGCGTGAGCCTTCGAGCGGAACATCCTGGCATAATCCCGGCTGTATTGGCGGATCAAGATGTAGGCCTATGAAGAGTCCCATGAGGCAGTGGTCTCCTTTTGTGAAGCGGTGATGCTTCAGAAGGAGGTAGCCGATCCCGCTTGGTGGCGGTGTACCTTCGCGGCTGCGGGCGATCGGAGCGAGAGCTCCATTCGTCATTAAGTTTGGCAGCCGCGAGGAAGACGACGGGGCGGTGTGACTCGCTTCGTCGTGAAGATGGGAGGGGGAGGACGTAGCTCCTCTCAGGTGCTGGGCGGTTTCCGGTGCGCAAAGTCGATCCCGAATCTCTACCACTAGAGCATCCGAGAAGGTAACCTACCGTCACAGGTAGGGTTTTAGCCGGTAGAAGTCTGGCTGCCCCTGCGGCGGAGAGGTATCCTAGGAATTTTCCCACGAAAAAAGGTGATCTCGGTAATAAAATGGATATTTATTTTTCTTCTGCTTGTCCAACCAACTTGAAGCTTGATACACCTAGGTACATAATATGTAAATCCGATGACATTAGATTATTATGGTAACCAAGGTCTGATACTGCGTCCAGACAGTCTGCAGACTACCCAACTCCTTAGCTAATTGCAACAGAACTATCGTGATAGGGTTCATTGGTCTTGACGAGTTGGCTTACAGATGGTTACTTTATTGTCTTTTTGGAGTACATATAATAATTGAAATTAAAAACTTCCTCATTTTAGCAGGGAAGATGGTTTCTCCGTACCACAGTTTGGGATCCAGTATTTCCTTTCATGAAAATCCCAAACAGACATAAGACTGCAGTACTGATTAATGCGTTTTAATTTATTCTAATTTCCATTAATGATTAAAAAATAATTTTTTCTTGATAAAAATTTACATTGTTAAACTAAAATAATTTGTAAAATGGATGTAGCGTAAATTATAAGTTCTTTGTAAAATTAAAAATAAGGTATTTAATTAATAACTTTTGTAACTGTAGTGAAAAAATAGGGTGGTTTGCCTTAAGATTAGACATAACTGGTGGATGACTTTACTATCTCAGTCAACCATGACTATGGGACCTGTAAAGGGCCCGAACGGTAGTTTATTTGAAAACAACAAAAATACGCGATTCGGAAAAATAGTTTAATTTCCTTGTTATGAAAATAGCTTAATAGTTTAATTAGTTAAATTGAGTCTTTGAATGATACCTAATGCGTACAAAAACTTGGCTACCGATAAAAAAGTCACCGTGTATTTGGAAAAAACACATTTCCAAATTGACTCTCGTGAGTGTGCAAGCCATTGACCCGCCGAGGTCGAAAAAATATATTTTTGTATATTGCAAACTTATTTTACGTAAATAACCTTACTCGAGATGGACCCGTTGCTAAAATCCTGATAAATTCAGTTACAACATAGTTTCTTACAATATGATTTATCTTAGAACTTCCACAAAGCTGCGGGACGAAGGCAAAAGCTTTTATTGTAAGAAGCTTTCGTGCTAACTTATCACTGTGTCCTAAAGCGGATTGACTATTTCGATATTTTAACTAACAGCTTAACAACTTACGTGACTATGGACCACAGATGCTATGGACAGTGCAAAAAGAGCGGTAGTTGGTACGCGAAGCAACATACAAATCAATATTAATTTTGTTGCTGTTTCTTAAATACTTTCCTTTACACAATGGTTGTAGCTTTAAACTTAGCTGGAAATAAGTTATTTATATTACAAAAAATTAACATGATCGTGTAATAAGTTAAAGTTACGATAGTTTTAATACTAGTTTTAGTAGAAGTAATATTCAAATTAAGAGCAAAATGTAACTGCCTATATATAGAAGAGCGGTGTGTTCCCTTTCCTCACCATATCGATACCAGAACTATCAATTGTCTGCTCCAATTTTGATTGTGTCTAGAGGAAAGTTTCTTAGAATTTCTTCTTTCATGCTATAAACGATAGATTTAGGAATGACCAGTGGTTTGAAATATACCATGTCCCTTACATTAAAAAAAGATGTTTAGTTGTGCCTTACATTACTAATATTTTATAGAAAATTATACGTAATTCTATTGCAAAAGATCCTCTAGACTATGTTCGACGGTTTACACATAAAATATTAGTAAAATAAGGCACAACTAAACATCTTTTTTAAATGTTTTTAAACTAATGGCCATGCTGTATTTTAAACCACTGGGCATCCCTAAATTTTAATAATACCAATCGATAAAGCGGAAACTTCCTAATCCAATGATATATGTAACTTATTTTCGACAAAATGTCTTAAAGTTAATTAATAATTCTGGTATCGATATCGGGGATGCTTTCGTATTCTTCCGCGACTCCGACACGGTGAGCGGGTCGACAATGCGTCAAACCGCAACTCGCTTTCCGGGAGATGTTACCTCCCCGTCAGCCGTCATGAGAGGCGGACGTGGATTGTTGAAATACGAACGCCGCCATCTCTGGGCCACCAGTAACGAGCGACAGTTTCCCCTAAACTGCCGCTCATGGGCCCAAGAGTGGTGTCAAGCTTAAAAGGAAGGAACATCAGCCCCTGAGTTGAGCTTTAGTATAAATAACAAATAAAACTTTTCAATTTTTTTATTATTATTACATATATCGATACAAAACCCCACTTTCTTTGTTGTAATGGACATAATTCAATTTTGACAGCATTGTAAGTTACATTCAATAGCATTGTAAGGGATGGATATCGCCTTAGTGTAATAAGGCCATATATGCAAAATGAAACCATTTCAGGAGGGAGGCTTAAGGATTCTAGGAACGAAATTAGTCGGTGACTTTAGGGGTTGTTCTCGTCAAGTAAGAGAGTTATAAAGTTTTACAATTATATTTGAGTCATGTAATGCGTATCATTTTTTAACTGACTTTAAAAAAGAGGAGGTTCTCAATTCAACTGTATTTTTTTTGTATGTATGTTACGCGATTACTTTGTGAACCGATTTTTGGTGATTATTTTTTGTTGGAAAGAACCCTCTTTCCTTATTATTAGTATAATATAAATTTAAAGAAAATATTCTACCTCCAAAGGTGGGAAACTAGGGGATGAATCCGGTTTCGCGCACTTTCCGTTAACCGATTTCAATAAAACTTGGCAAATTGATGTAATTCCACAAACTGTTAAGGGCGTTTTTTTTTTATAAAAAGTTATATCACTTTCATGCGATAAAAATACTTTTGACGTATGATCACATGTCGCTTGTCTCTACTTGATATATTATGTTATTAAGAAATAAATATTAGACATCATCACATACGTTGCGCTGATCCAAAGTAAGTAAGACACTTGTGTTATGGAAATTGGAAACCACAAATACTCAGACTCGAGCTCCCGGCCGGGTATCGAACCCGAGATGATGGCGACACCATGAAAACCGGTGTGTAAACCACTCTACCACGTCAGTCGTCATATACAACATTTTTCGGTAATTCTCGGACTAGTGTTCACTACCTAATCATCGTGGCAATTTTTATATTTTATTTGATTTTTTAATCGTGCAGTATTATTTAATATACGAGAATTGTATCGTGAAATATTATTTAATAATTACGTGATAAAATAATTGAATTTTTAAATAATCAGAATTGCCACGGAATAGGTAGTAAACACTGGCCCGAGAACGACCGTTTTATGTTATTGTTACGGCTCTGACGACCGCGTCACTAGTAGCCGCTATTAAATTCACAAGCGTGCCGGTGTTACAGCACGCAGGGCATGATGTGAGGTGATTTTAATGTACCAGGGGTAGGATATAATGCTTATTTGAATTATATTCATGATGGTCTGAACAGATTTCAAAGTACGAAGAAATTGTTTTTTTGATAATACTAAGTGACGGGGCGAACAAGTCGTACGCCTGTTCATAACAGTTCCAGTGCCATTTAGAGCTTTAAGTCACAAAGATCTGAGGGGCACTGCCACTGCGCTCGACATAGACATAAGTTGACATGTAAACCGGAACGCTACTAAATTCAGGCTTGATTAACTTAAACAATAATTATTTAAGTCTGAATTTAATAGATGTTTATTTATTTATTTTGGACATCAGCACGTCAAGTTACACATTGACGCATCTTGTTCCGTTACACTGGAGACGATATTAGAACAAAGTGAATGACTTGATATGCTGTTTACTGTACAACGTACACTAACTTTACCAAGAACTACATTGTAAGCCAACGTCAATAAGGTTGAATAGTACACCACCCGAAATGCACATAGTTGTGGAATTTCGACCAGAGGTTCGGACAATGAAATATGATATTGGTGGGATAAAAAAAGATTTGAACTAATGGAGGGGGTTAAATCATTGTATATAACAACCAACGTTGAAATTATTTTTTTCGAACATTGATTTTATTATTATTATAAGTTTTACCATCATGATTGTGAAATTACTCAACTATTATGTTGTAATTAATAATACAAAGGAAACAAGAATTTTATATTAGACATTTTTGACAAAATCTTTTGTATATCCCTTTTTAACGGACTTCAAAAAAGGTGGAAGTTTAAATTTCGACCCCTCCTTCGTAAAGTATGTCGAAATTGCCAAGGGGAAATTTACAGGGGAGTCTTTTAAAGTTCTAGCACAACAAGTGACGTGACGTGAATATTATAAAATCCTAGATATCGGTTAGATGATCTATGATGATCTATTAGATGATTACTTTATTTGAGTAACGAGTTTTGCCGAAAAAAACGGAGAACTTTACAACTTTCCCATGTAAACTAGGCAATTTCGACATACGATACTTTATGTAGGAGGGGCCAATTTGATTGCATTGTTTTTGTGTGTATGTAACGCGACTACTCCGACTACAGACCACATAAATATTAGACTCCGACATTTTGTGAACCAAATTTGATGATTTTTTTTGTTGGATAGGGTGTACCTCTGTAGTCGTCCCGTTCAAATTTGAAGAAAATATTTCACCTCAACAGACGGCAAATTAGTGGATAAAACCGGTTTAATGAGTTTCACCCACTTTCCGTTAACCGATTTCAGTAAAACTTTGCATATTCGACTGTAAACTGGCAATCGGTACTATCTCAATTTTGACAACTTTACAGGATGAAGAAAAAAATTGTTTAAGTCATTTATATAGCTTTTGGTTTATTAAATAAAAATTCGTAGTTTTTAAACTTAGAATAATAACGCATAGAATCATTGACTTACAATTATATGGACGTCGGGTCCGCGCTAAAAAGTGTCCGAACTTATAGAGCGTTAAAATCGTATACAGAGCGTCATTCACGCTTTAGTCTTCGTTTGTTCGACTGACAGCGAAGCAAGCAAAATTAGACAGTACAATTTAAATTCAACGTTTTAGCTTTTTCATATTCCTTTACATGTCACTACGTTTAAATAGGCTGACTTGGGACATTTTTTTCGTGGTTTTTGTATTAGACCCGTCGTCCATTTATTTGTAAGTCAATGGCATAGAATGATAGTTTCGTATCAAACGAACTGTCACAAGTGAGGTAAAAATCAAATTCATTTAGGCGTAAGCAACTTATATCTACGCTCGTCGACACGCACACAAATATACAAATAATGATGCCCTGGAATAACATTTCCCTCAAAAGTGTAGTATATATAGTATCTATTTTATGTTTGTCTGACGTATTTTTACACTCATTTACCGCACATTTCGTCATTTTTAGCTAAAATTCTTGATCTGTTCGCGGTGCAAGTTGACCTTGAGCACTGAAGGTCCGCCCGCTCGTGTGGGCCCATTGGGAGCGCTTCAATTTGCCTCACTTAGCGTGTGCGGACTAGGTTTCTATGCGTTATTATTCTAAGTTTTTAAATAATTTCATTACACGTGTATGTATGTACACTACGAATTTTTATTTAAGAAACCAGATGCTATGTAAATGATTCTTTCTTCATCCTGTAAAGTTGTCGAAATTGAGATAGTACCAGTTGCCAGTTCACAGTCGTTATGTAATTTAAATAAATTTAACTGTCTCTGTAGCCAAACGGTTACCGTGCTGGTCTGCCACGCAGAGTTCCCGGGTTCAAATCCCGTGCCGGGAGAAATATTTGTATGGCTTACATTTATTTCATTCGTGAGTTTGGGTGTAATTTGTGGTTATCTATGTGTGTGTCCATGACACCTGCGATATAGGGTTCCCCTAGTGCGGGGCTATGACTGTCTGCGTTATTATTATTATAATTTCAATGAAAATAAAGTGATGATGATTTAGACCTGATATGATGATGGAAATGGCAGATAGATGAGAGGAACCCCCTCAACAGTGTACACCAGTTACCTTGTGTTTGGGCTCATATGATTCTTTTGATGAAGACTTCAGTTATCATTAGGGAGACCACGCTAACGAATACAGCGAAACATTTTGGAAACTTTTCTTCATAAAAAATATTTTATTTTAGTACATTGGTACGAGCTTAGTGCTGATCTATTGGTTGTAAATTTAAGATCTTTTTTTTAATATCTATTTTTATTGACTAAACATTAATCAAATCATATTAAAATTAAATTGAAAGTCTAATTGTTTTCGTGTAACCAATCAGCGGCGAATAACTAGAAATGAACACTGATTAAATGGTCATGAATAATTGTAGGAGTGTCTGCAAAAAATTGTGAAAAGTTTATTTGCCGCTAGACGGAGCAATAAGTTATATGTCTATTAAAGAATCAAATAATTTGATTTTCATTTTGACATCGTTCCAAAAAAAATTTTTGTCCACATTCCCACTTTCTGGCATCTGAGACTTTAAAAGAATCTATCTTTACCAGTATATCACAGGTTACAACAATCGTTCTGACCGCAATAAATAACATTATTGATTTCTTTCAACGAGTGAAATTCGGCCGTTCGGATACTATTACATTATGGCCTTCAGCGTCCGCCATATTGAATTTCTGCTGACGTATTTACAAAACTGCCAAGATTCATTCGAATAGATCGGATCTATATTTTAAGGTAAAACGAAACTCACGTGCGAATCTCTGCATAGCTGGTGGTGGTTTATGGATACCCCTGAGCCCAGGGAGACTCAGGGGTTATGTGGGGACTCTCCCTCCAGACTGGAGGGCCTACCCCACTAAAACTCCCCCGGGTTTACCTTCCGCCGATTGAGCTGGCGCCGTGGGGTCGGTGCACATTCACCACGACGCCGCCCGGCCGCCCTAGCTTGCGCCAGGGCTCCCGCGCCAACGGAGGGGAAGGTCACTTGTCCTCCGACCCGCACCCCAGACGAGTGAGTCCGTGCATTGCTGGCTCCGGAGTCCCTGTCCAGAGCCCGCTGGCCTCACTAGGGGATCAGGCGAGCAGCGAACTGCCTTCGCCTTCTCCCCGTACGTCTACGCCGAAGCGGGCGCGCGTCCGCCACGTCTTCGCGCACCCGCTCCGCAGCCACCTTTTGCGACATAACCTGTCCGCAAAAGGAGGCCACAAGCAGCCGTGTCCGGTCGGCGCCTGCACAAGGTGGTACGACAGTGGCCCTTGGGACCGGCTCACCCACTCTACGAGGACAGGACGGGTCGCCCCTATGGTACGAGCTCCATAGGGGGGATCCGCCAAGCCCTCTTTCCACGAGAGTGGCTCCGGTACCTTGCCACCAGCTGTGGAGCTGGGTAATTTCTAGCAATACTCTCATGTAAACTAAAGTTTTTTCAGTCAACTTTTCTAAATAATGTAAATAGATAGTAAATAATAACAATATTAGTAAATAATCATAATTTTAAAAATAAGCAAATAAGCGATTAAGAAAGATTACGTATCCCTCGGTGAAACGGGTGGCGGGGTCACTGACCTTGCGTGGTGCATATGACTTCGAGATAATTTTGAAAAACTTTACTAGATACAATTAGCCAGAATATTGAACAGAATAACTTTTTTAATATTTGTAGATATTTAGCATTATTTCTATTATTAATTTCTTAAATATGACTAGAATGCAAATTAACACCCTGTATAAGAAAACATTATTTACTAATTATTTACACGTATTGTCTGCGACGTGTGAGGCGACGTAGATTTTGTGGAGTAATGAAGCTGCATAACAACGTCGTCGGTATCGCTGGACGCAGTAAATGATTAGGGCCAGTCGGAGCGGTGCCTCTAAGGTTACGGTTGGAGTACTTCTTTCTTCGTTCCCCTTTTTTGAAACCGTCCTCATCGCATTGGTCATCTCTTCTTGGTGATACTGACACCACACAGCTCCAGACTGCTTACACGTTTCTTTTTCTTCTTTTTTTACCCTGTTGGTAACGCTTGGCTTATCGTTGTGGGGCATTGAGTCGGTTAGCAGCGGTAGCAGCAGCGTAATAACGTTGAGGGATCAACGTGCTTACGTCGTGACGTTTACGGGGCGCAAGGAAGCGTACGCGGTGACGTATGGGCCGACTCAAAACTGTTGCTGTTTAAATTAAGCATTATCGCTATTGATTTAAAACAATGCTGACAAGAAAAATAAAATTAAGAAACAAACTTAGATAGATAGATGAACACTTTATTGCTCACACACAAGAACAAGAATAGTACATAAACAACTTAAAACTAATGTGGGCAAAGGCGGTATTATCGCTAAGAGCGATCTCTTCCAGACAACCTCAGAGTTAGAGGAAAGCTAATCGGAGCGGGAGACGTAGTTTGCCAATTTTACAAATATAAAAAAAATAAAAAAATAAATAAATAAAAAAAAATAAAAAATAAAAAATATTAAATAAAGACACATAGTAATTTATAAAATATTTAAAAAATAATGATATATTATACCTACGTAGATAGAGATATGTATATATAAATATACCTAAATAAACTTATACTTACTAATAACTAATACATTCTAATACACACGTTGCAGACTAGGACTGTGATAAAAGATATTTTCGCAATCCGGCTTTGAAAATGGGTAGCGACTTAGAATGTTGGATTTCAAATGGGAGATCGTTCCACAATTTTGCAGCCTTAATCGTAAAGGAATTTTTGTAATACTCAGAGCGAGTGAAAGGAGGCTCCAGTAGGTTATCCATTTTAGACCTTAGTTCACGGTTGTGATCATCCCCGAGGAAGCGAAAACGAACCTTAAGGTATTGCGGAGTACGAGGGTCGTATAGAACATTATAAAGAAAGCTGAGAACGTGCTCCTCACGGCGCAACTTGATAGGGAGCCACTGAAGCCTTCTCCTAAATTCGGCCACATGATCGAACTTGTGCAATCCGTATATGAATCTGATGCAAAGATTCTGTAGACGCTGGAGTTTGCTTAACAGATCGTCGTTAAGGTCAATGTAACAGACATCAGCGTAATCAAGAATAGGTAAGAGCAACGATTGCGCAAGTTCAACCTTAGTCCTCAATGTCCCAGAGGCAGCAAACACCCTCTTACTCACATAAACTTAATAACATTACTAAGCATATTTTACAGATAATTAAACATTTATGCTTCAGTAACCGCTTTCTTAAATTTGTATTTAGACTGCTAACAGATTAATTAGGATTTAAACAGCTCTTCTTTCTACATACCATTTGTATAAGTGTGTCTTGTAACATACAACACTATTAATGTAACATACAACAATATTCGGGTAAAAAATATAAGTAAAGATAAAAAGTATAAGTAAGTCATAAGACAGCTTTGTAGAATCAAAATGATTTCCACATTTGCGCAAAGAACGCAGAGAGCCCTCCACTCAGTGCATTAAACCGCGTCTCGCAGGGGGACGTAACAAATCTTGAAACGTTTTTAGTACCATTTCGCGCAATATACAGCTATAACGACGACTTGTGTTTTTACACAGCGAACTGTTGTTAATATTATGTGTGTAAGTGCTGTAACTTTGTTCTCGTCTGTTTATTTTTGTGTGTCCATTTACGCAAATAAAGTATGTGATCACTGCTAGGCGACATCAATTCAGTTCAACTCTTTATTGCATTTACCATAATGTTACATAGATGGAAAAGACTTATAGCTAAGTGAACAACGCATTATGGACCCTGTAAATTATAGAGAGAGAGGAGAGGAGGATTTACTCTTTACAATGTTATTTTTCGTTGCTTTTTCTAATATTTACATAAGTTCATATTTGTACAATTTCAAATGTACATCAAGCTGTGGAAGAATACAAGGAAATACTTGTTTTTTATTTAGGGCAGCGGTTTTGATACAAGCTGCTAAATTACTGCTGCGGCGAGCGGTCTGTGTGTTTTCGCTTTTTAGCACATCATTTTTTAATTTGCTATTGTTTAGCCTGAATGTATTGAAAACACCTATTTCAATCCAATATACGTCCCACTGTTGTGCAATGGTCTTACTAAGGACTTTGCAAATTGCAGGTTGGCGACTCCACACGTTTCTCAATTGTTGTGAACCTCTATGTACAGGTTTCATCACGGTGTTATATTTTTTTATGATACCTGGTGACGGGACGAACAAGTCGTGCGCCTATTGATAAGCGACACACCTGTCCATAGCGATTGCAGTGTCATTCAATGCTTTATATAACAAAGATCTGAGGGGCACTGTCACTGCGCCCATGATCCTTAGACATAAGCTACCAAGTCCCATGTGCCTGTAATTTCACCAAAACCGAAACACAGTACTGCTTATATTACTGCTTTGCGGAATAAATTGGCAAAGTGGCAGTTACTTCCTTGCAGGAAGTTTTTTACAAGGAGCTCTATTGATACTTATATTTGTTTTCTTACCTAGTAACCGACGGTACGACTTGGAAATTCGGAAAGATAAAAACTGCCTACAGAACGTAAGCAAGATAAAAACTGGGGATTATCACAATTGTTTTGTGCTACAACGAAATTAAAAACGACATACTTAAAGAATAATTACTATTATAATGGACATCTAGATAAGCTTGTGCTTGTTTTTTATGAACAAAATTCTATGTAAAACCAAGCTGAAGTTTGTTTAGATGTCTATAGACCCTATCAAGACAATAGCGCCTAGAAGAATTGTAACTTTAAAAAAATATATAAAAATTCAAAAAAACGACCGTTAAAGTTCGTGGAATTACATCTATTTGAAACGTTTGATTGAAATCGGTTACCGGAAAGTGTTCGAACCGGATTCATCCCCTAGTTTGGCACCTTTAGAGGTGAATATTTCCTTCAAATTTCAATGGGACTAATACTGAGGTACCTAGCAACTTTTCAACATAAAAAGAATCATCAAAATCGATTCACAAATGCCGTTGCCTCGTAACCTTCTCCTTTTTTTTTTGAAGACGGTTAAAATAATAATTAGTCCGCTGGGACTTAGGAGTCGCATTTAAAAAACGAATCTTCTGCTACCGTCGCTCACTCGATTCAATTTTCAGGTATTTTTTTACCTGACGCTATTCCAAGAGACTTAAATAATCCATTATTGGACATGGATAGCGCTGTTCAGTAAGAACAATTTGTCACTATTTGAACGTTTTGCATGCAAATTGGCAATCAAAGAAAGTTGCAATTTATGAAATATGGCAGCGCTGGTAGCTCACTCCTGAGTTTCCTGCATTTTTCGTTGTGTAGTCGTCGGGCGTCTTAGAAATAAATAGCCTAAATTATTTGTTAAATAAAAAAACTAAATTTAGTAATTTAAAAAGGAAGTTTACATTATTAATATTTAAAATTTAACAAAGGCAAGTTATGATGTAGGAATATTTACAAGGCTTTCTGTGCGTTCAGGTAATAGTCTGTTCCTTTTTTCTTCATACACATTACCCGCTTCGGCAAATAACCGCTCGATATATACAGTGCTTGCAGGTGCACATAAAAACACTCGTGCTAACTGTGCCAGTTTTGGATATTTTGTTTTATGCTCTGCCCACCATTGGAAAGGACTCTGCTCTCGCGACAATAAACTTTCATTGACACCTCGGCCTAATTCTAGAGCAACGGGGGCTTTTAGGATCATCGCGTTCCGGTTGTAATGAACCGAGTAACTCGGCCGAGTACTCGGCTCGGCAAATGTTAAACCGAGTAATATTCGGTACTCGGTTATTCGGTAAAACTTGTACTCGGCGCATCTCTATTTAAGACAAATGATGTACTGTAGCAGTGAGAACGATATAGGGAAACTATTATATTATATAGCAATAAAGGGAAAACATTATGTATCTTTTTATTTAGTTAACGAGAACCATGTTTTCGTAATGAAAACGCCAAAGATCTACAGTACTTCAGTATATGTAACATGGATCCGTTTAGCATATTTAAAAAAAGACATTATATGAAGTTAAGCAGCAAGGTTCTTTTTAGCTATTAAAAAGTTACTTATTTAGGGTTGGTACCCTGAAGCACTTTTATTTTCTCCGTTTTGGTTTGGTATGCTGCCAGGATCTTTTGTGAACGGGTAAAGGACACGTCTGGTGTTCTACCTAAGTACATAACTCAATTTCACTCGAGGTGTGGGTTGTTTCTTGTTTGCATAACATGTCCAGTTCTTAAATGCTTTGAAATTTTTTGCTTTTATAGCATCTGTGTGTATTTTAAGTACAACGCCATCTGTTAGCGGCAATCAATATCAATCGACGCAATCGACGCAATCGACGCAAGTTCATCGACGCTTGTCAGCGTCTTAACGTACACAGTGACGTTACAGGAGCAATTGAATGTGTTGTTGTGTGTTATCTAAGGTCAGGGAGGGGCGGAGAGTGACGTTTCTCGATACTTTTTATTCTCTGCCAAGGTGGTGGAAGCAGTGACGTGACGCTCTAGATTCCTATTCTAATGTAATATATAATTCTAGACTATTAATAATAAAATGTTGGTAAGAACTTGCTTGCGTGTTTTAGAATACAAGTAATGCCGTCTATTGGTACCGCTCGGTACTAAAAACGTAGTAGTGGCATGGCTTGTGTTGGTAACTGGCTGGTGGCGTTATATATAGTTATTAATTTTTATGACACTCGAGTAAAATTAATAAATCCTCCTACATTTTTATCTCTCTATATTAAATTAACCTAGGGAGAGGTTCAAGTGAACAGGCATATTTTAGGAAAGCGTAGGTTAACCCCGTCTTACAATTTCAATCAGGTGAGATTATGAACGTACGCTTACTTCAAATTCACCATAATAACCTGACTTACAAGCTATGGTAGTCTAGTAGTTTGACCTACCGCCTCTCAAGCAGAAACCATGGTTTCAAAAGCGGGCTTGCACCTCTGAGGTTTTCGGAATTTATTCGCTAAATTTAATTTAAAATTTACCAAGAGCTTTTCGTTAAAGGAAAACATCGTGATAAAATCTGCACTTCGAAGAAGGTTCACAACCCTTGGAATACGTGTGAAGTTCCCAACTCGCAATGAGCCAGTGTGGCGGACTTCGACCTAAACCCTCTGCTGAGAGGAGACCCGTGCTCAGTGGAGCATATAAATAGGATGATGATGAATAACAAAAAGAAAAAAATTGCATTACGAACGAATCTACCACAGCAAAGTTAATGCAAGTAACTCGCGTCCTTTAATTATTTATGTACAAACTTGGGCTGATGTTTCTTACTCGACTTAGGACCATAATTCTGGGGTTGTCAAGACGCCTTCGCTTCGGGTGACATTTTTATTATTTTGCAAAACTTTTTTACTCCAATTTCATGTTTGCCATAATAAACCTGGTTATATGTACAAATTTCTCGAAACATATTGTGTTTCCCATTTCGAAACGTTTTTTCACATTTTGTTCAGTACGTAGTATATTTTTTATAATTATTAATACTAAGATCGAACACTCACAAAAATTCCTTCGATCCGGCCGGATTCGAACCGACGTCTTCTAGCTTACCGTGTCAGACGCTATACCAACTAAGCCACGGAACGAACCAGCGGACCTCACGAATTTTTCTATGTGCTTTGTTGTGTCTTTGTATTTGATTTTTTCAACGACTTTTTAACCTTTTTAGTACATTTTTCTTAAAAATTTTTGTGGGCAACCCTAACCATCTACTTTTATAAAAAAGTAGAGTTATAATAAAGAGCGGAGAGAAGACGCGTGCCCAGCAACGGGATGTATAAATATAACTGGGACGTGGGTTGATATGAACCTAACATTTGTGTACGGGTTTTCTGCAAGGCGGGGCTTTTTTTTCATAATATTAAGTGACGGGACGAACAAGACTTGCGCCTGATGGTAAGTTACACGCCTGTCCATGACAGTTGCAGTGCCACTCAGAGCTTTGAATTGCAAAGATGTGAGGGGCGTTGCCACTGCGCCCGTCACCCCGGATTTCCATTTTTTTAAACCGACTTCAATTCTCAATTCAATTGTATGTTTTTTTGTATGTATGTTACGCGATAACTCCGGTATTTGTGAACCGATTTTCATGATTCTTTTATTGTTGGAAAGGGGGTACCTCCATAGTGGTCCCATTTCATTTTGAGGAAAATCATCCACCTCTGAGGGTGGCTGTTCACGTATGAAGATTCGTTTTTATAAATAGCAGCTAAATTTTATTATGAGGAGCAATTATTTTAATGGTTGATTTTGCTATTCTCCAATTCAAGGAATTTTTCTCTCAATATACTTTGGGTAGTGAGAACCGATTTTTATTATCTCCTGTGTCAAATCCCGTACACTTTCCGATAACCGATTACAATAAGACTTGGTAATTATATGTAACTCCACGTACTTTTGAGGTCGGTTTTTTTAGTATTCTGTACTGTGATTATAAACAAAAAAGTATAGGGGAACGTGGGGTATTGGGAGCCCACGGGTAATGAGAGCGGTGTTAAACTGGACTTTCCCAATGCTCGTATTTGTGCAAACGGCACTCCTATGTCTTCGTTAACGTTCGACAAGGTTCGAGTCCCGTGAGCGCCTCCGTAGAACCCCGCGTTTAGTCGTATGAGACGGTTGTGTGTTTTTCGCTCCGCGCTTATAACCGATATAAATGTTTTTACTGTTTTATTCCTTTTTGAATTCGATATTACGCGGGTAATGAGAGCTATTTGACTCTCCTTATTCCATTGCAATATTCACTGGACATTCCTTTGACACTTTCTTGTTTATTTTCATTACTTTTTAAGTTATATATTTTATTACTTTAATTTTTTTTTCAGACTGATTATATGTAGTGGCTCCCATTTGACACACGAGATTCTTATCGGCTCCAATTTCTCGAACTGTGGGGTAATGAGAGCGAATGACATATTTTAGTTTTTTCTTTTTTAACCAAATATTTTAGTTTCATATTTTTTTTTGTGATTATCTAGTACCCAGATATGTGAAGCGTATGTTCATAACTACTAAAAATTTAAATTGCATAAACTATGACTTTTATTGTCAATTTTCCTTAGTAGGTTCCCATTCCCTCACGCTCCCCTAATTGAAATCAGTTCACAAATGTCGGACAAACCGCGTTACATATAAACACAGTTTGCAGTAGCATTAGAGCTCCTTGTGTAAGAGTTCGTCCAAGGAAGTACTGCCACCTTACCTATTTCTGCCGCCAAGCAGTAATGTAAGCATTACTGCGTTCCGGTTATGAAGGGTATAGGTACTTGTGAAATTACAGGCACATGGGACTTGTCGACTAATGTCTCAGGGTGACAGGCGCAGTGGCAATTCCCCTCCGACTTTTGCGTTTCAAAGCTCTAAGTGCCATTGCAACTGTTATGGACAGGAGTGTCGCTTACCACCAGGTCCACGTCGTTATAATAATAAATATAGTCGAATTGAAAATCTCGTCCTCTTTTACAAGAAATGTTCTTTTTTAGAACATTGTTTCGGGCACGGCTACTAAACCATAAAAGTCGCAACTTAGCATATTGTCATCATTAGAATAGCCCGATTACTCCCAATGCTTGGTTCAGACCTCCCGTAGTTTGTGCCATCCACCACGACCCTGCGCAAGTTATTTTAACTACATAAAATAGAAATTAAATTCACTACAAAACGACAGTTTAAAACGAATGGGAGAACTGGAAACAAAAACTGTTAAATCTAAATTCGCGCGGGCACTTCATAATGTAGAGGCGATGTGGAGAGCATCAGTTGTTGAGTTTCAAAATTCTCACATTAACAGAAAGTAGAACCGATAATGCCCGCCGGCTCTAGAGTTTGACTATGTTAATTAAATTTTGAGATATGTCACTTTGTTTACAGTTTTATTTTTTATTTAATTTAATAAGCGT
Organism: Hyposmocoma kahamanoa; assembly: GCF_003589595.1. Classification (NCBI taxonomy): domain Eukaryota; kingdom Metazoa; phylum Arthropoda; class Insecta; order Lepidoptera; family Cosmopterigidae; genus Hyposmocoma; species Hyposmocoma kahamanoa. Next base: position 620,769 of record NW_020653608.1, on the reverse strand, counting down.
TAATAATGTATTCTTTATCGAGGAACTAAAACGAGCCAATGTACATCCGAGGTGGTTAGCCACCCTTTAGCGAGGGTGTCTAGTATTAGGAGGGTTTATATTGGCTTTTAGTCTTAAGGTAAAAACTTTACTTTTCACTTCGATTGCGAGAAAAAAAACTTATTTCAATCGTTTACGCTCTACAACAAAATTAAGAACCAAAATTCTGAAGTTTTCGCGGTACTACCCTGGACGAACTGTTTCACAAGTAGCTAGCTCTACTGCTACGAAAATTACAAGCACATGAGACTTATGTCTTAGGGTGACGGGCGCAGTGGTAGTGTCCTTTGAGCGGCACTGTAACTGTTATGGACAGGCGTGACGCTTACAACCAGGCGCACGACTTGTTCGTCCCGTTTAGAATCATAAAAAAAATTACAAGAAGATCGAACACAGAGAAAAATTCATTCGATCTGACAGGACTGGAACCTGCGTCTGTATGCTAAATTGCCACCTTTACCAACTGAACTTCAGATCGAGTTAGCTGATCTTACGAATTTTTCTGAGTATTTGTTACAGATGTTTTGTATTGTTTTTTTTTGGCTTTGCGATAGATCTATGAAGCTTCTCAGTGGTCCATGTTTGGCATTTTGATTTTGATTTCATACTTGACATTAAGTTTTGATTTGGTCGAGTATTACCATCGAGTACATAGAAATAGAGACGAAATAGGCCTTATATCAATAATGGGCCTTATATCACTTTTATATATCAACTCTTGTTTGCACTGAAATAGTATAGAGCCAATAACTAATCTTTGTGTACGTCTCCGTATATTCCAAAAATATTCTGTATTTATTGTAATAAAGATAATATACGTGGCAAAAACAGCAAAACATCTAATTACAAAACAAACGGAATCATATTTCATCGGTAATTAAATATTAAACATGTAATTTTGCATATCGAGTTCGTAGGTTTTTGCGATTGTTAAACACAGGAAATGAAACTTTTCCGGAAACATTTTTCAGGATTAAAATCGCGTATATTTGTTTTTTCAAACTAACCGACGTTTCGGGCCCTTTACAGGTCTCATGGTCACGGTTGACCGTCTGATATACGCGATTTAAATCCGGAAAAATAGTTTCATTTCCTATGTAGTTTTACAATTTTTCCTCCATTATAGCAAAGCTTAAGTTAAACTGGACGATTTGAAGTGAAACGAATTCAAATTTGGGCTGGCCAATCGGAGCGCTGTTGTCACAGTAATGATTTGGCAGAATAGTTTTCAAGCAAATTAAGTGATATTTCGTCTCTATTTCTGGTTATATACTTGATGAGTATTACTTATTTGACAGTAATTGTTTCGGTCAGATTGCGAACGGAGAACGAGAGTAGACTCATAGATTCGAGTCCTGTCATTTCGAAGGAAGTTTTCTTTGTACTCGATCTTTGCATGAATAATTATAACAAAACTAGTGGAGTAGTTTACATAGTGGTAAATCATCACGATATTCAATAAAATTTCAAAGCTTTTTTCTCCGTTCCACTTTGGTACATAACGGGCCTTATGGGGCAGGGCCTTAACCATATATTTCCATTGGTTAGATGATTTGCTTAGAACAGGAGCCACCTTCATAGTTGTCCTGAGACCTACGAGTGTAAAGCCTCTTTCTTGTACGATACGACTTTAGTGCAATAAACATCGTAATTCTGAGGTAATGGTATAGTGATACTTTTGTAAAGAAATAGGTACTTTATACATGTCAATGATTTTTTTTATATCAACTGAACACTATATTATACGATACACATTTTTCAAATGGCTTCAATTTCCTTTGTAAAAAACAAAATTCTGAAATAAAGCCAGTGTTCCTGCCGTTCGACCCAAGCAAAACGAACAGCTGAGATAGTATCGATTTTTAAACCGCAAACTTTTCTAAAAATAAGGATATAACTTCTTGTAAGCTCAGTTCCCATACAGAAAGTGCCCACGTGGTCGTATTCGATGCACGATACGGGTATATAGCGGAGGTGCCCTTCTCAACTTCGACGTAGACAAATTATTCGTCTATCATTTTAAACGTAACTGCTGTAGCCGGATTGTCTTGGCCTTACTTTGTGGTAGGGATGCACGATTTTTTGCTTTGAATTGATTTTTTGGATCGTAATGGAACATATGCCTCCATAATCGATCCACGAATCTGATCGTATACCCTTGAATCGATCTCATAAAAATCGTTTAAAAATTTGTAATAAATGAAGAACCTTTATTACATGATTTAATCGCCATAACAATACCATATAACATAACGTCCAGTCCATTGTCCTCTTTATTTTCCGTTTCTGTACTTGACGAAACCATAGATAAAGTGAGTGAGACTTATGTTCAAATTATGAACACGATCTGGACGATTCGGTTCGCCTTAATTTTGAATCGATTCGCTTAAAATTCGCATTGAAGTGAATCGATTAAAAAAATCGCTAGATCGTATGCAATTGAACCGATCTTTATGAAAATCGAATTGTAATGTGCATCCCTACTCTGTGCGCCTGAAGAAAGCGATCATTACGGCAATAGCAAGTTGTAACGGTTAGACGTAGACCGTTTCTGAACTTTTGGCATCCAGCGTATTCCTGCACCCTTCGCCAATCTTCTTCCTCTCTTCTTCTTCGGCCCCTTCGGCCAATGCCGCTGAAGTTTAGCAGTTTTTTAGGCTGTGTCCGTTACTTTAGATCTTTTGTTTGATAATCCACATTTCTGATTCGATCTCACAGAGTACAGCTCGCCCATTGTGTTTTGGATGACCTTTAAACCTTCGGTATTTTGGACGAGAACAAATGGCGCGAGTTCCCGAGAGCTACCGAGTCTTATTCAATGATTGACCTTTTTCTCGAAGTTGGATCTACCTTATGTACAATTTGCATATTTCATGGATTTATTCACATGGTAACACTCATGAACTCATATTGTATGTTATGATATGGTGGTACTGTTATGGATTTACATTTAATCATCTAAACAAATAATATTCGCCTCGTCTAAAAGTCTAGCATCAATGCCACCAGTTTTAAAACGTTGTCCTCGGAGAGAGAGAGTTTTAACCATTATTGGCGAGCTTTTACAATATATATGCGAAATGTGATGTTTCGGTTGAGAAACTTTCAAAATAGTAGGTTTCGTCCAATAGAATAATAGATAGGTGTTGTGTGCTCGCATTTACAATGTGGAGTTGTGTTTGTTGTTTCTAAGGTGTGAATTGAATTTAAAACACCTTTCTGGAAGTTTAGTTTTGTTTACATTTGTTATTGTCTCTCATTTAAACTGGTGGCTGGTAAATTCTGCTTATCAAGTCAAATATTTTTGTTTCATAGGTAAACAAATTACATTTCAATTCGCCATATCGATTAAAAGTACTAATTATTATTCATAGGTCAGATTCATCTGAGATGAATGATTTTTTTATATATATACAATATATTTATATAACATATACATATATATATTTTTTATATAATATATATATATATATATACTGTGCATTCGTATCAGTAATATAACTATTGATTTCAGAAATAAGCTTTTCTTTAATAGTAAATTTCTTACGTGAGATTTTATGGTGATAAATAATCCACATTTTCAGGAGTTTTATTAAAAAGCGTGTCCTACGAAATAATGAACTAACTTGACTATATCTGCACATACGGGTCGAATCGAGTTCTTAGGTTTTCGCAATTGTTGCACATAGGAAATGAAACGGGTCGAATTTAATTTTTATTTCCCAGTGTAAGGTTATGCCTGAACTACTGAATTGGAAATAGAATTTATTTAAAAACAAATTGTGAACGTGTGGATTACTGTAAGAAAATGTTCTGTGTACAACGATTTTATAAGCATTTAATTAAAACTACATAAATGAGTCAAGTTACAATCTCCCGGAGGATTGTAACATTTCTCAGAACACTGGAGGCACTTTGACGTCGAGATCACGCCTAATCTCTCTTCTTCGGAAAATCGGGAGAAAACTTTTCAATCGGATTTAAGTTACTTTTTAGAACCCGTGAGCACGGCATCTATTTATCCGACATCAGAGACAAAAGGTAGATAACAGTGGCTACGGAGAAACTGACTGTGACTTGTAATTAATTTTATACAATACATGAATCGAATTATGTGGGAACTTCCTTCCGACAAAATGGCAAATTGCGTTCATCCGTAATCAAAGTGACGAATTGACTCAAAAAAGGATATATTTGTGAACAGAATGTATAATTTTTTTTTATAATATCAAGTGACGGGACGAACATTGCGTGCGCGTGATGGTAAGCTACACGCCTGTCCGTAACAGTTGCAGTGCCACTCAGAGTTTTAAATCGCAAAGATCTGAGGGGCACTGCGCCCGTCACCCTGAGACATAAGTTACAAGTCCCATGTGTCTGTAATTTCACCAGCACCAGAACACATTAATGCTGACATTACTGCTTGGCGGCAGAAATAGGTATGGTGGCAGTACTTCCCTGGAAGAACTCTTTCACAAGGAGCTCTACTGCTACTAACTACCTAAGTACTACTGCTATCGTTATATATATCGCTATAGTTGTCCCTATCTACCGACCCGAGATATAGGGTTTTCCTGCAAGGTACCAGGGTACAGCGGGCGTCCGCGCCAAGCCCTCCGCCAGCCTTTGCGGGCGTCTCTGGTGGACCCGGACTTGGGTATGGACTTGCTGGGTTTTGTGGTTAGCTGCAGAGACGGACATGTTTGTCTGTCCCGGTTGCATGTGTCCGGGACGTTTGTCTCGTGAGCAGCTAGCGCATCTTAGTAGGGGTCTAGTTGAGGAAGTCTAGGTCTAGGTGAGTCCGGACTTTGTCGCAGGACACTGCGTCTGGGATCTCCGGCACTAGCCCGGAGAGCTAGTAGAGGATAAGCTGGATAATTATCCTCCGGTCCCTCCAGCCGCTTGTGTTATTGGGAACTGGAAAGACGTCGTTTTTCGGTGTCGGGAAGTGAGCGTGCCTTTCACCTCCACCACCAATGAGGAGATTTGGTAGTGGACCCAGAGTCGACGGCTTAGCGGTGGCAACCGCTAGTTGTGCAATGCGCAACGGGAAGTGAGCGTGCCTACGGCTCCGGTACCTCTTTGGAAATAGGGAGTCGGAGTGGCTCACCCGAGGCACTAGCCTCTCGAAGAACCGGATGAAGTCAAGTGACAGAGGTCTATGACAACCCTGCACACTGGCTGATCTGGGGTCAGAACCTGACCTTACAAGGTTCCCGTGCGCGCACAGGTTATAGTGCCCTTCTCGTATCAGGGTAGGTAGGGAGGGTCACTATAATCAAAACTAACGTAGAAAGATACGGAGCTTGCTATAGTTACCATTAGGGTAGCAGTCACCAGATATTCCAATATCGAACCCTGTTTCGACATCTTCTTCTTTATAATGCTTTTAGCTTCACCGATACAATCGATGATTCCGCCCATGTCTAGTTAAGGAAGACACACGATTTTTACTTACAATTTGATCAGTAAATATGGATAGAATTCGCTAAGAGGAGAATGTACAACAACAGATAACGTACACAGACTATTACAGAAACAAATTGTTACTTTTAATAAATTTACATAGGACATACACAAAGGCGGAGTGGACAAACGTTAGGAGGAATTTGATATTAACAGGACGTACGATTTCAGGGGGAAGGATATCACACAGGGGAGTGACGATACGGTTGCATTAAAAAACAGGCGTTTGAGGATACCTGTTACGATATTCAGGTAAGTCTTTGTATAAGCAAAGCAATGATGAAATAGTGTAAATAGCTTAAAGACGCATGGACCATCGTCGGGGATAGTGCAATTACGCGTAACTAGTATTAGATTATGAGTTTTCATTTCGGTAATTTAGTGACCAAATGAAATCCACGTAAATGTCATGGCGACCAAATTAGTGTGATTTATGGGAATCTATTATTATCAGTCCGTAGACAACATAAATTAATCTTTACTGTAAAAAAATGAAAGTGGTAGCCATTGAAATACCAAAGTAATGAAGTTAAATCCCCTTCTTGTAGTAATTTGGTTCTGTGCAGATACGCGCTTTTTACCAATACTACATACGCGGATTTGCACTATCCCCGACGAAATTGTATAAATATGTTTTTCAGCTACAATAAAATCAGTCATCTACCAACCAATGACTTATTCGTTTATACCAGAAGTTCCCAGCCTTTTTTTCTCATAGAACCCTTTCAAAATTAGCTGGTTCCCCTACAGCTACATTTCTACCACATTCCCAAAAGTCGACAAAAAATGTGAAGACTACATCTGACTACGGAAATTTGCAACGAAAATTGCTGAGTTCCAATCACAAATTAATAGTTTTCGATAAAAAAGTGAGAATTTAATTGATTGTGCTGTGAGTGGATGAATATGAATTATGCAAGTTTTAACAAGTAACAGTCGCTGAGCTTCTTAAAATATTGTCTGCCTGCATTGATAGGTGAAGTCAAGCCAACATTTTAGTTCTTCAATATCGAAAGCTAATAAATTTTCGTGGACTCCTGCTTACGAATTGTGAACCCCCATTTTTTTGTCACGTCAACGTAGACCCCCGTCGAGTCTCCCGTGGAGCCCTGGGGGTCCACCTGGACCATTTTAGGAACTAAGAGTTTATACGTTATTCCATTTCTTTTTTACTGTGGTAAAGTCCGTTGTGGATACCGCTGCTTCACGGGCAGGCGCGGTGGTCATGTGAGACTCCTATTCACTAAGAATATATCCCGTACTTCGCATAGGACGTTGCTATGGCCACTTTATCTTATACTACCCCCTCCTATTATTTTCTCGATATTTTGGAACGGTCATACACCCGATGCACCCATAACCATGGCGTATCCACGAATGTCTTAAAATCTATAGAATATTATTATATGATATTATAACAAACTCTGAAAACAGAATCTAATTTTTTATGCAAAACCATGGCCCTGAATGAACTTTGTAATTTGTTACAAGCCCAAGAAAATAATTTTAGATCATAGCTCAAAATCTAAATAAAATCACAAGGAACCAAAACTCCTTATATTTCATATTAAGGAGGAATTAATTGATTTTAATGGCCATTTATGTAAAATAAACTACTTCTACCTATCTAACAACCAGATAGAACACGCGATTTTGACCTTTTGCAGAGTTCGATCTGCAGTATGGAGGTGAACAGTTCTCTTGATGGTCCACATCAAAACGAAGTTTTAAGTCACGCGACGTTACCATCCTCTATATAATTGTCAAACCAGAACCGTTAAATCAAATTTATTTGAATATCGGTAAGTAAGAACTAGTTGATTGGCATACAGAGGCAGGATTGTGTCCTCTCTGGTCGAAGGAAATTTTCTTTGTGTTTGATGATGTTTGAGTGTGAGTGATGTGAGTCAGTAAAATACAATTGGCAACTATTCCCATACATAAAATTACTCCTATAATCTTTTTCTTACCTAAAAAAATGGAAAGTTAAGAAGAAATTTCAAAAGATTCTAGAAACCCGCTCCAAAATTCTGTTATCGAGATACACAAAAAATAATCTGTTTTAAAGTCGAATGTTCATGACAAGTTTTCTTTTCTAACTTTTCAAAGGCTTAAGCAGTGCTGCTTCACTTGAAGTTTGATATTAGTTCTTTCTTATGGCTTTTATCTGAATAACGTCAGAGGATAACGACCCAGATTTATAGAGCGAACGTGGAGGAAAACGTGGGGAAAGGTTGACCTCGGCGTAGACGTATCTCGAACTGATTGAGGATGGCCTTAAGAAAGGCCATGCCAAAAGTGCCAAAACTAAAACTAGCGTATATGAAAAGACTAGACGAGTAGAGGAAGCAAACGAGGCATGGAATGGGCATAGAAGGTGAACGGAGGAGTCTTGGTCTGTATGTATTTTTATGGGTTTCTGTGTCTATTTTAGAACTTTTTTAACCGATTTAAAAAAACAGGTTAAACGTTCGGCTGCAGGTATGTTTTATGTACGTTTTCAGATATTTCCGTCAATTGTGGACCGATTTTGAAAATTATTTTTTCGTTAGAAAGGGTGCACTCTCGTGGTGGTCTCATTGTCACTAAGTCAGAATCTGATGAGAGAATCCCATGAAAACCAAAGGAAATCGTCAAATTTAATAGGCATGATCGTGTATTCACCAATATCTCTATAAATTGTGCACTGATTTTGAAAATTTTTCAAACTTTTTTTTTGCCAAGAAGACAGATGTTAAATTTGAATTACCTAACGTAAAATCGACTAGTCCAAGCATAGAAATAAACGGAGAAAAGTTAGACCTTGTTAATAAAGCAGTCTTCTTGGGAGTGACCTTAGATAGTAAACTTCAATGGTTTCCACATAAATCTTCCCTGGCCAGCAGATTAAGCTTCGCTGCATACGCAGTCCGCAGAATACGTGAGCTTACCGATGTTAGTACTGCTAGACCAGTTTACTTTAGTTACTTCCGAAGTATAATGTCCTACGGGATTCTCATGTGGGGTAAAGCGGCAGATATTCAAACCATATTTGTATTGCAAAAACGAGCGATTCGTTCTGTGTACCGTCTAGGTTCTCGGGTATCTCTCAGAGAAAAGTTTAAGGAGACTGGTATCATGACTGTGGCATCGCAGTACATTTACTCAAATATTTTATATGCCCGTAAAAATATACATAATTTCAATGAGAAAGAAGATATCCATAATATTAACCTTAGAACTAAGTCCAAACTCATGGTAACACGATTTCGTTTAACCAAGTAAACAACTCTTTTATGGGGAACTGTATACGTTTTTACAATAAGATTCCGGAGCATATATTAAGTTTATCATTTCCTAAGTTTTAAAACTACATTAAAAATATTTTGATCGAAAAATCATATTACAAAATTGAAGACTACGTGTTAGATAAAGATGTATGGAAAGACGACATGGCTCCAGAATCCACACAAATTTGATTCAAAATTAATAATTATATGCATAATAGTTTCGTTAAGTAAGGCAACATCGATCGTTAATAATTGAATGAATGTATATACCATCACTGCCATTTCACTGAGACTAACTGCCATTGCAACTGGATCTTCACAGAATAGCAAATACAATAAAAATAGTTTATGTATTCATTTATTTCTCTCAACATACAAGATAAACTATGTAAATGCTTATTGACTAGTGAGTTGTTTTAACATTAACCCTTATTTGCGAGAGACACTGTATGAGATAGGCATAAAAATGCCTGTATTGTCACCAGAGCCCCATTCCGCAGTGTATTACAATTATGTTAAACTCTTTTGTTATTACTCCAATTTAGGGAGGTTTAGCGCGGTAGTTCCCCTCTTGTTCTCCGCACCGCAGTTCAGCGGTCGACTGTTCGCCCTCAGATATCTAGTCAGAAGCCCTACCAGAATCCCTTTCTTCGGCACTCTGCCAGTACTAGCGGCACTGCTGCTCGGCGCTAGGGGAAAGCTTATGTAATGGCGGCTTTGATTCGCCATGTCACATTGTCGTCTATGCACCTGTGTTATTGTTAGTAAGCTCGTATCACCGAACTTCCCGCCAAGTTCTGATAGAAATGCTATATCTCCGCACTGATTATGCTGTATATTCGCAGCTAACCGTCATATCTGATGGCCGGTTACCATTCGCCACCAGTGCCCCCGCAAGTAGCTTACAGCTTAGCCTTAGCAAAGGTTAAAATCAACTTTATATAAATTAGGTAGGTACAAAAGTATTAAATTGCTTATTATCGGATTCCCATGAACTGTAACTGTAAAAGGTTTTCAGTCTGGTCATTGTCCAATAACTTAAGCCACTTTACAAGCTGGTTCTTGGTTGGTGATATATTGTTATGGTGTAATTTTCTTTTTGTCGAAAAAGATTCGCAACCCTTGGAAAACTTGTGAAGTACCCAACCCGCATTAAGCCAGCCCTCTCCTGCAAGAAGACCCGTGCCCAGTGAAACGTATAAATGGGTTGATGATGAATAGTAATAATCTCAGAACAGAGTACTAAAAAAACCGACCTCAAAAGTACGCGGAAGTAGGTACATTTAACTACCAATTTTTATTGAAATCGGTTACCGGAAAGTGCGCACGCCCGGATTCATTCCCTAGTTCGCCACTTATACGAGACTTGACACAGGATATAATAAAAATCGGTTCTCACTGTTCAAAGTATATTGAGAGAGAAAAACGCCTTGAATTGGAGTATAGCAAAATGAACCATTAAAATAATTGCTCCTTATAATAAAATTTAGGCGCTATTGTGACTGCCTCCGTGGCCGAACGGTTACCATGCCGGACTGCCACGCAGAGGTCCCAGGTTCGATTCCCGGGCCGAGAGAAATAGTTGTATGGCCTACAATTATTTCTCTCGTGAGTTTGGGTGTAATTGGTGGTTGTCTATGTGTGTGTCCATGGCACCCGCGACACAGGGTTTTCCCTAGTGCGGGGCTATGTTGAGTGTGTGCGTTATTTATTATTATTATTATTATTATTTATAAAAAGGAATCTTCATGCGTGAACAGTCACCCTTAAAGGTGGATGATATTGTTAAAAAATAAATGGGACCCCTATAATTATAAATATTAAGAGGGTACCTCCCCTCTTTCCAACAAAAAAATAATCATTAAAATCGGTTCACAAATACCGGAATTATCGCGTAACACGCATATAAAAAAAACATACAGTCAAATTGAGAACCTCTCCCTTTTTTTTGCAGTCGGTTAAAAATAAAACAATTGCATTTCCAACGAATTCACCACAGCAAAGTTAGTGCAAGTAACTCGCGTCCATTAATTATTTATGTACAAACTTGGGCTCATGTTTCTTACTCGACTTAGTACCATAATTCTAGGGTTGTCAAGACGCCTTTTCTTCGGGCGACATTTTTATTATGTTTCAAAACTTTTTTACTTCAATTTTATGTTTGCTATAATAAACCCGGTTCTGTGTATAAATTTCTGGAATAATATTGCGTGTCCCGTTTCGAATTGTTACGTTTTTTCGGTACGTAGTATATTTTTTTTAAAAATGTTTGTAGACAACCCTAACAATGTACTTTTGTAAAAAATTCCAATTCCGGAATTCGAAAATAAGGAGAAAAAAATTTTCGTCATCCATTATACATTATAATGTTTTCATGTTGGGTATGGTGGGATACAATGAGGTATAAGTGTGCAGGAACTACGACGAGCAGTGTACGTCTTAAAAGTAACCAGAGGCTACTGGATTAAGAGATCCTACTGGGGGTATTAGGCTTATGTCATGTATTCCTGATAGGTATGTAGATCGACATCGCCGGCCATTGCTTCTGGCGGTGATGCGTGGAAGGACCAATGTCTTGACGAACTGTTCGCTTACACGCATATTGTGCACCCTGAAAAAATATCGGCTAAGATTAATTTGTTGCATTGTTCTCTGAGTGTATACCTTATGTTACATGTGGTAATTAAACGACTTCAAAAAAAGAGAACGATTTTGATGATTACTTTTTTTTGAGAAGAGAGTTCCTCAGGAGTGGTCCCATTTAAATTTGAAGAAAACATTCCACCTCTAAGGGCGGCAAACTAGGAGATGAATGACTTTTGAGGTCGGTTTTTTAGTACTCTGTACTGAGATTATTTGGGCTATTGCATTGGGTTGATAACCTGTAATATATACTTGGTACTTGGTACTTGGTGCAACGGGCTGGTGTCCGCAACTCGACGTCAAGGCGCCTATTTTGCGTGTGGTGGGTGCAGGGTCCTACTCGTGCCACCCAAGCTCCTCCAGGAATCTCAGCAGCCTCCTGGGCTTGCTGAAGACTTCGGGGAGCGACCTTGGCACTCCAAGGTACTT
>NW_020653608.1:604403-608823 GCF_003589595.1 Hyposmocoma kahamanoa | reverse complement strand
AGGAGGCTGCTGAAGACTTCGGGGAGCGACCTTGGCACTCCAAGGTACTTTGCCCTGTAGTTGGCCACGCCGGAGCACTGTAGTAGGATGTGCGCAGCCGTTTCCTCCCCCTCCATGCACGCTCTGCATAGAGGGCTGTCTGTGATACCTAAATTGAAAAGGTGTTTATTGTATGGACCATGACCCGTTAGGGCGGCAGTTAGAGTGCGAAGCTCTTGCCTTTTGAGTTTAATAAATATTCGCGATAGACTGGCATTGAGCGTTGGGAGTGCTTCCCTCGCCTGTCTACAGACCGTAAGGGTCGTCCATGTATTGTTATGTGATGATTTTGTACCTTTGTGTATGGTTGTTTTGAACCATTGGTAGGGGAGGGACACTATGGGTTCTGGTCCTACAGCGTCCGCCTCCGATCCTTTTCTGGCTAGTTCATCTGCTGCATCATTGCCGCGTGAGCCGCTGTGTCCTTTAATCCACTGTAGGGTTACGTGGTTTTGTATACATACCTCCATGAGTGCTTGATGGCATTCATAAATGAGCCCTGAGTTTATGTAATAGCTGTTCAGTGCTTGTAGTACTGACATACTGTCTGAGAGTATTCGAATGGAGTGGTTCTTAACTCTTCTCGCTATGATTGCTTCTGCCGCCAACTTGATGCCCATGCATTCAGCCTGGAATACTGTGTTGTGGTCACCAAGTGGTGTTGATATCCTGATATTGAGGTCTTCTGAGAATACCCCAGTACCTGTTCCTGAATTTGTTTTAGATCCATCAGTGAAGACGCGGACCTCTTTGGGGTTTAGTCCTTCGTTGGGTTCTTCAAACAATTGTATCTTGTATTTTTTGTCAAAGATGTATTGTTTTGGGATCCTATCCACAGCCGCCTCCAGTAGCGGTTCCTCATTGACAGTCTTATAGAGGATTTCTGTGTGTGGGGTCCTCATGTTCTTCCAAAGGCCGGCTCTATTTAGACGCACTGCTGTTGACGCCGCTTCCTGTCTGATGAACAGTGGGAGGGGTCGCAGGTCCAGCATCGCTTCGAGGGCCGCAGTTGGTGTTGTCCTCATGCAGCCGGTCGTCGCCACGCAAGCAAGTCTTTGGAATTTGTCCAGCTTGTCGGTTGCGGTCGTCAGCTGGGTTCGTGGCCACCATACTGTAGCGCCGTAACTGATCATGGGTCTTATCACCGCTGTGTAGAGCCATAGTGTTATCTTGGGTGAAAGTCCCCATTGTTTACCCACCATTCTATGGCACTGCCAGAAGGTGATAGTGGCTTTTTGAATTTTGTTGTTCAGATGCTTGTTCCAGTTCAACTTGTTGTCTAGTATTACCCCCAGGTACTTGACTTCGGTTGATAATTTTAGTTCTGTACTGAAGAGTTTGGGTAGTAGGTAGTTACCCAGTAGTCTTTTGTTTGTAAACATTACTAGTTCCGTCTTTGTCGGGTTTACCGATAGTTCGTATGCCCTGCACCATCTTTCCACAATCCGGAGTGCAGCTTGTGTTATGTCGCAGAGAGTATTGGCATAATTTCCTGTTACCAGTATAGCTATGTCATCAGCATATCCTACTGTATAGAAATGTTCTTTGTTTAGTTTGATGATGAGGTCATTTACGACCATGTTCCACAGCAGCGGCGACAGTACCCCCCCTTGAGGGCACCCCTTCGCTACTATGGCCCATGAGGTCTCATTTGCTGTTGTTTTTATTGTTTTTTGTTTTAGCATGTTGCTAATCCAGCTGATCAGCACTTCATCCACTTCGTGTCTTCTCAGTGCTGATTGTATGCTGGAAAAGTTGGTTTTATCGAAGGCTCCCTCAATATCTATGAAGGTGCCTAGGCAGATTGCTTTGTTTTTGAGGGCCTCTTCTATCTTGCCAACAACGGCATGTAGTGCCGATTCAGTGGATTTGCCTTGGCTGTATGCATGTTGGTTTCCGTGTAATGGTATGTTCTTAAGCGCACCATCCCTCAGTTCTCTGTCACATAGCCTTTCCAATGTTTTCAGGAAGAACGATGTGAGGCTGATTGGTCTGAAGGACTTCGCGTCAGTGTAGTCGTTTTTTCCTGGTTTCGGTATAAAAATGACTTTTACCTCTCGCCAGCTGTGGGGCACATAGCTGAATGCTAGACAGGCCCGAAAGATGTCGACCAGGTGCTGGACCAGTGTGTCCCCGCCCCATTGTAGGAGTGCGGGAAATACTCCATCTTGGCCCGGAGCTTTGTACGGTTCAAAGGTGTTTACTGCCCATTTTGTCTTTTCGTATGTTACTACTTGTTCAGCGTATCGCCAGTTATGGATCGATGTTTTATGGTTCATTTCTTCGCACCTGTCATCTTGGACGAACCTGCATCCTGGGAAATGTGTTTCCAGTAGGGTTCTCTCCGTTTCCGCAGGGGAAGTTGTGTATGTGTTATCTATTTTGCGTATTGAACCTAGCTCAGTTGAATTTGAGTTGCCTAGGATTTTCCTTATTCTGTTCGCTTGTGCACAAGACGTAATGTTCCCGCAGTAGCCTCGCCATGACGCGGTGCTCCTGAACCGTATGCGCTTTTTGAATTTGGATTTGGCCGTCTTGTAGTTTTCCCAGTCCTCATCCGTGCATGTGTTCATTGCTCTATTGAAACATCTCCTTACCCTTCTTCGAAGCCTCTCAAGCTCAGGCCCCCACCAGTGTTGGCCTTGTCGCGGGGCTGAGTCACTCAGTGGGCATGCGGAGTTATAGCTGTTCACTATGTTTGATGTTAGTTCTTTTACCTGTGTTTCTATCTGTGCTGTGTTCAGTAGTCTGCCAGGTTCCCCCAGACTCTGGTGTAGTTTGTCAGTGTATAGTTTACGATCAGTTTTTCGGGGATTTCGTTTCGGTTGTTGTTCTTTGATGGCTGTGTCTAAGCTAAATCTTATCCATCTGTGGTCCGAGAAGGATGCTTCTTCGGACACGTGCCAGTTTTGGACAAGATTTACTGCTCCTTCTGATGCTAGGGTTAGGTCTATAATTGTCCTGCATCTTTTATTTACGAAGGTTGGTACAGTACCTTTATTAAGGATTTGAAGGTTAGTTGTGAATAAGTATTCTGTTAGGTTCTTACCTCTGTCATTTGCGAGTTCCATGCCCCACAGTGGATGGTGGGCATTGGAGTCAGTAGCCACGACGATGTGCTAGCCGTTCTGCTCGCAGTACTTGATTAGCCGTTCCATTTCCTGTGGCGGTGGTACATCAGTCTCCGCCATATAGACAGAGGCGAGCACCACTTCAGGTAGGCCTGTGGCCGTGTCAGCTAAAAGCTTGACGGCACACAGGTCTCTGGAACAGAATTCTGTTAGTGGCTGTACATGTAAGTTATTAGAGTAATAGATGCAAGTTCGTGGTTTATCTGAGTTATTGGTGGATAATAGCTTACCTCTCAGATGTGAGAGTCCATTTATTTGGCCGCGGGCACTGATCCACGGTTCCTGGATCAGCGCCACGGCTGTGTTGTTAACCTCCAACCACTTCCGGAGCTGAACCGTTGCGGCCTGGCTGTGGTGGAGGTTGTTCTGGACGACTTGCAGTTTATTGAGCGAGGGGGATACCGCCATCACCAGACAGCAGCTCCACGTCCTCGTCCTCGCTCAATCGGATGTCTCCCATCCCCAACACACACTCGTCGTCGCTAATGGACACCGCCGGGCATTCGTCGGTGTCCACAGGGTCGGGGGTCGGGGAGGGCCCTTTTCCTTCCCTGGTGATACCAGAGGAGGTGGAGGGCTCCGGGGAAACATCCATTTGTCCTGTGTCCTGTATTGTAGACGCTATATTCTCTGGAGGCGCGTCAGTGTAGAGGCCCCTTTTCGTTCTAAATCTCAGGTAGACCGTGCCTAACTGGAATGTGAAGCGCCGGCCATGCCCCAGGACAGTGGGGACCAGATCTTCGGGGAGGCTCACCACCACGAAGGTATGCCCACTTTGCTGATTCAGCTTGTGGACAAGCCAGCGGTGAGCCTCCGCCCACTTGTTTTGCCACTTGAGGATGCGACCGATTCGGCGCGCATCCTCCCATTTGCCGGGGAGTAGAAGTCCGCAGACCACCCTCCGGGGAGCCTCCACCCCATTTTTCAACGAGAGGGGCTCCCCGGAAGGCAGCCTGATGGTGCTGACGGCGTCCTCCAGCCACTGGAAAGTGGCCTTATCGTGACACCACAGTTTCAAGGCCCCATCGCCGTAGACGGGTTTTCCTCGAAACTGTGGGCCGACGTCATCCTCGCCGCATTCCTCGGCTCCTTGAGTGAGAAGCTCACATAGGGCCTCCTGTATGGTGTCAGCATCGGGGCTCCGTATGAAACCTGTTTTAGCCGAGGTAATAACCGCCATGAGTTCGGGGTTAGTTGCCTCGGCGTATGATTTGTTCTGGGCGGGCCTCTCAACTTTCTGCCGCTTGTGC